>NC_088302.1:46774547-47091980 GCF_032854445.1 Liolophura sinensis | reverse complement strand
ATGCGCTCATAAGAACTGTGCTGCCTCGCCTTGACTCCCTAAATCACTCTATGGCACACTAGAGCACTTGGCTGACCAGTGTCTTCCACTTTACTTAAATTAAAACTGCCAATTTGAAAAGACACGAATATAGATCTTGCTTGACACTAAGCCTGACTGCTTCATGCCTTGTATTTACAATTCTTGAATCTAACACATTAGGATATGCTCCTTGCCAAACTTTTACTCATACTGGTAGATTATAAGAAAAACAAATGTAAACTTCATGAAACTGGAAAAGCCCACTATGCAAACGACAGTAGAAATGTTGGTATTGGCCTCAACAAATAAGATATCTCAGTCATTAAAACAATGTTAAGGCCACTACAGGCATAAAGACAAACCAAAGGTAACACAGGCTCCATCAGATGAGACACTTCAAAGATTAAGGCATGAAAAATGACCAAAAACTTTTGTTAATAATATTATGATAATTTTAATCAAACTATAATCACATAACCATGATTTCACTTGTGATACAGAATCATTAAAATATTGCTGCATGCTATTTCATTATAGTCATATATCAGTAATGAGATGTAGGAACTTGACTTTGCCCTCCT
Source organism: Liolophura sinensis (assembly GCF_032854445.1). Taxonomy (NCBI): domain Eukaryota; kingdom Metazoa; phylum Mollusca; class Polyplacophora; order Chitonida; family Chitonidae; genus Liolophura; species Liolophura sinensis. The sequence goes on along the minus strand of NC_088302.1, from coordinate 47,091,378 downwards.
GCATTAGAGTAGAACGGCTGGTTCCGTCCTGTTCCCTGTCTATCTGGTCTTTTCTGGTAGGAGTTACCTCCCCCTCCCCGCCTGAACTCCATGGTGGTGATGTGATTGGCAGCAAACAGAGATTCATCTCCAGCTATGGGTGGGGCATATGCCATACCTTGTGGGACGACCATCCCGGACTGGTGGTGATGGTGCTTCATTGGATGGCTGGAGTAGACTTTGGATGTTCCTCCACTCTGCCAGTTGCCCTCCGTCTGAAGAGGAGACAAAATCCCCAAGTGAGTGCTTGGGGTTTAACCTCGTACTTAACAATTTTTCAGTCATATGTCAACAAAGGAATCCTTAAAATGCATGTAATGTGCCTCCTTGTTGCAGGACGGATTTTCATCACTCTTTCATCTAGTGCTGATTCACTGAGACGTCTTACCGAAGGGATGTAAGCCGCGCCACCCGAGCCATTATACTGATACGGGTCAACCAGTAGTTGTACTATCTCCTTTATGCTGAACGCCAAGCGAGGAAGCTGCAACTTCCTCTTTTAAAGTCTTAGGTGTGACTTGACCCAGGTTTGACCCTGAATCTACCGTTCCCGAAGCGAGAACCAACTGTGCTAGCGGGGCCGGTCAAATTCCCTTGAAGACATGACTACACAAACATTTTTTCACTCGCATAGGAAAGCTTTATTTATCTATTTGATAGGTGTCTTGTGCTGCCCTCAATAATATTTCACTTATACACTGGTGGCCAACATTATGGTGGGAGGAAACCAGACAAAGCCTAGGGGAAACCCACGACCATCTGCAGGTTGCTGCAGACCTTTCCATGTACGGCCAGCGTGGAAGCCAGCGTGAGCTGTACAAACTCACAGCGACTGTATTGGTGAGAGGCTCCTGGGTCATGCACCACGCTGAGAATAAAAAAAGGGAAACCAAAGTCAAAACTTTTTTCATTCTACACTTTTGTTGTGTCCAAGCAGTGCAATCCCTTGATCAGTGCATGTACTGCTTTTTGCAGCATAATGTAGGTGAAAATGACCACTCCAGCTTGGACCTTAGCCACCATAGACTGAACAAGTGCTGCTTAATGCCACACTGAAGACGTTTTCACTTATACGGTGAGTTTTATGGGAGAAACAAGAGAAAACCCAGGTAAACCGCAGATCATGGCAAGTTCCTCAAAAACTTTCCCATACACCTAAATCTTATCCAAATATTGGAAGAAAAAAATCTTCATAACCTTCATCCTGTAGATTAGACCCTGGTTTCAAGAAGCATACTTAGCTAAGTAAACCCTGAACTACCACGACCACATATGTTGTTGAGGTAAGTGCACTTAGCTAAGGGCTACTTAACACTAAATATGCTTCATGAAACTGACCCCTGAAACTGACCCCTGTACCCCTAAGGAAATACTTCATTTATTGGCTTGGCATTTAGTTCTGTTCTTAATCTGAAAACTGTTCAGGGTTACAGGTGACACAATCCAGAGTGGCTAGTGTTTACCTCCACTCTCCACTGTGTACCTGACACAACATTTGCATAAAGCTGCAGCTAAACCAACAGCAGCAAATTCATGCTGGATAGTTGAAGCAGGAACAAGGGTTTAGCAAAATGAGCCTGCGAAAAAAAAAAGCTCTCCTGTAGGAGGCACATGAATGTAAAATCTCAGTTCAATACATTAAATACAGAAGTTATGAATTTGATAAATTAAGGTAATTAATATGGACACAGAGAATCGGTGATGGAACATCCCCCATACGTCATTGTGCTTTATATACATGTATATACAGTTTGAGACACCACACCTTACATTTACTTTACTTTGATTCTAATCCAAAATGCAGTAAGTCCTGAAGTTTGTAGTTTGCAGTGATTAATATGCACAATGCGAATCAATGGCTGAACTTCATCCCCCAGTCTTATTGAGTTCTACCCGAGTGCACAAACTGAGCTGAACATATAAGCAGTACTATTTCAGATACCACTAAACATTTTGTTCAACACTGCTTTCTTGTTATTCGATGCCGATGCTTGGGATTGACACAAGTTATGCCTGTACTTCGTACTGGCAAACTAAAAAAATTCCACATGATGCTACTTACCCGTGTATATTTTGGGACTGGTCTGAGACTGTCTAAGGACACTTCTTCAGAGTTACCATACTCTGTGAATGTGACCACACATGTGGGCAGTTCTCTGCTCAAAGCCTCTATCACAGCATTGTAAAACTGAAACACAAACAGTGATCACTGTAAACCTGGGGAGAAACAAACATCTTACTGGAAGAGTGTAATGAGCTTTGTGTTGATGAGTACCTTCTGGGTGCCAATACCGGATGTTTTCCAGCATGAGTACCTTCTGGGAGCTAATACCTGATGTTTTCCAGCATGAGTACCTTCTGGGAGCTGATACCTGATGTTTTCCAGCACTTTTATGGACAAACAGGTTAACATTACTGGGTACTATTTCAGAAGCTTATTCATTTAGAACATAATACAAGATGATATTTAAAATCAGGTTCTTTGAAGCATTTATCCTTATATGAACTTTTTTAAGGTTTTAACAAATTCATTTCTAGTATTTCAACATCAGTGGAAACCTTGACCCAACTTCTGCCCTGGTCCCCTTGTAACTGACCGAAATCAAAATAAATACTTCTTACCAACTGGTGCACTTTCATATGTCTAGTTACCATCACAGGGCTACTTCAGCAAGACAAAGGTAGAACTAACAGTGTCCTCTACCACCCCCGCCATTGAAATGACTTAACTCTAGCTGCCAAAGGCATTTTATCTACATTTATTTATTTGAATGATATTTTACAGCGTACTCAAGAAATTTCACGTGTACAACATCAGCCAGCATTTTGGTGGGAGGAAATTAACATCTCCCCTTTCATGTGTACAACATCAGCCAGCATTTTGGTGGGAGGAAATTAACATCTCTCCTTTCATGTGTACAACATCAGCCAGCATTTTGGAGGGAGGAAATTAACATCTCTCCTTTCATGTGTACAACATCAGCCAGCATTTTGGTGGGAGGAAATTAACATCTCTCCTTTCATGTGTACAACATCAGCCAGCGTTTTGGTGGGAGGAAATTAACATCTCCCCTTTCATGTGTACAACATCAGCCAGCATTTTGGTGGGAGGAAATTAACATCTCCCCTTTCATGTGTACAACATCAGCCAGCATTTTGCAGGGAGGAAATTAACATCTCTCCTTTCATGTGTACAACAGCAGCCAGCATTATGGTGGGAGGAAATTAACATCTGTCCTTTCATGTGTACAACATCAGCCAGCATTTTGGTGGGAGGAAATTAATATCTCTGCTATAGAGAAATTTCCAATGATGATTGTTTAAAGCATGACTTACAAGGAACATCAGTTGATGATGGGAGTTAAATGATGTTAAACTCCTAACTCAGTTCCTTGAGTCCTAAACAGCGGGGAGATGTTAGTTACGCCATGGAGTCAGCGATTTTTGCCAGCTAAGCCGTTTTCAAGCTTTACGTGTATGGCGAGGAAAAATCGCAAAATTATGCAACAGGCACCACCTGTTTTAAGTTTTCTTCTCCTTTAAATGACTTACCTGACCATCACCACTGTACTGCGCTAAACATTTATCTCCCCTGCGCCACTTTGGTGTGCCTCTCTAAAAAAGAAAACCCAAGGGAAGACCACTCAAAACAGCATATCTATTAACCTTCAAGTTGGCGTAATGTATAATAGTGTTATATTTATTTATTTATTTATTTGATTGGTGTTTTACGCCGCACTGAAGTATATTTCACTTATATGGCAGCATCCAGCATTATGGTGGGAGGAAACCGAGGGAAACCCACGACCATCTGCAGGTTGTTTACAGACCTTCCCACTAAGGGTAATAGTATTATAAGACAAATAATCTAAAAACTGCATTATATAGAAATAATTTGCCAATGAAATTCTAATCAACGTGTTTTACTTCTTAGCCACATATCTGAGACTTCTTGATATAGTACTTCTGCAAAATAATGAGCACAACTTAATCACAAATCTTGCTTACCTCTCCAGAATTTATTATTTACCTGTGATTGCACTTTGACAGTGTTCAATAATATTTCACACAACTTTAACAATATACACATTTATCTTATTTTCTGTATTACTGAAGATATTTCGTTTTCCAATCAAGAAGGTGTAAACAATAGATGACTCTCAAATTCGAGCCAAACCTCTCTCAGCTCAGTTATTTGTTGGCAGAGTTCTAATGCTATACAATCAGTGGGTCCACAAATTCTGTTTAACTGATACACGGTTTCACATTGCTTTCAACATTATTTTGGTCACATCATGATAATGTCACCTAATAATGTATATCCTCGTTCAGTATTGAACTGGGTCTCTCACAGAGTTAAAGCAAGAGCTTTAACTCTGCAGTTATTGCAGTTAAATGGATACAGCAAAAGTATACCAATAACTTCAATTAATTGCCAAGACCAGCTTATGCTGGCTTCCTCTCCGGCAGTACGTGGGAACGTCTGTCAGCAACCTGCGGATGGTCATGGGTTTCCCCAGGGCTCTGCCCGGTTTCCACCCACCATAATGCTGGCCGCCGTTGTATAAGTGAAATATTCTTGAGTATGGCGTAACACCAATCAAAAAAAAAAAAAAAAAAAAAAAAAAAAAAAATAATAATAATAATAATAATAATAATACTCAATTAAGTGCCTTCACACTGGTCTTTTAGGCTTGACATGATAATATCTGCTAAGCAGTGTGACAACAGCCATGTGTATACGGGCTATTTTAGATTCCATTTTTATCGCCAACTTGTCTCTGTAACATTCTTGATCAGCATTCTCCAGCAGGTACACATACATGTCTTGTGCACCACACAGGTAATGGGATATAAGTAACACACAGGTACAGGATTATATCCCATCCTACACAAGAAAATAAAATATTTAACCTGAAATACATATTGACGTTGAGAGGAAAGAAAACATTTGCCCAACTAAAGAGAAGTACTGAAGTGGAGAGCTCTTACCTCACAATTATTCTGCACATAGCCATGTGAAGACATGTCTGATTGGAAGTCCTGGGTTTGCCCCCAGTCATTCTGCCCTGGAACATTGTTGTAGTTAGTGCCGTAGGAAACTGTGTTAGGACGGTAAGACTGACCGGGATTCCCTGCCGGGTACCCGTACTGGCCGCTAGAGTACTGCGAACTTTGACCTGTCTCGTAGGCCAGCGTAGGCGGGGGATTGGAGAAGTCCGGCTTCCGGTAAGAATTTGTTCTGCCCTGAGAGCGATCGCTGCCGCTGCTGGCAGCGCTATTTGTGCCACGATCACGACCAGAGCGATCCCTGTTACTGTTCCTGTCTGATCCACTGTAACTGTTTCTTTCTGATCCACCACTACTACGATCTGATGATCCGTAATTATTTCTCTCAGAACCGTAATTATTTCTGTCTGAGCTGTAGTTACTCCTCTCTGATCCGCCGTAATTATTTCTGTCTGAGTAACTATTTCTGTCTGTGCCACTGCTGTAGTGGTTACGACTGCTGGTGTAACTGGTTCTGTCTGCCTGGCTGCCGTCTGTCTGTTTACCGTGGTACCCGCTGCTAGCCCTCTGTTGGGAGGGCCGTCCTGAGCTCATGTCTGCCTCCCTGTTGTACTTGTTAGCCAGCCGTGGGGGAAGGTTTTGACGTCTGTTCTGGGAGAAGCCCTGACCCTGAGGCCGGTGGTCGGGGAACTTGCCGCTAGTGTGGGACTGAGTTTTGCTGGTATAGGCTGACTGAGCCCTTCCCTGATAACCCTGACCCTCAGAGCGGGTGGAGGGCACTGATTTGGTTGATGATTCTTTGGTGTCTGTTTTAGGATCTGTAATGAGCACACAATCACACACAGATAACTCAATGATGCTGAAATTTCAATTTCTAAGACATGACAACATTCTCTGCAGTTAAATCAGTCAAAAATATGGACAAATATACAAGCTATAAGCTGGTCTTATAACTAGTCGTATTTGGAATAAAGTTAAGCAAATTTTTATGATCGCCACAACTGAATTACTCACCCCTACACAAAACCGTATTGTAAGCAAATGCTTTTTATCAAAAAATTTACACACTTATTGAAGGCCATAACTCTTATTATTTAAGTAAATGCTGATGTGCATTTGAATCCGTCTACATACAGGTACTTTTATCGGGTGCTGCACTGGGCAGTCAATAATTGCAATATATTTACTTCTTTATTTATTTGATTTTTACTCTTATTTCCTTTCATGTCACATATTCCTATACCGATCCATATCTCACCATCCTTTATTGTCATTTTAGTTTCCAGAAAGTCAAACAAAGTCGCTGGTCCAGAGGGCCTAGTAGGAGCCAAATCCTCCACTTCATTCTCTTTATTTGTGGTATTCCTCCTTCCACGGCCACCTAGATTAAACAAAAACACTGCTAACATGAAATAAAACATGACCTAATCAAACTCAAACTGTCGCCCTTAAACTATTACCAGCAAACAATGAAACTAAATTTCCCATGTAAATATGTTATGTTTAATTACGCTGTTTCACTAATTATTTCGTAATGGAACCTCGAACTCTGAGATTAGAATCCTAACATTTAAATGATATTTACTATTAAGTTTGTGTACAGGCTTTCCCATTACACCAGCATATATGTGCTCACAAGCTCGCCACTTGATGGAGAGCTAGGACAACAATCTATTTATTGTACACACACTTAAAAATTATAATTAAAAATATTTTAAAAATGACACAAACACCAGTCAGTTGACAAAAGAAGTTTGTGAATTCTTCATTTTCGTGAAATTCAAGATGTCAAATGTCAAACTGCATCTCGTGAAGTCATTTTCCATTATTTTCTTGGTGAAAGTGGTGGTGATGTCAGGACACTATTGTGGTCTATTAAAGACTTCTAAAAATCAAAGTAGGCAACACTACATAGACCACTTAAAACTATACATAAATACACTTTCATTTATTTTTTTTAGATTTTGTGAAAAGAGTTAAAGGCACCCAAACATTGGAATTCTGAGGTGGGCTTTATAGACCATGCCATCAGAGGTTAGGAACTCTGACGTCACAGGAAGATTTTTCAACTGTCATCACGACACTGAATGTTGGAGTAGCTGTTATTTCCCGTGAGTAAAATAATGAAATAATGTTCCCAAAAATTCCTCCTTTCTAGTGAACATCGGTGGGAGGGGGAGGGGGGGTGGGAACGTGATGTTACGTCAGAGTTCCTAGACACCATCAGTATGGCTCATAAAGCCCACCATAATGTTCAAATATTTGAATGCCTTTCAACACTCTTAAAAAAAAAACTGAAAAAATAAATAAAAGTAGTTTTACACATAGTTTTCAGTTGTGTGTATGATGAATCCTATTTCATATTTTAGCTTTCTTTTACTTTAATAAGCAAATTGCCCAGTGAGGTCACGTCATTTACAACAAAATACTGTTGGAGCTGGATAGTTAGGTGTATATTAAACTGGTATTTGCACCCATTATTGCAGCTTTTTCATGTGACAGAACAGATATTTCAACATGTTTTACCTTGCCTAGAGTCTGACCGATCACTTCTCTCAGATCTGTCTGACCTGTCACCTCGCTCTGATCTCTCCTGCCTGTCCTGATTGGCTGGGCCTCTCTGATAGCCCCGCCCCCTCTGGCCACCAACCCCGGCCACATTTCTTGACAGGAGAGCATTGATAGCTAGTTCAGGGTTTCCCTGGTTCTGTTTCAGAGCGCACATGGCCTCTTCTGAGCTGAATCCCATCTCCACAATCTTTGCAACATCTTTGTCTTGAATTAGCTAAAATCCAATGGTTTACTGTTCATTTATTGTTCCATTTAAATGCATTATTCATGAATACTTCACTCATATGATGGTAGAGGAAACAGGATCTAAATCTGAGACTTTCATCAGATATTCGAAAAGCCGTTCGGTTTAGAGGTGCACACCAATCAGTGCTCCAAGAGCAGGATGTGAGCTGTATATTTATAAATTACTACTCTAAAATTCTTGTCAAGGTATTCAGTGGCATTGGCAGACATATATGAAAAGTTAGCTCTTTCAAACTCTATTAAATCTCAGATACTGATTCTTTGGCAAATTATCTTATTTCTCCTGTATGAATTCTTATGATAGATCATGCACCAAAATTTAATAGGTGGCCAAACAAGGGGGTCTTCAGAAAAAGATAAATTCGCCACACTGGACAATGCCAATATAACCACTGAAAAACATGGGGAAAAAAAATTATACACGTTCTGACACAATGAATATCTAAAGCTGCATTTCACAAAAGGATTACTTGTCTTTGCTAATGGAAATGGAAAATCTTCCACTCCTAACCCAGGTGTTCAAAATCATCAACACATAAAATCCTGGAGAATGGAAATGTTGGAGACTAGCCTGAAATCTGCACTATTGGTAGGAGGCTATAACAAACAAACAAACAATATGAGGTCAAAGTTCATAAAGCAGTTCCAATACCTGTTTTCCCATGCCACCAAAAGTCTTGACTTTCTGGTTCTGTAGAGCTTCTGCTATTGTGGCCTGTCTCTGTTGCTCAAACTCCCCATCTTCTTCCTTCTTCTCCTTACCTACTTCCAACGACTTGAAATTTTCTTTGCAAAAAAAAAAAAAAGCCATATGTTAGAGCGAATGATTCCATGAAAGGCACATGAACATTTATACATGTGCTCATTGATTTATTTGATCGATGTTTTATGTCATACTCAAGGATATTTCACTTATGAAATGGCGGTGATCATTATGTGGGAAGAACCCGGGCTCAGATCGGGTGAAACCCACAATCATACATAAGTTGCAGAAAGGCCTTCCCACATCTGCCAGAGAGGAAGCCAGCATGAGATGGACTTGAACTCACAGTGACCGCATTGGTGGGAGGCTCCTGAGTCATTGCACCATGCTGGAGTGCTAACCCCCTTGGCCACTGAGGCCCCTACATGTACTCACATTCACTTTTTTTACATAGTACAGAGTACATACCGTATATTTCTACAGTATACTGTACAGTTTTTTTTTTTACAAATTCTCCAATACTGCAATTAACCATCAATCATCTTAAAGTTACTTCAAAAGACAGTTTGAGGTGGAATAACTATCTATTCATATATTACATGTTTGATGTAGCCCAATCCTATTAGGAAAAATGGGTCAGTTGGAAGTGATTTTTTTTCTTCTTGCTCGTTTCTACATTCCCCCAGAGAAAAAAAAAAAATCTATCAAAATCAGAGTACGGGACCTTTTATGATGGTCAGTCAGGTCACGTGCAATTAACATCTTTTTAATACTGGCTTTACAGCCTTACAGATCCCCATTTCTGATCACTTAGCAATGTCATGTATATATAAAACAGCAGTGTTTCCTGCCATTTAATTTACTAAGGTCACAACAGCACAAAACATGATAATGAATAAGCCATGGAGAACCAACTTCCCATCTCTCACTGAGCTCTCATGCTCCCTGTATAAGACAGGAACATCCAGCAAGAGCTGATATAACTAACCTCGCCTATTGGTGGGCTGCTTGTCATGGGTGATTCTCTGTCCGAACGGTATAAATGGCGGAGGTGCACCTTCCCCTGATGTTACAACCCTCGACTGCTTAGCTAGGCTCTAATCATAGGAGAAAATTATAGATGTAATTTTACACTTCATCAAAACAAACCAGCAGGAACATTACTACCAATTACTACCATATGCCAGCTACATATGTAATATAACTGATAGAAAAAGGTTTCATAAGACTTTATAAGACTGAAGTTATAAAAAGGAAAGAGAACACTAGACCAAATGTATATATCCATCGATAATGTATCCCACATGAAGTTTATAAGAAAAGACAAGAATTACTATATTTTTACTTACTTTCTTCAGAGGGGCACCTAATTAACGTTGATAGAATGGTGGCGACTTTGTGATCAATACTGCTTACTTTGAAATGTGATACTTAGGTTATGCAAAAAAGCTAGGTTTCTGCTAGACATTTGCCACATTAGTTTTGGTGAAAAGAATTTGTGTGTGCTGGGAGCAAATTGGCATCTCTTCACCACAGGGGCTCTTCAGCTTACAAGTTGGTAAATTTACCAAAGTTTAGTGATAAATCCAGCAGTGAGAAGGAATATTTGACTTAAATGTGAATGAGCTTGGTTATGAAAAGAAAAATTGGACCAGCGATAAATTGTTTAACATTCAGTGGACAAGATTCTTTCAGCCATGGGCATGCACATACATGTATGCTGTACTGTTGTATGACAAGTCTGGAAATAATTATGAAGTTAGTATGCGATAGGATTGACAAATCCCACTACCCATATTACTTAAAAAAAGGTACAATGTTATTTATACAGCAGCTTTACTCTGTACAAAAACAGTTGGCCCCTGTCACACTGCTATTGGGTGCACGACATTCTCCTGGTCTTGCTGCTTATTCCCTGGCTTGTCATTTAGTTTCAACATGTTTACCAGTTGGGATTTCAAGTGCTACCCCAGTCCCAAGAGAAACTAGGTGGAAATATTAGAATATGAAAGAAATCCAAAGAATACGAAACTGACCTAACAGCATGGTTCAAAAGGATTCAATCACAAAGCTCCACCTTAATAACTGAAGAGCTCTGTACAATAAAAACCCTGTTTGGAAGTTTCTGTAATATTATCTCAATTCGGCAATTTCTGTTACATTTTCCTCATATGATGTCATAGTAACATTCTGTTTGTGACCTTGAGTAAGGCAGATATGATACAGAGTAAGGCAGATATGATACAGAGTAAGGCAGATATGATACGGAGTCAGGCAGATATGATACGGAGTAAGGCAGTTATGATATGGAGTAAGGCAGATATGATACGGAGTAAGGCAGATATGATACGGAGTGAGGCAGATATGATACGGAGTAAGGCAGTTATGCTGGAATGATGTCAAGAGTGTACGAAAGTGCAATATCATACTGAGGATAAAAATATTTTAGATCTTTTAGCCACAGTGGCTAAACATATTTCTCTGCGAGAGGAAGACTACGGGTATGCTTATTACACTTTATGTGGGATATTTTACTCATGCATATATTCATTAGACTCGTGTTCATTTCTATTTTTGTGACATTCCGATTTAACAGATTTATCACAGTTCGATAAATAAGAAAAATCGTGCACACTGCGAAAGTTTAAAACGCTGCCATATTGTCAAATTTATCCAATCCGCACAAGGTAGTCTACATGGCCTCGTGAGAAAAATATGGCCATGGAGATTTATGTCAGTTTTCACTCCTCTTCCAAAATAACTGTTATATCATTTTCAATACAGGATTTCACTACACATTTACAAATTCAAGATGTAAACATAGCATTGAAAGTTCATAAAACTATAAAGATCACTTGTAAATGATACCAAAGCAATGGAAAGATACAAAAATGTATTACAACTATTTACCCTTTTTAGCTTCCAGCTTTCCACCATCTTTTCCACAGTTCCTCCCACAAACCTCGTGTTCTTGTTGTTCAGCAGTAAAAAGCCATGCTCAATCTGAACAGTTCCTAACAGCTGAACTTTGCTGCCTGGAGGGGTATTCAGACTGGAAAAAAGGTAATTTAGAAAATTCCAAGCCAACAATAACACTCACAGGAAACCTATTGTCTCGTTATTTATTCATTCATTTATAGCATGTCTTACATCGAGACTGATTGACTGATTTTTAACTGGACTCAAGTATATTTCTATTTCAAAAATATAAAAAATGTCATCAGTTACAACTGGGTTTTGGAAAGCCTAAAATGTGATGCACAGACGTTTACCAGTACAGTAAGCAAAATATGTATTCCACACAAGTGGAAATTAATGTCCAACACACTTCCTACGTTTATAAGACAGTGATATCAAATAACTTCATGTAACAAAACATAAATGAAAACTGAAAAATAGTGGAAGTGTGCCAACACTTAATCGGTTCTGACAAGGCCATCTGTATCACTGTGAATAAAGTTCTTATATACACTCCTTAGATGTGAAGTCAAGGAAACTCTCACTCAGTGTCATAGTACCAGTCCATTTGGTTTGTTTCAATGTCTCTTTGGAGCAGGACAATGACATCTGACCACATTTAGCATTGTTTGCACTGCTGTCTTCCTGAAGTAAACTTCTGAAAGGACTGAATGGCAAGGATACATTTCTATCGTCTATATTTCTATCAGGCTGACAGACACCACATGTGTACACTGTTAGAGATACCTGATCTTGTCCAATGACTCTATCTCCACAGCCCCACAGTTTTGATGACCATCTGTTAGTGTGAGCTTCAGCAGTCGAGGAGCCCCCTGAGAATCTTCATTCTCTTTGGGGGCAGATACATTCCGCAATTTCTGGATTTGTAGCACACATGGTCCTTGAACCTGTCAACACAAGCTCTTTTCGTCAAAAACTAGAACACACCTGTAATTTTTCTATGTGCATGGCAGCTTAAATGTGATCTGCTAAGGTTTTTTGTCTAAAATTGAAAGTCAACAGAGTAAATACATTGTGATAACTGTCTGATTTGAAAATGATCACATTTTTCTATAATTCTGTAAACATGTATGCAATTTGTAGCTTACTTTTGGCCAGGCTAATGAATTATTTTTTCACAGAAAACTTCCACAGCCTTACACAATAACAGGTCTGTCAATATTAATTTTAGAAAAAAGTAAAAGCATTGCTGTTCACCTTTAACTTCAATTTAAAATGATATCCTTTAATACAAATTTTCAACTGTCTAAATCTTGTGGCTCAATGTGTGTACATTTAACACTGAAACAAACATGCCTTATCGTAAGAAAAAATCATTCAAAATATAGAATCTTATAAACTTCAAAGCTGCCCAGGTACAGGTGTCTAGACTTGGCCTGTCTCATCATGCTGATTGACTACTCTTCACTATGTTGACTGCTACCTCTCCTGGTGGTTATAGAGGCATTACTGTTGTGTTTTGAGAAAATCCCAATTGTAAAGATCAATTAACACCCCACGAAGAAAACTCAGGGGTCAATCAACATTAATACCATTTTGTCATATTATCACTGCACTGTTGGCATGTCTTACAATAAAAAAAATTATGATCACTTACGTAGTCAACCTTGCCCCTATTAATGTCATCTGGAAGAAACCTTTCCCCAATGTCTCTCAGGTCAATCTGTAAACATATAACAAACGCTCATCAATGAGATATACAGACTTGCGTCTTGGCACAAATTTCAAATAATGATACTTAGCGTAGTCAATGACAGTTTTCGACAAATGACAAATTCGACTGAAGGTGCGCACCAAATGAACAAGACACATGTCTCCTACACACATTTCTTGGCCCCGGTGATTACCTATAAAACCACCTGCTGGGGAAGGCGCAGCGGGGTATTTGGTGTGTGTTGGGGTTGGGGGGGGAGGAAGTGGGTGTTGGGACAGGGCGGCTGAGTCCTTGAAAATCAGTATAGTATCACTACTTAGGCCTGTAAATAAATATGCTTGACTAGAAAACACCGTTTCTGAAAAATTGTTGGCTCTGAGAGAGCCGCTGTTCAGTCGCCATCGTTGTTGTTTATTCACGATGCAGTCGTCGTACCACTGCGTGTTTTTGTAGAGGGCTCTGTTGATCATACCCTCTAATTTTCCTGTATAAGGAATATCCTGTCCCCCTTTCTCGGTATCAGATAGCCTTTTCTTTGTCAAGGTGATCTGGCAGTCAATATTCCCCTCCAACCTGACAAAAAGACAGGCAATACAGGAAAACTCTTATGGCAAGTGGCTCATGATTGTCTGACACTGTCTCACCGGTCGCAATGACATACGGGCCGTGATGGCATATGGGTCGTACGTGTTACCAATATCTCAGAGAGTTTTCAGTCCTTCATTCTCTTCTGGATTCCGCATGGTCCGATAAACATGGTATCCACGTACAGCAGAGGAACGGTTGAACACGGGCATGTTGTGGAAGTTTAGATTATGGCAATGTTTGTATGGCACCTACATATATATAGATCACAGACTTCCGATTCACAGTTTGATTTATTTATTTATTTATTTGATTGGTGTTTTACGCTGTACTCAAGAATATTTCACTGACGGCGGCCAGCATTATGGTGGGAGGAAACCGGGCACAGCCCGGAAACCCACAACTATCCGCAGGTTGCTGGAAGACCTTCCCACTTATGACCAGAGAGGAAGCCAGCAAGAGCTGGACTTGAACTCACAGCGACCGCATTGGTGAGAGGCTCCTGGGTCATTACGCTGCGCTAGCGCGCTAACCGACTGAGTCATTTGGTCTAAATAAGAACCCCTTTTTAGTGTTTTTCTTGATGTACAAAAAATATAACACAATGAAATAAACCGCCAGAATGAAAGAGAGCTAAATGCAGAAATGTAACTTACGGAGCCGGTTTGTCAGAAAGTGTACTGTTTTTATTTGTAATACTGGTAAGCTACTGGGCCATATTTCATTCTTAAGAATTTTTCTATTCATTTGATTGGTGTTTTACGCTATATCAAGAATATTTCAGTTATACGATGGCGGTCAGCATTATGCTGGGAAGAAAACGGGCACTTAAGAACTAACACAACAACAAATACACAGTTGTCTAAAATATCGGAAGACAGTTGTTTGTGGGCTAAACCAGTTGTTGTAACAACCACAGTTTTGGTAGTCTGTATACAGCAGAACTCCAAGAATTTATGGAAGATATTAAGAACTGTAATTGAAAATGATAAAGTGCAGATATATGAATATGTGGCAAAGTTATCCACATGTAATCATTCAGTTTGTTGCTCGTACCCACCGCCGATTCGCTCATGTCTATATACAAGTGAACGCATGAACATTTCACAGGTCAATTTTATTGGATAAAGACGCGTGTATAAATGAACAGCAGGAGACCTTTTCACCTACCATATGGAACTCTTTGATAAAGAATTTCACCCTGACTTATCACCTTCAGTGAAAATGTTTATTATCTCTTCATGTTTTAGAATATAAAGCTCCATCCAATATTGAGCTAATTTTCTGGTCACACCACTTAAAATCATTACGTTTGGTATGGGTTGCATGATTCCGTTCTGCATGTAGGACCATGCACCTATTTGTAATTGTACACAAAATTCAAGATGGACCTCTACTGGTGTTTTCTTCACTTCTTGATTTTACCCCTATAATACAATACAGGCACTGATATATTTTTACACAGCTACCCACACATGATTTGCCTTGGATGTTTAATTGAATTGGTCCCACTTTGGAAGTTTGTGTCAATTACTCCCCATTACTTGGAAATGCTGACATAAGCAGGGTCATACCTGGAGTCTACTTATTTATGAACAGAAAAATTAAGACAGTACAATACGCATATGCATAAATAGGCCTACATCATGAATTTCCCCCCAATGCATTCTGCTTACATGTTTGCGTTTTCATGTAGTTGGACAACCCCTTTTTGAGCCTCAAATTATGAAGTCCCTGGTATAGTCTCCATACTTGATGCCAGGCTAAAGGGTGTCACCACATGTTTAGATGTAGTTCAATTTGAAATAGTTACATCACCATACCACAAGCTATACATACAGACAAGACTACTGATGACACATTCGAAACGAAGAGAATAACATGTATGAGCAAGTAATATGTATTCTTGGGCCAATTGCACCTGGTATATCAAGGCAGTACGTAGACTGCTGTCTGAAACAACAACAACATGACAAACATGCCAGTGGGGTACCAATATGTATGTAAACCCATATATATTTCAGAAGGCTAATGTATACAAACTAATGTAGAATAAAACTATAGTTTGTCCGGAGTATGTATTTCTGTTGGCTGATACCGTCCCTTTCATCCAAGGTGGTGGCTCCCAAAACTGTCCACTACATTCACCACTAGGTGGTGATTACATGACCATAAAGGTATTTGTTTCCTTCGAAAACTGTTGTCGATTACAGTACTATTAATGTCTGCAAATCCATAACTGCTTGTTTTTTTTTTTTTGAAGCTATTAATCTTACTTGGTAATCACTAACAAAGAAACAGTTATTTGTAACAAAATAACTATGCAAACAGAATAACATTTCTATTCTACATCACATAAAACAAGGTCATCCATGCAAAACTTACATACATTAAACATTGTTCAAAATTATGCAGTGCTGACCTTATTACATTAATTTAAAATTGGTCAAACATGTTACTAAACTGACGTTCTATATTTCTGATTTCACTTGACTCACATTTTGAGCTGCCTTAATTACAGCATCGGCGCTCTTATTCCCATTCTGTTTGCATTCTTCAAGCCCATCCGGTGTTAGGTGCCTTGTAAAAATAAGACAAGAAATAACATTAGCTATAAACATTATTTATATATGGATCACAAGGCCACTCTGACTACATTCAAGGGTAAAGTATCTACAGTGGTCAGTATTATTCAGCATCAGATTTAAGACAAAACAATATGTGCCCGACTTATTTATACTGAACAATGTACATGTTCAGCATATTTTATCAAACCACTGTAAGTGTCAGACTCATTTAAAGTATTATTCTTCAGCATGAGAATAATTTTTCACATAAATTTTCAGGATTATTTCATCTGGACAGGCAAATCTAATTGTACACTATTGAATGATAAAATTGAAAGTGACCTCTATGTAAGCCCCTATTAAGGTACAATTATCCTGGTCAACATACTGAGTGCAGAGCAACACCCAGACATCTACATTAAAGATTTCAGTGCTGCTTACATGAATTTTATGCATCGTGCGCATGAAAATCTGTTAACCCAGACTGCAGGCTTTAAAATTATCAACCACAATTGCCCATAATACTCTAACAATGTCGTATGGCCTACGACAGTGCAAAACCTGTGCCTGAATTCTTCATAAGCAGGTGGTCACTGTTAGCATTTTACATTTTAATAGTTAGAGTAGAAATCAAAAGATGAAAATCAGCCTTCTGACAATATGTTGCCTAATCCATTCAATATTCCTTACACTCCTGTCAATTACTTCCAATCTCTTGCATAATTTCATCATAATGCCTACTTGATTTATATATGTGACAGATGCGCAAAAGCTTGAGAAAAATATTTTAAGAAGGAAAAAGTTGTAGATGAGTGCAGAAGTACAGAGTGGAGCAAAAAGCTCAAATAAACGCACAAATACTTCTTAGTATAAACAACAATGCATTTGATATCCTTTACCCAAGCCTAAAAACATGAAATATGATCGAAGGTAGATGTTGACAGCGATCTTATATTTAATGGAGAAGATAAAATCGAGTCAATACTGGAGAAACTTCGTTGAGAAAGAAGTCGGAACTGCGTGGGGACGTCATTAGTCAAGAGAAAGTGACAGTTCGTAGCGCCGAAACAGAAATATGCGTCGATTCAAGAGAATAATTAGGTATCTCGATCGACCAGATGTTGCAGTATGATACTGTAGTCTGTTGACACGTAGAAATCACACCATGAGTGGACAGCACTACGTGGATTAAAGATTATTTTTACCATCCTTTCTGTAGCAGCACCTCGACCGCCATGTTTCCATCCCGATGTTACCGTCGTTTTGATTGGTCGCCCACCGGCCCACTTTTCAGCCGCCGATATGTAGACGAACTTTCCTCATCCTGTCACAGACTTTCAGTACAAATAACTTTTCCCTTTTCAAAGTGAATTACTGAAGGGATCTCTCGTCCGTGAGAGACAAAAATCATAGCTCTTTACTGAAAACTGAAGCGATCACAAACAGGTGTGTGGCGTATTTGTGAAAACTTGTTTCATTGGCTGCCGCTTCAGCAGACTTTCAAAATGGCGGAAAGCTGAAATTATTGTGGGGAAGTCGATGACTCAAGCTAATACAGACAACGGGTGATACCCGATTTACCATTGTCCAGGCTGTGTTTAACTCGTGTTAGTCAGTGCCTCACTTGAGGGAGGACAGGGTGTCTGGATTTACTGAGATTTGTTCCAGGACGATCAGGAACAGGTGACCACTTGGAATTTTACGGTGATTTCGAATTCTATTTTTGTTCTTGGATGTAGATATCCTCAGTGAATGTAATGTAAGCCAGTCGAAGTTAACCAGCGTTGGACAAAACGGTGGATCCGACAGTCCTCAGAAATGTGACCAGGAATATACTTGCACATGCTGACAGCTGTGAATTTCGTTTTCACGTTTTATTACAGTTAATTTCTGGAAGCCAATGGTGTGGATATACCAGTTTACAGTCCCGTTGAGCGCTGTATATGATGTTGTCACTCTAACGACATAGTAACTATTTTATTTGCTAAGGTTGATTAGCATCAAGACAGTAGTCATGGAGAGAAAAGACAAGGAAAAGGGCAAGGGAAGCTTTGTAAGTATGACACATGAAATGGAATGGTTTTCCTCAGTGACCTTTGAAGTTAAGTAATGGTACATGTACATGTAAATTAATTGTGAGTGAGTGAGTGCTTGGGGCTTAACGTCGTACTCAACAATTTTTCAGTCATATGACGATGAAAATTAATTGTAATATGTAGGCCTACAGTATACATGTAAATTAAATATTCATATATTGGTAGATAATAAAATGAAGTTCAGTTTCAGTAAAATAATTACAGTAAATACTTGCAGTAAAGCCATCTGACTTGACAAGCACATGTCCATAATAGCATTCGTTTCACTTTTCATTATAGTGTTTTGATATGTCATTGTAGTTTCAGTTTATGTGAATGGCAAACATAACCAAGCCTCTAATACAAGTATATACTGTTAGTTCTGTAAATTGATTTCAAATACATGCATTATATGCATACATAAATACACACACACATACATATATATACATATATCAAATAATGTGAGTAATGACATATTATGACTGACATATGATCCTGTTCATGTACTTTAAAGGTGGCTATAAGTTTTACCAACACCTCCTAGGACACCTATTTATTAATTGCCGTATACATGCTATCAGCACAGTGTATGGTTAAGTCAGGTTTTGATTATGACTGACTAATATCAGTATACAACATGCAGTCGGCCCACCCTTTCATGACTGATCATGGGAGATATCATGATTGAAAATGTGAATGTGTTTTTGCAGTTGCTCATGAAATAGATTGCGCTCTTGATCACATATTATTGATATAAAATTTAAACAAATAATGCCTGTGTACATAGTCTACAGTCTGTATTATGTGGCCTGTTCAGCCCTGGATAGCTATATATTCTCTTTTTGATGTTTGGATTGCCGCTCGCACATTCAAAGATAAAAAGGTGAATATAGTCATCCAAGGCTACTGGCTACTAGGGATATTTAATGTGTATGCTGATGTGCAGTGTAATATTCATACCGTGACATTGACAATTATGGAGTTTAAACAGTTTTTTGACCTGTAACATGCTACATTTAAATGCTGTTAGAGCTCTCCAAGAAATCTTCAGGCTTAAAACATTGTGCACAGTATACTGTACAGCTAGACATTATATTGTAAACAGTGCGTGCTGTAAATGTCAGAAACAGTAGAGTAAGACATCAGAAGTTCCGTTCACATGTGGGTGATGTTTACAACATGTTGGCATGATGTTCATCTACGTGTTCAGGTGGTTGTACATACTGATAGGGTGGAGAACTTTTTTCACTTGTTTATCATATGTTGCGTTCACTATTTTGAGTTCTACAGATGTTGTTGGATTGTTTGTACCCCGTAAACATCTACTTGTTGGAAATATCAGATAAATGCTGTTTGCATCAAAATTTTTGGTAATTTTAGCCCTTCAGGCTGCTTATATTCATCCCAACATAGACAGCACTTTAGGCTGCTGACTGCTGTCCACATATTTATCTGTGTAGATGTACATTCACATGGTAAAAGTACTAAATAGTGTTACTGAAGTACAGTGCCTTCAGATGTATACACACCCTTCCGGTAACATTGTGCCTCATGTACATATGTGTGTATACATTCATCAGTGTTATGGGAAGGGTGTGTTCACATTAATTGGGATTAAGATTGATTTAACACCCTGTCATAAAGTTGTTAAACTTCAACCTAAATTACAAGTCAGGGAGTAATTTTTGAGTTGGTATAGGTCATAACTGGCAAATGTTTCAGGCTTTCAGCTGCCAAGCTAATACCATAAAAAGTTACAATGTTTTGTCAGTTTTGTCCTGTATTAAACAGTGGAACCCTGTCAGAATTCTGTTTGGTGCAGGACATTGTCTAAGCCCCGCTGCTTATTTCCAGGCTTGAATTATACTAAGAAAATTTCCCCTTTGCTGCCTGCAGTGAACAGATGTATCATGAATACATGTACACTTTTCTCATTATGATTGATGCGGGTTTTGTTAATTCTGGTAAGTGGTTATCTTCATGAGTAAAAGCATATCGTATGATATCATGAACAGTGCAGGAAACAAGGCACAGGCACTGGCAAAATTAATTCTAATACACAATAATAATTCTGACATGTCCAACATGTGTCATTATATTGTCTTTCCTAAATTGATAAGGAACAGCAAAATTTAATCCATAAATTAGCAATAATAAATATATGCCAGTTGGGATTTATATTTGAGTTACACCAAACTTTTCACTTTTTTGATGACATTTTTTAAAAAAGCAAATGTGCACAATGAGCTTAATGATTGCCTCAATATGCATTTATCACATCATCCATGAAATCATGGGAAATAATGATGTCCCTGTAGACCTTACAGTAGCCCGACCTATGTGCAGTGACCTCTGCAGTGGTCAGCTAGCATTATCTCCAGCAGGACAGTAGGACCATTGTTTGTCTGTGAAGTTAAGCCTGTAATATCCCTGTCATGTAGAGGGCTAATCCTGACAGCTGATCTGCTAAGGGTTGTGTATATTTACCTGTGGTTCTGCTATTAGCCCAAGAGGATATCACAGATGTTTAGCTGGCTAATTTGTGCCTCTAATAAAACATTCACCATGTGTACACCTATGTACCCTGGGCAGCACACTAGTACAGGCTTAAACACAGGAGTCGGTCTGCATACAACCGCCACTAATATTTTGACCGCCTGAGAGCAAAGCACACTATTTAGTTTACAATGCCCCTGTGACTTCTGTAAACCATTCTAGATACAGAGGAGACATTACTGTAATCCTTTAAAATTAGTTTCCTTCGGTCTGTTTAATGATCTGACACATGGTAGTGATGATTAAGTCAGTATTTAATTGTTTATTGCTTTACAGTGAAGTAATAAAGTCAGTTTACTATGGCTAAAGAGTGAAAAGGAAGATGTATCTAGAACCATTAAGTTACTATGCATGTGGAACAAGTAGTGATACATGTAATCATAGCCTCATACAAATACATGAAGCACTGTTTGTAACTTGAACCCCTCAAATAAAATATCCATGAATCCATATTTTTTTGTTTAAATTTGATTTGTGCTCGGATTATAAGTCCCGTGATTTAAAATGGGTGCATTTTATCTCAATTTTTAGTGACGTGTTATTACTCGATAATTCACTCAAGATGTATGTGAATTTGTACAACCTTCAGTGTAAAATTCACCCTGTCACTACACTTATGCCATTTCCTCTGTAATTTGTCAAACTTTTGTAAGTTGTCACATTAGTAGATGTACATGTTTCCATGTACACAGACTGTCTCAGTTAATGAACGTTTGAGAATATTATTATGTCTAAGCATATAATTAATACCCTAATTTCTCAACCTTTGCATGCTGACTTCCCCTCCGGCCGTAAGTGGGAAGGTCTGCTAGCAACCTGCGGATGGTCGTGTGTTTCCCCCGGGCTCTGCCTGGTTTCCACCCACCATAATGCTGGCCGCTGTCATATAAGTGAAATACTCTTGAGTACGGCGTAAAACACCTATCAAATAAATAAATAAATCTCAACCTTTGTGCATACAAAAGATCAGTTTTCAGTGCCATTTATGCACCTCCTTTTTTTGATTTTGGAGACAAAACTACATAATTTGACAGTGGTTGTATTGACCAATTTCAGGGCATCACAGATACATGTAGATGCATTTAACAGCCAACACACATACCCTGAATAATACCCTGAAAATATGCTTTAATTAACATGTGGGCATGCAAAAAATTTGAAGAATTTGACGTACTTATTCTGAGATCTGTAAGTTTACCAATGCAGACAGTAGATCTCTGTTTCATAATGTTACACTAAAATATACTCTCTTGGTGTAAAACCCCCCAAAAGCATAGCATTAAATCTAGGGGAAAATGTGTGTTTGTATTTACTCTTTCATATATCTGAGAAGTATGGGTTTTTAAAATTTTCAAAACAACAATGTATGTACATGTAGTAAATTATAGATGGCTGTAGTAATACATAGTTCATCATTCTGTATTTATTTACGAATGGTTCACACCACATAGGTACTCAATATGACAAGTTACAAGCATAAATGATTGTGTCAGGTTGGTCTGAATGGAGTTACACAGAAGACCATAGGTATGGTGTGAATTGTAGTCACATGTACAGTAGAGTTGACACTCCCTGATCTACTGACGTAGGCTGACTGTAAATCAGCTTGTGGATTAGCGGACTGGGTACATAGTCAAATATTAGTGTATAGGTATTCAGCGTGTAGAACATCTACAGATTGTTTAATTTACCGTAAGACCTCTAATACAGGTCTGCACATGGTGCAAATGTTAGTCAGAGCTTGGCCTACATGTATATATGTGTCTGTGCACAATTGGTGTGGTGTGGATTTCTGATAGGCTCAGAGGCCAATAGCCAACTGCTGAAGTATTACATGAACATACATGTTCACATATATGCTTGTATGATAACTGCTGTGCCTAAGTGGAAATATGATGCTGTTAAACATTACACAACTTAGTATTGCTAGAGGGCAAAGAATAGTAACAATGCAGCCTTTTCATAATAGCAGTCATGAAGAAAGAAATGTAATTAGCATTGTGTCACATTATATGCAGTTATTGTCCTGACAATGCTTTTCACAAAAATATGCTTGACATAAGAAGGAACATGCACCACAAGTTTTGTAAAAACAAGGTGTACAAGAAATTATAAAATGTTTTGAAACTGAAAGCAATTAAGGAAAATTTAACATTTATAGAATAGCTACATACTAGGAACCTTTGAGATGATGAACATACATGAAGTATTAAAATGTTACATGTACATTGTACATCAGTTATCAGGCTGAGAGGGGCCTGATCTGAATACCACCCATTCTGACCTGACCTGTCAATCATCTGACCTACACAGCCTGTGATAATATGGCATGAGGGAATGTACTGAACATAATGTACAAGAGTGTCTGAAGCACAAGTTGTTTCACACATCTATAGATGTACATGTAATACTGTTCAGAAAAGTTAGGTTTTGGGATCACTGTCTAATGATTGGTGGAGCAGGAAGAGAGAACAGATACAGTTTTATAGCCATATCTAACATGTGGATGAATGTAGTTTGATAACAAACAGTTTAGATGTATAAACACTACTGCATCATACTTCACCATTTTTTAAAATTTTATTTTCTGTCTCAATGTTGACTTTCCTCCACCCATTATTTTGAGCCTCACTGCCACTGTATAAGTCAGATATTAGAGGTACAGCATTAAAGGTCGTAAAACTAACCTACAATTCAGGTTTACATACATTAGACTATCACTTTAACCTTAGAATGAAAACTCGTAAACAAGCTTGTAAACTCGCTTACTGTGTAAACAACACAGATACAAGTAACCCAAGCAGACATGTATTGGTTTTGAGTATCATTCACTGATGTGGCTCTGTACTAAATCTCCTGTTGGGTCCTGGATGTGCTACTGTATGAACATTTTCCCTTTCCAATACATGTAAACAATGTGGATTAATCAGCTGTGTGTTTACACAGCACCTGAGCAGGAATACATTAACATTTGATTCTGAATGTGGTTTAGGAAACGTAGTCACCATCCTGTTCAACTTACACAGTGGCTGCTCTTGTTATGATGGGAAAATATTGTCATCTAGTCTAACTGTATTAGACTGAGAATGTCAACAAAGTACAAAGTGCCATTAAACAGTAATGTGGGTGATGCCATTGTCTGCTGCCACCTTAACTGTGAGGAATATGGAGGCATGTCCAGAAATTGCAGTTGGTGTAATCAGTACTGTGAGGAGTATGGAAATGTTGCTGAAAATTGCAGTTGTTGCAACTGAGACAGAGTAAAACACTGTGAGGAGTAGGGAAATTAGGACGAAAAGTAAAAGTGGGTCACAATATTGCAATTTTTGAAAGCATACATAGAGAGAGAGAGAGAGAGAGAGAGAGAGATACAAAATAGATGGGTATTGCCCCCCCCCCCCCCCCAACAATTACACTGTATTCACTATTATGAATACCAGACACACCAACAGATGTTTTGGATATGGTTATGTTGCTGCCAATAAAATTGCGGTACATTTGAATTAGTATTGTGTACATGCCATTCATGCGTAAGCCACTGCCAGACAAAGTCTTGTACTAATATTCACCCTGGTATAACTTCAGAATGGTTAAAAAAATTCCACTGGTCAGTTTCAAGATCTTCACATTAATATATTTAATTTTTGATTGGTAAATGCTTTTGAAGTCCTTAGGTTTCCATCCATCTGTTCTCTAGGGTTAGAGGTTGGAGGCAACACCCCATGGCTTCAGCTGGTGCTTGCCATTGTCACAAATTTTCAACAAATTATTGAAATTGTGACAAAACACGCAAAAATTTGAATGTTTTTGGCAACATTTATCTACTGAAGAAAATGTACTGCGTGGCAGAGTTTTTGTAGTACATTTCAGCATGAGAGCTTTCTATTTTGAGCTTTCGACTTTCCCTTGATAAATCTGCCTTAGATTATATATGAGTTTACTATTATGTTTACATGTATTGGTATTTTTATGATATTGTGCAGATCTATTAAATACGATTGTTACTATGTTTATTTTCAGTTTGGTACCTTCATGAAAGGTAAAGACCGTAAGAGTCAGAAGTCTGTCACATCGTATGGCAGTGCCATCAGTGAGGAGAACAGCAATGGTGCCGGAGGTGATGCCACTCCTACAGCCCAGGAAATCGTTAACAAATACTCAGACTCAGAGGTCAATGAGAGATTTGAACAGATGCTGGTATGTCCTTACCTCACTTAGTTAGGGATTACACGTATATTCATTACTTATTAATATTATAATAATGCATGTTCAGTGGTAAATGTACTGTTTGATATGATTCTTTTCATCGTGTTCGTCTTCAGATATGCTCGTTCCTACTGTGTCATTACTTCATTTGGGTGACAGTTCATTCAGTTGCATGTACATGAGTTTATGTACCTGTCACTTGTGCGTATATGTCACCCGTGGTTCTCTGATAATGTCAGTAAAACATGTGTACATGATGTATATGTATATATGTATGTGAAGCAGCTATAGAGCATTAGAAAACAGTTGCCAATAGTGTTTATTGGAGCACTATGTGGATAACATAACACATGTATACAGACACATTCTTGTATGCTTGTTCAGTAAGGCATATTTTCATACTGTAAGTATGTACATGTATGTAGTACTACTGTTGTGGTGATGAATGTATATAATGTAGCATCCAGATCATGTGCTATTTACATTCTTCTATAGTATACAGTATATAGTGATGAGAAATGTTTGTACAAATATAGGTACATCTCAGTGTTATCTATGCAATCCATGAGTTTGTCGTAAAAATTGTTTCAGAATGTGCTTTTTGCAGAAACTTCGGAAACTGCTGCATGTCCCAAAACACTATGAAAACCAGGTCTGGGTTTTAGACAGAGTTATTGAGTACGCTTTTCATGTACCACATGTCAACTCACATACATGTAGATCTACTTCACAATCTCTTCATGCTGCCTTTTTTGACCTGGGCTTATAAGACTATTGTGTGAAGGGCAAGTTGACCGTGTTAGTTCATAACCTATATAACACTCAGCACAGGGCATAACCAGCAAGGGTGTATACATGTACATGTATGTATATGTCTACATGTTTGTACATTCTACCCATTGTTAGCTCAGACAATGTGATGGCACATGTTCTAGCAAGGATATGGAACCAAAAACTGTTTTACACACTTGTACTAGGATAGATTGTTCTGACACTAGGACTACATGTACATGTATGCTATCATAATAAACAGTGGGCAGTCAGATGTTACAGTATTGATAAATGAAGACTAGTTCTGATGTGGGCAATGAACTAAGCAAACTATGATATACTTCTACGTGTCTATGTGGGCGTGTTTGTTGTTTTTACTGTGATAAGTTCTATTTCTAGTATCCTAAACCTTCATGAATTTAGGGCATATATTACATTGTATCTTTGTGTAGGTCAAACATATGTTATGTACACAGATGTAGGTTTTGACGTAAGAACTACACGTAGGTCAACTGCGTCGAGTTGTACCCAATTAATTATTATCGTAAGTCGACCTACGCCCTGCTTAAAATGTAATCGTAACATACTGAAAATGCTTAATGACCCCTCGTCATCGTATGACTGAAACATTGATTAAGTACAATGTAAAAACCCAAAGCATACATACATACATACATACTGAATATGCCTATGTACCTATATCAATATAGGTACATGTACCATAAGCTTTGTTTGGTGATTCAGACTAAACATGTTGTTTTTGCATGCTGTAAATTTTTCAGTCCAGTACATTGATACAAATACATGTTCACGTATCATGCATGCACTTTAGTTTGGTACATGTACGATATATTGTCACATTTGATACTGTCTACGTATGAACGCATAGTTTGAAATTTTTAAACAAGACCTAATTCAGTAAAAATGTATAAGGAATGTTCAGTCATGCAAAGAAATGTATATAATAAATTTTTACAGCATGCAAGTATCTTGATGTGTGTACATGTTCGGTGCATGAATGAGTTCAGCCGTGTATTTGTTTTATGAACAATATAAACGTTAAATCTATATGTTAGACTTCAGCTGACATAGTGAGAGGTAATCATAGAGCATGGATTCATGACAGGCTGTAATTAGCTGAGGTTTTAATTGGAAAGATATTTAATTACACATATTATCATGTTCTCTCTGTGATTGTAATAAGGCATTTACCTATATTATTGTTAAGCTACTTAATTCAACCTGCATATATATACTTTACGTTACGCTAGGTCAAACTTTTCTATAAGTGAAATGTATGTAATACGGTTTACAAAACACTTTCTTCTTCCTAGTATGTGTAATTTATTTGTGTGATCGAGTTCTTTAAATACTTATCTTTGATTGGTGTTCTTCACCTTAAGTTACTATATTACTGAAGACAGATAAGCTGTCTTGGTTTTGTAAGTTACATGTTATTGAACTGGGTACAACCTGAGACAGTCCATTACACTTTGTAAAGCACATGTTCTGAACAAATGGTTTGACTTAAAAAAGATTGATACACCTACGGAATTGGTGCTGATTAACTAAACATTAAGAGCTCGGCCAATAGTTTTAAAGAACATTTTTAACATGCAACATTACTATCAAGATGTCCATTTTATATTCTGAATAAACTTAAGAGATCTGTGTTACATTAAATTTCAGAACCCTATGAAGTCCAAAAAATGAAGCAGAGACAAATATTTTTAGATAAATACAATCACTTTTATTTGTACTTCTATGTTAAGTGTTGATATAAGGAGTATATTCTTTTCTGTTTTTTTTTTATTATTCCAACTGAAAAATAATATGGATTTTAATGAAAGTAACATTGAGAAAAAATTTGATAATATATTTATCAGAATTCTAATGTCTTTATTGTGAAGAGTTGGTCCAATTTTCTCCAACTTAACATATTTTTAGAAATGGCCTGGGTGTTGGAGTTAAAGACCACTTTTGGTCATGGGCAAGTGGTTTGTCCATCTCACATGTAGCTCACTGGATACAGATCAGCCTGTGTCTTGAGGGGAAATGATGCGTTTTATGTAACAGTGTGTTTAAATACTGAAAAAGCTCCCTCATTTAATATCCACCATTTCACATGCATAAGCATTGCTTTATGTGTCATCTAAGAATGTGTTGTAGGAATCTACATGTGCTTGTGTCATCAGCTGTGTATTAAAGTCACAGGTGTACTGTGGTGGTTATCCACTGTACACATTACATACCTGTACACCTGCCCTCTCTGTACATGTACCCGTGCTCGTATGTAACATGTTTGGATGTGTAACCGGAGACAACGGTTCACGGGAGTCTTCCTTTGATAAACTAAGAACACATTTAACATGAAGGGGATTGATTTTACACTAGTGTGTCTCATACAGGCATTACGCTGTAATTGCTTCTTCTGGTTGTACAAAACTATGCTTGTGTAATTGATACACTTAATACAGGGCAGGTGTATTGTGCGCTGTATTATTAACTCTTATCCTACAAAATGTTACATATAGAAACACTTTTGATGATATTCATGTAAGTTGGCCTGACTGCCTGGACAACACTATGGGGTCAGGATAGTCTGAACATATCTGGCCTGTTAGTGCCTGGACAACACTATGGGGTCAGGATAGTCTGAACATATCTGGCCTGTTAGTACCTGGACAACAGTATGGGGTCAGGAGAGTGGACATATCTGACCTGTTAGTGCCTGGACAACAGTATGGGGTCAGGAGAGTCTGAACATATGTGCACAGTTCATGAAATCAAGATATGTGAGGATGAAGTGTATTAATTGCTGTTTGTGAATGGCCTTTTAGTGCCTGGATGGCACTATGGGGTCAGGAGAGTCTGAACATATCTGGACGGTGCATGAAATCAAGACATGTAAGGATGGGGTGTATTAATTGTTGTTTGTGAATGGCCTGACAAATTACCCGCTGTTACACATATATATTGGGTTAAGGACTCATTAAGGACATTAACTGTTGCTAGACTTTCCCACTACTGTGTATGTCTGCTTTGTAGAGGTTAGAAAACTATAAAACAGATTAGAGCTGAGTAGATGCGAGTCCATTGAAGGCGTTAAAAAAAAAGAAAATAATAGAAAACATTGCATTTTAAGTTTACAAGTAATTGCACACAGATGAACTGTATTTAATAAATTTACTTGATTTACAAAATTGCTCATGTTCTTAAAAAACATGAAGTCTTAATTATTTTGGCATTCAGGGTATTGCACAGAAAAAACACACATTGCATCTACCATTATTTTTTCGCTTTTACAGAAATGCCAAGCAATGGTGTACATAAAATGTAGAGAAAATAACTTGCGCGTGTTTTATTATTTACATTCCGAACAATTTCTGTAACTGAAATCAGATAAACCTTAAAAAAAGAAAAGAGTTAGGAAGTAATCTAGCAGCCAATGTATCAATCTACCAACCGATGTATCAATCTACCAACCAATGTATCAATCTACCAACCGATGTATCAATCTACCAACCAATGTATCAATCTACCAACCGATGTATCAATCTACCAACCAATGTATCAATCTACCAACCAATGTATCAATCTACCAACCGATGTATCATTCTTCTCAGCTGACTCTCCCAGAACAAGGGGGGTGTTGTCCTGCTGTCGATGATGTTTACATGACCAGAAAGGGAAAGCCCAGAGAAATTCAATCCCAATTTACCTGCTTTGGCAGCTTGATACACTTTCATATAATTATAAAAGATAAATTACACATTATATCATACAGAATCATTTTGACATGAATTCATGTCCCTGTGGCTCTGTTAATGTACAGGTCATACTGGTCTATGCATGTACTTGTATATTTCATGAAGGCACTGTATGTGCAGATGCTATGTAAATCCTACATTACATGTACAGAATGGTTCAAAATTGCATTAACGGAAGATCTACGGCAATTTTCACAAGCCATCTCTAATTTTCATTCAGTATATTTAGGCGGGGCCTCTGTGGCCGATGGGGTTAGCACACCAGCGCGGCGCAATAATCCAGGAACCTCTCACCAATTCGGTCGCTGTGAGTTCAAATCCAGCTCATGCTGGCTTCCACTCCTGCTGTATGTGGGAAAGTCTGCCAGCAAACTGCAGATGGTTGTAGGTTCCCCTGGGCTCAGCCACATTTCCTCCCACCATAATCCTGGCCACTGTCATATAAGTGAAACATCCTTGAGTACGGCATAAAACACCAATCAAATAAGTAAATGAATAAAATATATTTAGGTAGCGTACAATGTACATGTATGTTCCAAGAAATTCAAATTGCAGTACATATATCTTAACATAATATTTGTATCTTGTTTGTAAGCTTAAATTCCTGGGATGCTAAATGGTGTTAAAATCGAGTTTAAAATTTTGAGGCACGTGTCATGTAAATGAAAAAGGTGTTTATGGAATCAGGTCTTGTGTCAGTGCTGTCTTCACCTGTTGTGATTAATCATTTATGTTATCAGTGTTTATAGTGCAGATGTATGTGTGGAGTATAATAGAATTCTGTCAAGAATTCTGATCAAATTATGCTTTTTGTGAAGCTGGCCATTAAGGGTAATGTTGACCTTTTGCCTCCATAATCAAATAACCAGGATATTTTTTAATGTACACTTTAATGTGAGAGAAGGTTTACTGGAAGGAGCAGACCTTATCTGTGAAACCATCAGGTTAGACACATGTAGCAAATGAAATATTAAGTTGTGTAAAATATGTACTTGCATGTATTTGTATGTACATGTAATGTCCCTGAGTCTTCCTGCACACATGCATTTGTGTTCCCAAATTCTTCAACCTTTTCAACCAGGACTGAGGCGAACAGTTTGAAACATTCTTCAAGTTATCTGAGGTATAAAGAAATAATCTGCCCAGTTTAACTTTTTATGCTTGCATCTTTACTGACACAAACATATCATTTTAGGCATCATTTTCATAATAATGGTATGCAGAAATTCCACTGAAAAAAGTGCTTTAGAGGTCAAAAAGGTTGAATATTTCACTTATACGACGACGTCCAGCATTATGGTGGGTGGAAACCAGGCCAAATCCGGGGGAAACCCATGACCATCTGCAGGTTGCTGGAAGACCTTCCCACATACCGATCACATTGATACTATACATGTATGTACATGCCGGTCTTTGTATGATAACCCCTGATACATTTTGTTTACTTGAAGGCTTTCATATGACATTAACTACAGAACAAACATTTACAGTGCCTTGTTAATGGCAGCATGTGCTCTGAGTTGTAGCTGCCATTCATCGCAATTAAAGTATAATACATGTATATGCATTGTGCAGATATGTACATTCATATTCATCTGGTTTGAACTGTGTACTTAGTGTGTAGTGGAAAAGGTTTAAGCATTATCCCAAACCTTGATGTCATTTCAGCCAATGGGTCCAATGTTAAGAAAGTTTGACAAATTGCAATAAGCATGTATATTGCCGTTTGTATTGGTTATTGCATTGTTTTATCAGTTGACATGCACAACAAGATGACGAACCAGTACATGTGCTGTAGCTGGATCAGCAAGCAGAGATTGTGTTGTTTCCAAGTGGTTAAGGGTTTAACCTTGCATTTTAACCACTGGACCACATGAGACATGGGTTCAGTGCCATTCTTAGGTCAGAAATTTTCAAGGTTCTCCGGCGGCATTATTCTCCTTGCTGGTACAGTAATAAGAAATCGATGGTGCAGCATCACATAGCCTTATATGAAATTGCCTTCCATGAGTGTAACATTTCACATGTGGAAAAGTTTGCCAGGATAACTGGCCAGAGATCAGTGGTTTTCCTTGAGCTTTCTGATGTCCTCCACCGATAATATGCTGGCCACAGTAGAATAAAGGGAAATAGGGGTATGGTGCTAAATAACAACTATAAAAAAAATGAAGAAAAAGCAAGGACTGGGTTTGAACTCCTCGTCACAAGTGAGCGTATCAAAGTGTTTTTATCTACAAGACAATTCTGTTATAGCCATCCAATAAAGAGACTAAGAATTTTGTGAGGACCTCGACAAGGCTGGCTCAGTTGAAAACAAAATGCTTGCTCCTTAGCTGCGGAGAGTCATCCCTGGACCATGTTGACCATTTAGATTGTGGGGCCAGCTATTTTTTACATTATTAAATAAAGCTGCTGGCCAGCTGCCTTTTTCATCGACACACAGTAACAGGGTAATGCTTATTCTCATTTCATGATTCTTTGAATTCATGATTGCTTCTTATACTCAAAGCTATTCAGCTGAAAATATTTTTTTACTTTTTACACTGAGGCATAAGACATTTGACAAACATGATGTTTGGCATGCTGTTTTTGACTTTTTAATTTTTTAACGTCAGCAGTTTGTAATTTTTCAGCTTCTTTTAGGTATTAGCAGGCTGCTTAATCGAACCCTGATATTAGGAGGTTTTTGAGCGCCCTTCAGTCATAAACCAGACTATATGTGTAAGTGAAATATTGTTGAAAGTATAGTGGTGTCAGATATCTATTCTGCAGTATAACACCTCAAGTCATACTGATGACACAACTTCACATGGAGCATGGGATGTCATCATCAACCTCTGATTCAATAGTGATTAGAGGCAATTGTCTTTGTGGTATTAAAAATTCATCTGTACATGCACGTCCTTTTTTGTTTGTATGGCATATTAAAGGTGTGTATGAAGTAAGAGACAGTCACATAGAGTAGGGTGTGTGTACATATATTGTGGTGCAAATCTCCGTTATGTACAAGATCAACATTAAAGCAGCATGTCTGAGGCAGTCTGTAACATGTACACTGTCTATTCATGTACATTTCACATGGGCTAACACAGACATTGAAACCAGGCTTATTTTAGACTCAAAAGTAATACATGCACATTTGTAAATGGGTTCTTTCCTCTTCAAAGCAAGTGTGATCGCGGGGTCCCTGTGGCCGAGGGGGTAAGCACGCCAGCCCGGCGTAATGACCCAGGAGCCTATCACCAATGCGGTCACTGTGAGTTCAAGTCCAGCTCATGCTGTCTTCCTCTTCGACTGTACATGGGAAGATCTGTCAGGAACCTGCGAATGGTCGTGAGTTTCCCCCAGGCTCTGCCCGGTTTCCTCCAACCATAATGTTGGCCGTCATCGTATAAGTGAAATATTCTTGAGTACGGTGTAAAACACCAATCAAATAAATAAATAAATAAACAAGTGTGTTAGTTTTAATTTAAAATTGCTATTCACTTTAGCTCGGGATTAGATTGCAGTTTTGTTAATATATTGGTAATTCGACCCCAGGTGTGAGGGATAGGAAATGGAGAAATCATAACATACGTCCAACTTTGGTGAGATTTCCAGTGTGTTTACATGTACTGTATTATGTGGATAGCCCTGGGCCAGGTGG
Organism: Liolophura sinensis; assembly: GCF_032854445.1. Lineage (NCBI taxonomy): Eukaryota > Metazoa > Mollusca > Polyplacophora > Chitonida > Chitonidae > Liolophura > Liolophura sinensis. Next base: position 47,057,997 of record NC_088302.1, on the reverse strand, counting down.
GGAGGATATCTACCCACGGAAGGATAATTAGTCCTGACCCAAACACTGAGCAGATGACCCTAATTAGTGGCCTTCTTTCATGGCCCACGCCTGCCTCCTGGACCTTATTGATAACCACAGCCCAACAGAGGGTTTGTTTATTACATGTACATCTATACACAGCTATGACTCTATCTCTCTGTCTTGGGCTGTATACATATACATGTATACTATGTTTGTCGTAAAAATTTGCCTTGATAATATTAAAGCAATCGACAGTGTCGGTATGGGTGTTTGCATAGTAAACTAGTCATTGAAGATCTCGTTTTTCACCAGTAGTGTGCAATTTCTATACGTCATACATGTATGTGCAAAATCTTATTAGTGATTATGCAAAGGTTGGGCATTTCAGTTACCTATACCCCCACCCCCCGTCGTCGTATGACTGAAAAATTGTTGAGTACGATGTTAAACCCCAAGCACTCACTCACTCCTCCCCCCAACCCCACCCCCACCCCCACCCCAAAAAAACTACCATACCTTGGTACAAAATTCTTGAGCGTGGCACTCAGCAACAATCAAATATATAAATAATCCTGGAAATGCATGTAGGGGTAACATAGCACATCCATGTAGAGGTAACATGGCACATCCATACTTATAGCACTTTTGTCATAAAGGTTGAACATGTGGAACAAGGCATAATCATTTATTCATGGAGGTTCAGCTGTCAGCTGACCATGTCTGAGGATTTTAAGTAATGTTAAGGGTTTAGTGTACATGAAGATTTGGTGGGGTGACTGAGTGTGAGGGGCAGTGGTCATCATCTTCATTCTTACAAACTCTGCAAATTTGCAAGCAAATAAATTATATTCTTTCAAGGTGACTATAACTGGTGTAAGACTTGGTACTATAATAATACTTGACCAAAAGCGTATTAAAATCAAAATGTTGGGCATCACTGCATTTTCATGTTTTGAAGGCCCAAAAAAGTAAACGACATGTACATCAGATGTGTGTTAATGTAACTACCGATACATACATGTACAGTTGTATATTAACATTATCATTTGAATTTTATTACCACTAAATGGACATGTATTTGTTTATTGCTCAAAAAATTTTCTGTTATGGAAGATCTACCATTAATCTGTAGACAACACCAGAAGATTTAAGTAGTCATGCTTGTGGACATATTTTTTAATTTGCATGATATACATGTATGTTCATATATCATTTCACCGGTGAAACACACATTAAATAAATGATATATATCAGTGTGTTCTAAAGTCTCAAATAACGGGATTCATTATCTCTGTGAAACTGTAGATTTGCAGAAATGTAATAATGAGTTGTGTGTCCCTTTGGGCTTGCTGTCTTTCCCTCTCCTTTAAAGGCCCCACCCCTGTTTTGTCAGCTTTTGTTTAGAGTTGATATGAATGGCAGCATTTCTACATCATTGCCAGTGGCTAAGAATGTACGTGTACATGTATGTAGTTTATGAAACTGTAGGCTACAAGGCACACTTGTGTACAAACATGCACAACAGTGCTGCTTATTGTTTAAAACTTAAATATGACTGAATTGGAATGTTATTATTTTGTTTTCACGTAAGAGCATGTCTCTTCATTCCTTGGGGTTGACAAAGGTAGTACAGATTTAAACTTACTGGTACATACAAACAAAGCAGAGGGCGTTGTCAATTTTCTCATGTAGGATAAACAATATAAATCCTGTTTGACAGTGATGTCTGTATACAATTAGGTGGAAGTCATACATTGTAAAACTGATGTAAAACTGAAACTGTTTGACTTTTTTCACAGACACTTTTGGTCAGGACATGCATTTATTTAGAACTTTTGGTATTTAAACACTTTGTTTTCTGTTGGTATAGATTTAGGCATGTTTAGAAAACATTTCTCTTTTACATATAGGCTATAAAGGTATGAAAGGTGGCCAACCCACTCATTATACTATAATCTCATGCATGTACATGTGATAAATCCTGCCATACAGATGCGTATACACTGTGCTGCCTGGAAAAAAGTCCTTTAAGTTAAAAAAAGTTAAATTTTTAGGCTAAATCTTTTGATACATGTGTTGTACAAAATGTACAGGCTGTGCAGGTTTATCATCAAAATTACATGTAGATTATTGTGGAATATAATTACCCTTAAGTCTTAAAGTTGACCTTATTGTACTAGAAGGTGAAAGATTTGTGGTACATGTAAGTGTGACAGGGCGGGGCCTGTGTTGTATTGGGTTGATCAGTATCCAAAGTGGCCACATGTGAAGTGGATGTCAAGTACATGTAAGGCCGAGGTTTTGCTCAGCCTGGGCTCAGTCTGGTTGGACCTGGGAGTGGGTGGGGTCTGACAACTGTTTTTGGAGCAGCCGGGTATTGTGTTACAGGTGAGCTCAGCAGTAGCAGACTGGTGACCTGAGCTGGGGTTACAACATGCTTGATAAACTCCAAGTCCTTTACAAGTAGGATCGTATTTATGGGATGAAACTGGCATAGGAAATGAAAGAAAGAAATAAACAACCATGGGGCCACCTCATGGTTTCAGTTACATCCAATTTCAGATAGCAGGTTCTTAAATTATCCATAGGTTGATTTGCATCACTCTTCTCATTTGACAAGACATTTTAACCTGGCAGACTGTACACAGGCAGCTATATATACATTTATCCAGGCCTGTAGAGCATGTATACATGTCCCATGTATGTGTGGGCACGGTTTACCTACTGTTCCCAGACCTGTGTGAAAGATGCGAATAACCCATCATTCCCAATGATGAACATATGAAAGAAGAAGTTAAAAAATAATTTAAAAAAAAACAAACAAAAAAAAAACACCTCATACTTTCAGTAAACCTGTTAAAAATTTAATATAGTTTTAGAATGGAATAAAAACATATGAAATGATGATCATATCTTGCGCTCGGGTTTAAGGGCAACGGTGACAACATGAAAATGTACATGTATATGCACCTATCATGGAGAATTGTGCATGCTTCATTGGCCACAAAATCATGTATAGGATCATTACATACATGTACAGGTACCTCAATCAGATTTTTGCCCCAGTTGACCGTTGTAGGTGTGTTGTATAGCCTGAGGTTGTTGGAAGATCATTAGTTATGGGCACGATTGTCACACTTACATGTATATCTGACTGATAGATTTGCTTATATAGCACATTGAGTGCTCTATATGTTATGTTTAATGTGTAACAGAACCTTGTATTGTGAGAGGACTGGGAGTCATTGTTCTGTAGGCTCCCTGGTAATGTCCATGTGGTGTGTGACCTGATAACATCAGAGTTAACCAGCCCTGTGTGCAGGCAGGTGTCACCCTACCTACCTACAGGCAGTGTATGTTTGCATACTGATACCTACCAACACACTGAACCTGTCACCCCAAAACCACGGAGACAGAAACAACCATAGGGCACATACATGTATATATTTATATATATTTCATCAGAAATGCCAGCAATATGCAATTACTTGTACTTACATGTACCTTCATATATACACAGACAAGCGTGTATGTGGATGAGAAGCTTATTTTTTACCAATATATGTATATTGTTGATATATATGTATTTGACTTTTGTACAGAAGTTATACCTTCAGTTTGAGCAAAGAAGCATTTTCTTCATGTGGCATTCATACCTGTACAAATTTACATGTATGTTGCCAAGTGCTGTACTCTGTATGTTTGTGAGGAATTTGGCAGCAGCTAACTTGACACATTTTTTCTGAATTGCAGAGAAATACATTCAAATACCCTTTAAAGAAACTATGTTGAGTAATGATTGATTTGAGCTTTATTACCACCATCTTTTAGGAGTTTTACGGCTTGTTGAACCCTCTGATGAACTTGTTCATGAATGTGCTCACACACAAATGGATGTGAGTTTGGTTGAATATACATGAGGCAAATTCGCACAAGTAGCCTCTACTTCTGTTCACAGATTTCTGATCTCCATGCTACATGTACAGCAGTTCTTATGTGTGTGTAGTACATGTCATTAACTCAACCTTCATTGACCAGGTACTACATGTACATGTATGTATTATAAGAGTAAGATTATGTATTTGGGCACATACATGTACATACACATGAATACCATATTGTGCCTGCTGACCACTGCCAGTAGGCCAAAGCTGAATTATTTTGCATTTTTGTATGCTGAGAGCACTTAAAAATGTAGGTACCAATACATTGTTTAAATAATGATCTGCAATGATACATGTATATATATGAACATATACATATAGTTGTTTACATAAAACTACACCCCCTCTAGTTATTACTGGACCTTGACAGAGGCATTACTTAATGCCTGGATAACAATTCCTGGATTTATTGTGTTGGTGACGTTTCGATGTAGGTTCTTACATCGTTATCAAACCATATTCACCAACACAATAAATTCAGGAATTGTTATCCATAAGTAATGCCTCTGTCAATCTATACCATCCCAATTCCTAAATGCCTCTGAAAGAAGCCATTACTGGACCTTGACCAATCAGGCTGGCTGCTCTCATACAGCTGTTGCTAGCTGAGTATGTTGTGATGCTTCACACATACATTTTTTTCATGGAATAACATGAACTCCAGTACAGCATGATATCATGAATGAGCAAATGTATGTTCAGTATTTTTCTTGAATCCACACTAAAGCTGACGGTTGATATCTCAGTGTGTACTATGGTGGCTTGTGTTTATCAGCTGTCAGTCAGCTCAGCTTCTCTTCTATTGAAGGAGTAGCAAATGCACTGCTCAGAAAATCATTATTTATATTCACGGCAGTTTGTTTAAATAAATAGTTAGTGATGCTGTTGGCTGTTTTCCCTGGGTGCACACAGACACACACACACACATTTTACTGTACACACATTTCCTACACTGATGATTCCCTATATCTTAAATAAAGCTAAAAAATTAAGCATACATATATATGTGTGTGTGTGTGTGTGTATGTGTACAATGAAGTGCAGCAAACAGTTGCCCTCTCACAGTAGTCATTTTATTGAGTTAGTATAACACTGTTAGAGGAGTTCATTTTAAGGCGAAAAATGATTTCCATGGCAATTTTCCCAGCAGTAGATTATTTTGACATTTCCAGGCCTCTGCACAAGCCTGTTTAAACAGTGTGTTATTAACCTCTCTATATTTTATAAACATTTAAAGCAATAGCTGTGTGTCTACAGTCTCTTGAACATACCGTATGTATATATACACATTTCATTTCACATATGAAAGCTCAGAATGGAGATCAGAAAAATGAGAAAGAAATTTGATCATGTATGGTTGTCGTGTTTATAGCACTTTACTCTGATGACGTTGTATGTGCATATTACTCTGGTGGTACACTTGTAACAGAATTCTCTGGTTGTACATGTGTGGTTATAACACTGTGGTTATAACACTGTGCTTTGGCTATCCTTTTGTAACGTGTAACTGTGGTTGTATGGCTATAACACTATGCTCTCGTTATGCAGTTGTAACACTACTCTTCCTATACAGGGATAACAGTAATATATATGTGTATGTACTGTACAATGTACTTTGGTAACAAGTACAGTAGTAACACCTTCCTTAAAGGGTTAGAATAAGATTACATTTGATGGTATTATATCTGAGTAATCAATACTAACAATGCACATGTGTCATTTTCATGCATACTTGTACATGTACTTCTGCCTAATTTATGCATGCTCCTCTGTGTTTGGAAGACTGATCTTACTTTGTCAAAACGGATTGAATTCATTGGAGGAAATAGATCAAAGCAGTGCAGATAGCGTGCACAGCTGCTGTCACTACTCACACTGATGTTAACCCATCTGGCTGATTTGTTTTGTGATTAAATCTATCAAAGCCTTACCATGATAACGGTACTGACAGTGGTTTGCTGTTTATACAGTGGCCAATCCAGGCTTTCCTCAATAAGATTACAGAGGGTTTTGGTATTTTGCTGTTAAGAATGGTGCTTAGTGCATGTATTTAATACTAAATATTTTAATTCATATCACAAATAGGTTAATGTGTATTTTACATGGAACTTTTCACTGTTGGAAGCATGTACATGGAGATGGTGAGAAGTTTCCAGTTGCAAAAAAAAAGAAGAAAAAAAAACATTTCCATGTTAAAAACAAATATTATTGTGTTGGAGTATTTGGATTATGTTGTGGTTCTGTAATTGTAAACATTGAATACTGCGTACATGTGTGTAGTGAGGCTGAATCGCCATTAAAATGTACGGGATTTGTGCCTTCTGGTTAGGTCAGCTATCTGCGATAGAAACATAGATGTGTAAGCCTTTTAGATTTACAATGACTTGAACAGATTGGCCTATTTTAATATTTTATTGAACATAACGTTTGTATAGAAAAACCCCATGCTGAGTGTGAGTGCAGACGTGTGTAATGATGTATGTACAGGAATACTGCTTCAGTCTGGGGCTGAGTTCTTTGATCTGTTGTATTGACGGCTCATGTCCGGTCAGATGGGGCTGACTATGTCTGAGGCTTTTAAGTACTTTATAACTTAAATGTCAGATTACACTTCATATGACCCAGTAGTGTTGTGGGCATGAGGGGCCATGAAACCTGCCTGGGTGACATGGGTGGTTAACTCCCCCAGACTGTGCCTTAGGTTAGGCAGTGTAACTGTTCAGAATACCTCTTGCTTAACTTCCTGACCTTAGGGCTCCTTCACACCAATCTCTGGCAGTCAGCTTGTGAAGTACTTGTGGGAATAAGAGCAGATCCAGCAGTACTGGTCGTCTAGATTTCCTGTAATACACTAAATACAAACAGACACTTATTGCCTTAGTGTGAGCTGAGCTACTTCTACATATTTACACTGCATTAGGACCAGTGTTATGCTTGGTTAGGGCACTCAGGTATTAAAATGAATATCATTTTAAAAGTACATTGAATAAATTACAACGATAACTAGATGTATATTATGTACATGTTAGTATTGAGGAGTTTAAATTTATGTGTAACAGTGATTAATGAGCTGTTTTGTGCCGGGGAAACCAGGATTCATTCCAACACTTGGGCAGTTCTCTGGCATTGCCAGTTTCATCATGAATGATCCTGCGTAAGGCAAAATTAATGAGTAGTGGTTGTACTGCAAGCATGTGGTTGTAATACATGCATGCGGTTCTACTGCATACTTTGATATTATGTTACATGCAAGTCGACGTGTCTCTTTTCTCCTGTAAATATTGTAAGATAATGTATTATATAGAGGGCCTCTGGGAAGAACATTTCTTGAGAACTGACAGAGCTATGCCACATTTATATCATAATTACCCTCCGAAAATAAAGTTATACACACATACATACACACACACACACATACATACATACATACATACAGGTATTGTCATTCTGCTAGTCATTTTGCCTGCATGGATGTACACATGCATGTATACAGCTGTCCATGTATGTGTGCAGATGCAGGCTGCATGCATGCACATGTTCACGGATATTTGTATTGTATACAAGAGGAAAATGCCCTTGACTTTGAACTCATTAATCACATTCTACAGCCTATATACTGTATAATTGTGATCACAATTATATCTGCCACGTTCATCATGGCAGTGTGTAAGGAAGCCAAAGATATATTGTGTGGGTGTACGCATTGTAAAGGCAAATGTATTTGGTGGAAGAAAAATAATGTTTAATGAGTATGAATGTTTAGATTATTACATGATGATAAATTTGTTAAACTCATAGGCTGGTGTTTTTTTTCTTACTACGACATGTATCAGTATGCCAGCCATGTTAGAGCCTTTTGACGAGTTAAACACGGAAGTTAGCTAAGTGCGTTAAGACGGTACTGGCACAATGTGTATAAAACTTACAAAGACAGGTTCTTTGTACCAACTTGACCTATTTTTTCTGGCTTATCTTATCACACCGTTTTAACCTAATAATGTATATATGAATACAACAAAACATGTGTATAGTTTAAAACATTAGTGAAATGCTAAGCCCTGACCAGCATTCTTTTCAGGACAAATTCTAAGTAAAGCGATTCTCTTTCAGCAACTAACCAAAATCTTGTTGTTATGTAATTAAATGTATAACCTCAAAATAAAGTGTCCCCAGGAGCCGCTCACTAATGCGATCTCTGTGAGTTCTAGTCCAGCTCATGCTAGCTTTCTCTCCGGCTGTGCAAGAGAAGATCTGCAGCAACCTGCGAATGGTCGTGGTTTTCTCTTGGTGTCTGCCTGATTTTCTCTAACCGTAATACTGGCTGCTGTCGGATAAGTGAAATATTCTTGTGTATGGCGTAAAACACCAGTCAAATAAATCAATCAGAATAAGGTGTGTTGATTATGTCAGGTGTGGTATGTTCTGATGTCTCATGTTCTCAGGATGACATGAACCTCACTGAACAGATGAAGGAACCACTGAGGAAGAAGTCTTATGACCAGAAGAGGAAGATGTTAGCCATGCAGTACAAAGGCAGCTTCCAGGTAATGTGAATCTACATGTATAGGTACTGGCTACTAGGTGTGTGTGACATGTGTGGCAGATAGACAAGGAATACTGTCTTTGCATTGGGACAATACCTGTTACAAAGGCAGGAAAGGTATTAAAAGTTAATCAAACTACATACAGTCAGGTTATTTACCGATCCACCATACATACATCAAGTGTAACTGATATTTATGTTGGATTATATATAGGGTGTGGCATAGCTGAATTAATCACAAGAGTTGCTTCCCTTTAAAACAGCTAACGGACTTTGTTATCCAAGATCATTTTTCAGTCCAAAGTTATTCTCAAATTTGGTATGCAGCTTGAAGTTAGGCTAAAGTACTTTGAATTAGATACATGTAAATGGTACGAGTGCAATAATGGCCTTAGGGAGGAGAACTCCCAGTTTCTTACTATACCCGTGACCTTTGTGATAATTAGGTGTTGATACTTGTGTAGCTGTTTTTTGCAGTCTAATTTTCATTGAAGAGCGCTTATCTCCACCAGTATGGCATATCTCTGCATCACATGTGGGAATGTTTGTCACTTTCCAGAGGTCGGTGGTTTACTTCCGCTGGCACCATTGTATAAGTGAAATATTTCTTAGCTTTGTGTTACATAATGATCAAATATATAAATAAATACAAAAATTAGTCTGTCTGTTTGCTTTGCATTGTTGGCATTTTTCCGTTTTCAGCCAAAAGGCACTTCTGACTCACCTCAAGCATTCATCCATAATCTTCGGAACGCTGATTTAAAGGGAGATAAGAGATTAAAAGTGCTGGAATCATTACGTGTCTCATTAACCAGTAATCCCGTCAGGTGAGCGGTTCTAATCCACTCAGGTCCCTAAACAGACTATTAATATAGGTCACCGTTGTAGAAGAATCCTAGAAGGCTTTACTGATTTTGAAAAGGTTTTAGATGTTTCATATTGGTATTAAACGCAAAATCAGATTTTCTAATTTGGATTTTCATTTTTTAGAGAGGAGATGTTTTTTGCTTCTTTTTTTTTTCAAATTTTATTTCATTGTATTTAATGATAATTTTGCCTGCTTCATTATTCAGCTTGTTAAACTGTGGAATTCACAGTTATATTCTTCCATCTAAACAATGGACCATACTCCTCACCAACAAAAGCGGAGATTGGAAAATTCGCTCTTTCCCATCTTCTTCAGCTATGTGAAATTATTGAACAAAAATTTCTGTGTGTAAAGTGATAATATTGTGTCTTAATAGTCTATAACTCATATTGTTTTATGCTACATGAATGTTTATAAATAAAGACAGTCTGCAGGTGTCATGTGTTGTTATGGAAATGTGTAGCATGATTTTCATTTGGTCTCTATTTCCAGCTGGGTCCAAGAATTTGGAGTGGATGGACTGAAAGCCATTTTGAAAAACTTGACATATTGTTGTGACAAGTAAGTGACCAGTAATAGTCTTCTCACATTAGAAGAGCTTCTGCTTGACATTGACTGATTTTCTCAGCTGGCACTCGGGACATTTTCACCTATCAATCTTGGTACATATATATTATCTCTGTGTAATGTTGAAATCGATTTATTTTTAAACATAATACAAAACAAATTAAAATATGAATCTACTCTCTTTACTAGTGAATCTTGATATTATTGGCGAAGTAAAACTAGGCCATAGATGACATAGATCTTAGTTCTTTGAGGTCTTGAAGTCACACGTGTAAAATGGTTTACAGTTTAAATGGTCCTCCGCATTTTGTTATGGCATAGATGGTAGAGAGCATGACTGGACTGGTGTATTCTATGAAAGAGATTTATTTCAGTCAACTTGTAAAAGCTTTGGAACATTCCATGGTCAAGACTTGCTATTCTTTGATCTGGATTGCATGACTTTTTCCAGGACAGTAAAACAAAGGGCTTTTTTCTTGTGGGGGTTAGGTGGCAGCTTGGGAGGGTGGGGACTTGAGTTATATTCTGTCAGGTTTGCACATGGGATTTTACTATCTGTGCATGTGGGCAGTTTGTCAGTTTTGTATCATGTGTACCCTTGTACCTTACCTGAAATTGCCAGGTTTAAATGCTGACTTTCAGGGATAACGGTTATGTATTGGAAGTCATTATTTTGTTAAAGAATCTTAGTGCTAGGCATTTTTAAGTGCTCTTTCTGAAAACCATGGGGACTCAGTCTCAGTGTGTTCTACGTAATGACTTCTGGAGGTAAGGAATTGAGGAAATTGTTCATATGTGGTGTGTTTTAGGACACATAATACTTTCTCTAGTAGTAAAGTAAAGTAATCTGCAGAAAACCAAGCTCATTATCTTAGACATAGAAATATGTTATCAGAAGTTTGGCGTGAATAAAGAGACTTGGTTAGAGTCTCACCAGCCTTCAACCCGTTCAGTGAATGGCCTCAATCAAAAGTGTAATAAATGTTAGCTCAATTCTGTGATCATGGATGTGTTTTTATTCTGGCCAGGCTAGATTTTCTAGATCACATCTCAATGTAAACCCTGCTCAGTTACCTAAATCTTGTGTTCAAGCCTACATCTTATGTCCTAACCGACATATACATCTTGTGTGTCCTAGCCTACATGTACAACTTATGTCCTAGCCTACAATTTTTGTTGTTAACCAAATCTTATGTCCTTGCTTATATGTTGTGTCCATGGCTTGATCGATCATCCTTGCATACTTCTAATGTCCTTGTTTACATGTTGTGTACATGGCTTGATCGACCATCCTTCCTTACTTTTTATGTCTTTGCTTATATGTTCTGTCCATGGCTTGATCGATCATCCTTGCTTACTTCTTATGTCCTTGTTTACTTCTTGTGTCCTTGTTTATATGTTGTGTTCGTGGCTTGATCGATCATCCTTGCTTACTTCTTGTGTCCTTGCTTACTTCTTGTGTCCTTGTTTATAGGTTGTGTCCGTGGCTTGATCGATCATCCTTGCTTACTTCTTGTGTCCTTGCTTACTTCTTGTGTCCTTGCTTACTTCTTGTGTCCTTGCTTATATGTTGTGTCCATGGCTTGATTGATCATCCTTGTTTACTTATGTTCTTGCTTATATGTTGTGTCCGTGGCTTGATCGATCATCCTTGCTTACTTCTTGTGTCCTTGCTTACTTCTTATATCCTTGCTTACTTCTTATTTCCTTGCTTATATGTTGTGTCCATGGCTTGATTGATCATCCTTGCTTACTTCTTGTGTCCTTGCTTACTTCTTATGTCCTTGCTTGTATGTTGTGTCCATGGCTTGATTGATCATCCTTGTTTACTTATGTTCTTGCTTATATGTTGTGTCCATGGGTTGATCTGTTGTCCTTGCCCACATCTTATGTCTTTGTGCAAATATTGTGTCCTTGCCTACATCTTGTATACCTGTTTTTGTGTGTTGCAGTAAAGTTGAACGAAGGAGCACAAACGAGTGTGTGCGATGTCTGAAGGCTTATATGAACAATAAGGTATGTTGTTTGAGAATTGTTTTCTGCAGACTTGTCTCTGGTGTCAGGCTTACCTTTCTACCTTTTCTGTTCAGGGTACAGTCCTGGGGTCAGTTATTTAAACGTGTATGAAAAGTTAAGCACTACTTCAATCTTAATACCAATCTTGTTCAAGGATAAAATAAATGGCGTTTTAATCTGGACCAAAATTAGTAATGAGCTCATGCACTGTTTAACAACTGGTTGTACTTTTAACCTGGAAGTGCAGATCTGCAGAGTTGTAAAGTTTACAGTGGCTACTTTGGTTACCTGGTTGAGGATACGATGTCAGTTTGTTGAGAATCTGCTGTTCCTAATGAACAGAAACAGGTCAACAACAAGTAATGGCCTACCTTTATCTCTAATATCTGATGCTCAAAATTCTGTTAACAACAATGTTGGACAAAGGCTCCATGTATTGTTTGTCAGAGTTTCATATTTTCATGTTTTTGCCTCATTTTGCACATGTCTCTGGATTAGCAAGATTGTTCTGCATATAAAACTCTGAATTTACCTGCTCTGGTTTTATATCCAAGAACTAGCTCTGAATACCCCACCTTTCTTGAGACGTGACTGGAGACAACTGTTGTCATCTCACCTTTTCTTCCAGTTTGGCCTGCGGCAGATCATTGACCATGAGGAGGCTCTCACGATCCTGGCCCGGACGGTGGACCCATCTGACCCAAATACCATGCTGGAAGCGGTGCGGCTGCTGGCAGCCATTTGCCTCGTCCCTCCAGATGGGTAAGCATGCACTCCTGGCATATAGGATACATGATAAATCCTACATCTTACCTAGGTAGGTGATAGTTAACATAGTCCAGTCCCTGTAGATGGGTAAACACTACAGGGGCACGGGATTCCTATACCTCAAATTGTTCCCTATGAGATAAAATATTCTATAATGGTATTCTTTATGCCTCACTGGGCAGAACAACTAATTACTTCAAATTACTGAAGGAAAGAATTACATGCAATTAAAGTTAGATCTCACATGTGTTGTATTCCGTCTTCTTTTGAGTTTAAAGGTATAGCATGAAGAGAAAGTTATAAATCAATGAAACTAGTGAGAAGAAGAAAAAACCATTAAAAATGATGATTTGTTAGTGCATAATGGGCTTTATCTTTAAGTAATTCATTATTTGTAAATCAGCTTCACTGTCCATACTCATACTAATACTTGGACATTTTTTTTTTTGGTCCGTGAAATGCTTTTTAGGCAGTATTAATATTAGAAGCTGTACTAACAGTTATGATTCATTCCAGTGCTTGTTTGTTGCAGTCATGAGAAGATTTTGGAGGGCATCACTGTTTGTGGTGAAATCCGCAGCCAGAATAGGTTTGACCCAATTATCATGGGACTGGGGATGAGAGATAACCAGTTGATGCAGGTAGGGCACACCAGTGTAGCTCACAACAACACCTTGCCCTGTGGTTTATTTTATAGGCAGTATTTAACTTGCGCAGAAATCTTGCGACAACAAAAGGCCTATCACTTTGGATTTTTTCAATTTGATGCAAGGTTTCAGTTAAGTACTTACATTGGGAGATGAATACTCTGTCTCCCGAGCACCTGGTACATTATTATATTGATATACGCAGATAAATATGCATTAAAATAAATAAGATGGACGGAGCAAGTTTTATCCATGTAAAGTGACAGGCCTTTCCTATCTGTGTTACCTCTTCTCACAAAACAGTGTGGCTATCGTGGGAATTTCTTGGAAGTTAATTATCGTTTGTTCCGATGGAAAGTGTTATAACAGGACCTTTCTTCTTTCTCATGCTTTCTATCAGTGCAGATCAATCTGAGTAAGTGTGTGTGCACATTCAGATTCTCCTATTTTTATATTTTATGGGTTTTTTTTGTCTTTTGTTTGACCCCCAAGTATTGTGTAATGAAGACATTAAGAATAGTTTTTAACTTCGTTTAAACCGAGTCAGTTTTTCAGTTGTGGACCTAACCCTGTACTGATAATTAACATGTTTGCTTCAGGTGGCCTGTATACAGTTGATAAATTCCCTCATTTCCACACCTGAGGACCTGGACTTCAGGTTACACTTGAGGAATGAGTTCATGAGAACAGGGTTAATTGACTTGTTACCTGTGAGTATGATGGCACTTTCTCTACTCCAAATATTCCCATATCTATGAAAATTTAAAAGTGCAAATATGTGTCAATAAGTGCTGAATATTCTCCTCTGGAGAAGGTAGGGAGGGGTAGACACAAATTGCCTCACAAAGAACTGCAATGACAGCATGCTGTCATGTGGACATTTGTAGTCCTGGATGAGTTTTGTCTCATGCAAACAGTTCTTTAAACTGCTAAAAAGTAATGTGTCAAGATGTCACAGCGGACAGTTGCAGTCAAGCACATCTGATAGAAACTAGCTTATACAATATAATTGTGGTCATTTGATACATTAAATAGTTTGAGAAGTTGCTCTGGCTCTGGTTTGCTAATCTTACTGATTAAAACTTGGGATCACATCATTTAGACTTTTTTGTTGATTTTGTGAAACTTCTCAGTGTTTTCAATTTTCATTTTAACACAGACCTAAGGGAAAGGAAACATTGCTGTTTTTTGTTGTATTTTTTCAGAGTTTAGATGCACAAGATTCCGAGGAGCTGAAAACTCAGTTAAATGTTTTCCATGAACACAAAGAAGAGGACTTTGAGGAGTTCTCGCATCGCTATGACAACATTCGCATGGAATTAGAATATCCTTTTTGTGTGTAATTTTAGTATTTACACAAAATAAGCAGAAAATTCTATGATTATGACGTCAAGTGAGTTTTAGATTGGGTGATCTGGACAAGATAATATTCTATCAGAAAAATTCATGCCACAGTTTGATTCTGGGCTTAGTCTAAAGCTTCTTATGCTGAGCCCCTTCATGGCAAAACCATTATATATAACAATGTATACATACACAAACAGTATGTAAGTCAGTTATGAATGCCATTTCCAAACATTAAGGCTAATTAAATTTGTCCATTCTGCCATTAAGTTTTACACTTACATATGGTACCTCAAAGTTATAGTGTGTATTTCAGTTAAACCCTATTTTCAAAGTTCTAGTTATATTGCAACTTTAAGGGTAAGAAAGCTTAATTTATTTTAGTCTTGAAAAGTTTAGTTTTTTATGTGTTCCATACTGTTCTTACGATAAAAGCTCGATGAAAGAGGTGTGAAATTCATGTTGATTATTGATGGCCTTCAATCATTCTTGTTCGTCAACATACCCTTAACAGTTGTCACAGATCCCAAGGAATGTTTTGAGTTGTTATATCAGACTGTAGTAAACACTGTGGCTGAGCCTTACTTTATATCCATACTACAACACCTCCTGTCCATCAGAGATGACTTGTTTGCCAGGTAAGTCATACATATAAGTACAGCTTCTGGCCAAGTGCACAAAAGTGGCCAACAGAAAATGTGAAAATCAATCCATCTCCACCTACTAAGGTTGAAGTGTGGAGTTGTCAGGCGGTGATTTTGTGTACATCAAGACTCAAGCTTTGTCCACAGTATGTAAACCTCACATTAGTTAAGTGAAATAATTTTGTCAATCAAATCAAAAAATATTGGAATAAACCTATCTGGGTGTGACACTAACCTTCACATCTTATAACATAATCCAAACCGAATGTCATGTAGTTGTCTTTATAACATTTTGTTCTTCATCAGTTGTGTCATGGTATAAGGTGCATTGTCTTTTGTGCAGGCCTCAGTATTACAAGTTAATAGAAGAGTGTGTCACTCAGATAGTGTTACACAGAAGTGGAGTAGATCCTGACTTCAGACTCACCCAGAGGTTTGAAATCGATGTGGATCCCTTGTTAAGTAAGTGCTGACACTCACGCTTGTTTTACACCTTGACATATTCATAGTTTTGAAGTTATGTCTTAGATGCTCTTGAGCCAATCATCAACACACTCATGTCTAGTTTCATGTCTAGAGTACTGGAGGTGAAAACAAACCCGAATTTAACCCAGGCGAGATTAGCCTTGAATAAGATTTTAGCATGGATAATGAAAAATATAGCTTTTAGGTAAGAATTTTAAATCAGAAGGCGTGTCATGTACTTTGTGAAGGGCAGTGATTGGCAATAGTTACTCTGTTTGCCTCCACACATAAACACGTGAAATGGTCTTGAATATGACCAATCAAATACACATCAGACTCATTGGACTGATATTGCCATGGCTTGAAATTTGTTAGGGTTTGATGAGAATCTGCTGATAGAATGGACGAAGAATAGCATTCCTGTGTAGGAAAATGCCTTACATCTTTACGTGCATTTCTCTTGATTACAACAGTGTGTGGTTGGCTATCAAAGAAGACTGTAAACAGTGACAGTAACTGATGAAGTAATTGAAAGTCTTTAATGTTTTCAAATATAGTGATATTCAACTGATGCATTCTGGAAGGGTTTTGACCAATACATTGTGTTTATTTGGTTTTTGACAGGTAATTTATCAGAGAAGTCAAAGTTCGAGGATGCTGAGCATAGTGTGGTGGAGATTAACCAGAAACTGGAAACTGCTTTGACTGCCAAGCAGGAGTCCGAGGCCAAACTACTGAGCCTGGAGGAGAAAGTCAAGCTGTATGAGGCAGAAATTGCTCAGTTGAAAGGAAATGTAAGCAGTAGTCTCTTGTCTTGTCTCCTTACTTACATGACACAATCAGCAGAGTAGATGAATATGTTGGTAAATAGCTGCCTTTGAATGTTGTGCTTGATGTACAGTAGTCTCCCTTTGATGTTTCTCCGTCACTTGTGAAAAGCTGTTGAACACATAACACTTTGATGTTGTGGATTATAAATTAATTTATGCAATAAATGCCATAATACAAAAAAAATAATTGTTTTGGGTTTGGTGGAAAACTGGAAAGCCATGGAGAACAACTTTTCTGTTGATCTTGAAAGGTACATCAGAGGTAACCTCCCTGGGGTGTTCCGGTATATCTGCTGCTCTTGATAGTAGCATCCATACACGAGACAAGCCAATGTCGAAATTAATTTCAATAATATGTAAGCAGTAATGATTTGTTAATTGTGGTAAAAGCCAGAAGGACTTGCTTTTCAAATTTATAGTGCTGGGATGTACAGTGTAATACAAGTTTGTATACCTGTAGTTAAGTAAATCATGTGTGATCATTCCAATTTTTGCATTTACAGATCAAAGATGGTATAGGCAGTGTTATCAGCGAGTCGCTGGCTCAAAGAGGTGGTGGTGCAGGCGGTCCTCCCCCACCCCCACCTCCACCCATACCAGGGGGTGGACCACCACCCCCTCCGCCCCCTCCACCTCCACCTATCCCTGGAGGAGGCCCCCCACCCCCACCTCCTCCTCCCATACCAGGCATGGCGCCACCCCCTCCCCCTCCTTTCCCTGGAGGCCCTCCCCCACCCCCTGGGCCACCAGGAGCACCTCCACCCCCGGGAGCACCCCCACCCCCAGCTTTTATGGGTGATCAGCTTCCATTTGGAATGAAGCCCAAGAAGAAATACACTGTTAGTGCTCAAATGAAGAGGGCCAATTGGGATAAGGTAAGCAAATGGGAAATCTTTTGAGAATTTAGTTGATTAGAGTCATACTTTCATCTTTGGAGAATGCTAAAGCGATACTATCCGGTAGCCAAAAAAAAAAAAGTTTGACTTCCTATTTCCACAGAATTTTGGAATATTTAAAGGAAATTTTGCATTCACCATAAAAATTTTGATTGTAAACTTGAAAGGAGCATTATCTAGGCTGGCTATCATGTTTCAAAAGATGTGCATGTATCAGTGTCCTGTACTTGGAATGTGTGAAGTAAGTGGGAAGGTCTGGCAGCAACCTGCGGATGGTCGTGGGTTTCCCCCGAGCTGTGCCCGGTTTCCACCCGCCGTAATGCTGGCCGCCGTCGTATAAGTGAAATATTCTTGAGTACAGCGTAAAACATCAATCAAATAAATAAATAAATAAATAAATAAATAGAATGTGTGAAAGTAAACACTGCGTTGGCTCAGCAATCTCACTTGATCTGGACCTTCACTCATCCGGCAGTGTGATAGGGATCTCGGTCTGTGACCATTGTAATCACACGTTCACATCCAGTGCATCGTGGAAGAGGCTGCAGATTTCCATCTAATACCAAAGAAGATGTTTAGTTTCTCCTTGGTTTGGAACAGTTTTCTCTAGATACATACATGTAAACATGACTGCTGTCATACATATGATATATTCTTAGCAACTAAGTAAAAGTGAAACAACAGCAATGTCAAAGTAAAAGCAGTCTACACAGCTCTCTGTGTGGTTTGTTCAACATCAACATGTAATGCACAGCAAGTTAATGATTATTTCAGTGTAAAAAGTTCTGAGGACTGATTTTTTTTATGTCTTATAGGTTAATGCTAAAGTGCTTGATAAGGAATCTTTTTGGGTCAAAGTTAATGAGCAGCAGTTCGAAAGTGAGGACCTCTTCAAGGAACTCCAGGAGCGTTTTTCAATGCAGGTGAAAGGTGAGTGATTTGAGTTTTTCCCAAAAGAACAATTTCTAACGGAGTAGCTTCCAAAGCAACCATTTCCAAAAGCTTTCATCTTGACATTGAGTAGTAATGAAAGCAAGAACTTGACTGACTGAGATAAAGTCAGTAACCACATTTTACACAAGATCATATTCTTGGTTTGGATTAGTGGCTTCTTTTTGTATGGTAATAATTACTGAGTCAGTTCATATCAGTGCTGTGAGAAAAATGTTTACGATAATACAGTAAAAACCGATCATTTTACTTAGTTAGTTTTTAGTGCATTTAGAAACATATGACACTGTCTGGTGTGGCGGTTACATATTTGGATTTATTTTTTTTATTCCAGCAAAACCAGAAAACACAGGTGAACCTACAGAGAAGAAGGCTGGGAAAAAAGTTAAGGCATTCAAAGTGCTTGATGCCAAGGTTGGGCAGAATTTATGTAAGTGTAAAGTGCAGTGAGTTTGAAGCATCAGTCATTTCAGTAGTGCAATATTTCTGTTCATTTTTTCAAAGGCCAAGTTTTTGTAATTCAGTATGAAACTAGTTTTCATGTCAACATTATTGATTGTATAGATAAATTCATTAAAGGCAATATATAAATGTATTTGTATTAAATAATCTTACAGAATTTATTAAGGCTGATTTGATATTTTGTTGTTCAGCCATTTTACTAGGATCTGTCAAAGTTCCTTACAAGGAGATAAAGCGTAGGATAGTTGAGATGGACGAGGAGAACCTATCAGGGGCTCTGTTAGAACAGCTAATCAAGCTCATGCCTGAGCCAGAGCAGATGAACCAGTTAGCAGCCATGAAAGATGAGTATAATGAAATGGCAGAGCCAGAGCAGTTCACTATTGAGGTGAGTGGAGTGTGCAGGAAATATTCGTCTCATGATATATAAAGTTATCAGCATTGAATGTTGAATGTTCATTTTGATGTTTTGCTGCTTGAATTTTGTCATGTCCATATAATCATCAATAGTTTTTTTGATTTTGTTTTATAGAATGGCAGAAAACACATAAGTGTGTAATTTGATTGTTTGGAATAAGTTTGTGTGAGAATTACACATTTCATGTAGCTGTAGTGTATGGTATTACTTCCTCATATATGTGCATGGTCATACTGTATCTGAATGATGATGCCTTTTACTCTCCAGATGTCCAGTATAAAAAGACTTATTCCCAGATTAAAATCCATGTTATTTAAAAGAAGTTTCCCGGAGTTGGTCAGTGATATTAAACCAGTAAGTGAAAATATTGTTTATCTATGTGTGTAGAGTATGCTGAAAGATATTGTAGTTGTGTAGAAGGCAAAATTGTGGTTTTCTGCGAACAAAACAGGGTATTGAGTAATCCTTTACTTCACTGAAGACTTAAGTAGGTTATCTTTGAATAGGTTTAAAGTGAACATAAAGTCTGACACTATATATACATAGAAAAAAATGATATAGGACACAGTTATCTTAGAAAAATATGTGAAAAAATTCTATAATGTTTTGAAAGCTGAGAAGGTGAAGTTTGCCCAATCAGTAGCACTGAAAGCGTCACGTGATAATTGGCTGTTATGTCAAAAAACCTTTTTGCTCTCCATTGTCAATGTGGGTTCTTATAGGGGATAAACAGATATCGATGCAATAAATTGGATTTTGCTGTTGGTTTAATTGTTAAACTGCTGCATTTTGAACCACACATTTATGAGCAGAGAACTGCTCCCTGTGTCACAATGCATGCATGTTGGGCAGGAGACTACAGTAACTTGTCAGGTTGGGCTGGCAAGAAAACAGTAAATTTGAATTATTTTTGTCAGATTTATTATGAAAATATCTTCCCAAAATCTGAATGAAAGAGTCTGTTATTAATCGGAGGTCCTGCTATGTTTGGTTAATTCCCTGATGTCGGCCGGTACAGCCAGCTAGACCAAATGCTTACACCCATGCAGGGCAAGGATGAGTAGGATTGCTAAAACATGACACTTGTGTCCACAAAAAACGCCTTCACCGAGCTCCAAACTAAAAGAAACATTTTTGTTTTGTTTGTATTTTCTCATTGTCACATTGTTTACTACTGATGGTACAGGAGAGCTCCTAAGTTTTTAGACATCACTCTAAATAGCCATATCTTGCCAAAAATGGCGTCACCAAATGAGTGGCTAGGTATTGATGATTGTTTGCTATTTATTTTGTTGATAAGCAGTGTAGAATTTTAAAAATATTTTTAGAACAGTTCTGGAATGCTACTGTATTAATTAATTCAGATATAGGGGCTGACTTTAGGTTAAGTTCAAATGCAGATTAAGAAAGATCTGCTTAAATTTAGGCAAACTTTGAATTGTAAGCATGACTGACAAAATCTAGTGGAAACATGCATAACTGCAAGATGGTGTATTGATGAGTTTTAGGAACCCTTGTTAACATATTAATGAAATTTTTTTTTAAATTTTTGAGAAAGGGCATATTAGAAATGCATGTATTTCCCTCATGATGGCTACCTTTGTTATAGGTAAGCTTATTATATGTTTTGGCTATGGAATGCTGTGTGTACATCACTCCTGAATTATCTAACATGAAAGGGTTAATGTTTCATGTTGTCTCAAATTCAGCCTGTGAATGTGACAGGTGTTACGGTTTTTACTGTCATATATCAAACCTTTGAAATTGTTTCTGTCTGTGTTTTTCCCTAGGATCTGGTGGCAGCTACAGAAGCCTGTGAAGAAGTGAAGAAAAGTGAGAAGTTTGCAAAGCTGCTACAACTTATCCTGCTTGTGGGCAACTACATGAATGCAGGCTCTCGAAATGCTCAATCAATAGGTTTTCAAATCAGTTACCTCTCTAAGGTAAGTCTTGGCTCGATGAGGCCTACTTGTTGCATGAACTCATGAACGAAGCACATGAAAATGCATGGTGAATAAATACTTAATACTGTAACTTGATATCCTTAAATACTGTATTTTAATGTTTATTTGTTGGTAAGTTTTATGGATGGAGGAAACCAAGGTAAACCACCGACATGTAACTGACAAGCCCTCCCACATGTGACATACATACGTATATTAGGATGTCATATTATCAAAGGAAACAGGGCAGAACCCAGGGAAACCCACGACCATCTGCAGGTTGCTGGCAGACCTTCCCACGTATAAATGAAGAGGAAGCCAGCGTGAGCTGAACTCACAGCGACCACATTGGTGAGAGGCTCTTGGGTCATAGCGCCACGCTGGCATGCTAACCCCTTAGCCACAGAGGCCCCACCTGCAAATGTAAACTGGCTCTTTACTGTTCCCAAGAAAGTCAGTGATTCCCTGTCCAAGACTGGGATTGAACCAAAACACAGTTGACAGTTAACGTCTTAAAAGAGGCTATACCACAATTTTTTGGCAAAAATCAAGCGGCACAGATATAATTGAATTTTTGCTATTATTTTGGAATAGCCCAGGTAATTGCCTTTTTCAGAGAAGATTATATCATTACTGCTCAAGATGGGCTGTAAAGTTCCAAACATTTATATAAAGGATCAAATTCCAACTTCCAACTGAAGAATCATATTTACATCATAAATAGTACTGGTGCAAATCTGAGTTACAGAAAAGGCTGTTGAGCTTTTCAGAAATAGACAAAATTTGAAATGATTAGTGAATATGGATTTCTTCTGCAAAACATCTCTGGCATAGCCTCTCCTAAAACTCAACTGCGATCTCCTCCTAAAGAATCTAAATTTATGTTTTGTTGTAGTTATCAAATACAAAAACCAATGACAACAAATCGACACTGACCCATTTCCTGGCTCAGATGGTTGAGGAGAAGCACCCATCCCTGTTATCATTCCCTGATGAGTTAATACATGTAGATAAGGCAGCCAGGGGTAAGTCTCTACACCCATTGATCTACTACTCATTTCTGTCAGTATGCCACTAGTCATTACTCTTGTTTTCAGTAAGTGATCAAGTGTATACTCTCTTGTGTCAGTATACCACTAGTTATAGCTCTTGTTTTCAGTAAATGATCAAGTGTATACTCTCTTGTGTCAGTATACCACTAGTCATTACTCTTGTTTTCAGTAAGTGATCAAGTGTATACTCTCTTGTGTCAGTATACCACTAGTGATAGCTCTTGTTTTCAGTAAATGATCAAGTGTGTACTCACTTGTGTCAGTATACCACTAGTCATATCTCTTGTTTTCAGTAAGTGATCAAGTATATACTCACTTGTGTCAGTATACCACTAGTGATAGCTCTTGTTTTCGGTAATTGATCAAGTATATACTCTCTTGTGTCAGTATACCACTAGTGATAGCTCTTGTTTTCAGTAAGTGATCAAGTATATACTCTCTTGTGTCAGTATACCACTAGTGATAGCTCTTGTTTTCGGTAAATGATCAAGTGTATACTCACTTGTGTCAGTATACCACTAGTCATTGGAAGTATTCTCAATAAGTGGTATTAGTTCATACACAGAAAAGTATGAGATTCCAAATTAACATTTAATCAAGAATTCTCAATATCTGTAAATCCTGTTCCGATATTGTGTGTCCGTCAAAAGCACTGCAGAGTCTGCTACACTAATGCACTGGCCTGCATGAGATGGCCCTGATTCTGCTGCCTTACACCCTTGATAGCTGGTGTACCCTGCTACTTCAACCAATGTTAAGAGAGACATTTTCTCTTAAACTCTGTATTGTAGCAACTTAAAATGAGCAGTTATCTGTATGAGGGTGTCTTTATTACACTATGATGTGATGGCCCCAAATGTAGAAGCAGGCCAAAAAAAATCAGTTTATTATGGTCAGATAAGGCTGTTCCTCTGGCCATTAAATTTAGATTACAGGAGAAAAGGACAATATAAAATGTTTTGCATTGATAAAAAAACGCACAAACATTTAAGGGTTATTAAATCCACATTGTGTCATTTTTTCTTTTCCAGTGTCAGATGAAATTATCCAGAAGAACTTAAAACACATGGAGAAGTCTATAAGTCAACTAGAGCTTGATTTGAAAAATATTGGGAAGTCTTCTGATGCAAATGACCGCTTTGGAGATGTGATGAATATATCCTTTTTCACCATTACAATAAGTTGTATGCATAGCAAACAATTGTTAAATATGTCTCAGCCACATAATTAAAATCATTTGATTTGTAAACCGCTGGAGTAAAAATCATATAACTTCAGCAGTCTACTTTTGCGGTTTATTTACCTTTTGCTAAAGTCACATATACCTGGAAAGACGGTGACATCACAGCATTGCAGTCATCACTAGAAGCACTGAGTACATGTTTGGTTACAGCTGAGGATAACATTGTCTGTTATATAAAAGGGCATTTAACTGCATATTGTAGGTGTTGTCCTAAGCCTGGTTCTCATCGAGCCAGCAGTCCCCTGTAGTGCCTGTAGTCCACCGCTGGTCAGCATGGAAGAAGTTAGAAATGTACGTCATATGAACACTTGAATCATCTGTCTCACGTGGAGAGATCCCTAAAATCTTTGTTTTTCTCAATAATCAATCTGTTCAGGCCAGCTCATTCTGAGCTTCACTGGCATAAATATGGAATTAACTAGTCTTTAAGGTCATTAAAATCTGGTTTTTATCATTATAATATTTATTTCAAAGTGTGTAAAAGCCACATATTCTTCAACAAAAAAACTAGCCATCTATTTTAAGATTTCTGTCTATTCTACCCATAGATTTGACCATCATTTAGAAAGGGAAATAGTCTTTTGTTCTGTTTAAAACACCAATCAAGTTAAAAAACTTAGAAAAACTCAGAATGCAATGAATTTGTAGATATGTATGCTGCTTATAACTTATGTATTGTTTTAATTGTTGGTTAAGCACCTGAAGAATATTTCACAGAAATAGTGACAGTCAGGTTTTCAGCAGGAGGAAACCTGTACCTGACAAACTTGTTCATTTTAAAACCTCCCCTGTTCCAGGGCTGTGGCCAAAGCAACTCTTGTCCATTTGAATCAGCTACATGTAGTATTATATAATTTGGGGAATTGCTTTATTAAATGATGAATTAATCATGCCTTTGTTTTTGAGCAAAAACATGCATATCAGATCCCTTGCTGAAAAAAAGGAATGTGATGTAACTGTCAGATTCAGTTAATTATTAAAACTTGATGATGCTGTCAAGTGTACATGATAATAGCAGGTGTAGATTTGATTTCAGAAGTGCGATGTTGTGGGGTTGTGATAGCGCACCTCAGAGGCTTGATTATGAAATTATTTGAAAATTTTTGTTGATCTGAAGTTTTCCTTGACGCCACTCCACGAATTCATAACTTCTGCCACAGAGCAATATGATGTACTGAACAGCATGTACAAGAAGATGGAAGGGCTTTTCAAAGATCTTGCCAAGTTCTATTGTTTTGACCCAAAGAGATACAGTATTGAAGAGTTGTTTGGGGATATCAAGATGTTCAAAGATAACTTTGTGGTAAGTTGACAGTACAAAGCAAAATCAAGGAATTGTTAATTTTGATACTTTTCAAATGCATGAACTATGTGAGGAATGTTAAATTGCAGAATATTCTGGATTATGCATTTTTCACCCATTTATCTCCTAAGTAACCTACAGTTTGATGGGATTTTTCTCAAATTCATTGCCCTGCTGTACATACTTCAATATGGAAGGTTAAATAGCTGGTGAGAAATGACCATAAAATTATAGGAACTGTAGTACAGAAGCGTGATTAGTTGGTGAGAAATACCATGAATTTATACGCACTGTAGTACTGAATGGTGATTAGTTGGTGAGAAATACCATGAATTTATAGGCGCTGTAGTACTGAATGGTGATTAGTTGGTGAGAAATACCATGAATTTATAGGCGCTGTAGTACTGAATGGTGATTAGTTGGTGAGAAATACCATGAATTTATAGGCGCTGTAGTACTGAAAGGTGATTAGTTGGTGAGAAATACCATGAATTTATAGGCACTGTAGTACAGAATGGTGATTAGTTGGTGAGAAATGCCATGAAATTATAGGTCTGTGTTGTAAGCCTGATCACTGTCATATAAGTGGGGGGTGGGTAGAAATGTGAAAGAGTGTGTCTGAACAGCTCTTTTTGAGGGCATTCAGTTTGAATTATGGCTTTTTTCTAATACTCCAGTGTTAATAGGGCTGAAAATAGTCCAAATAGCACTAATTTTCAAGTTTACGACTTGGTCACTTGGAAGGATAGCTAAGGCTATGTTTGTGAGATATTCCTCAGTCAGATAAATTGACAAACTCATTGACAAATTTCTTCAAGTTGGACAGTAATTGATGAACAGAAAATGTCAGGTTATTGTTTGATTCTCAGCTGACATGCTCATATGAGGAGATACTTTGGTGTTTCTGTAGCAGAGTTTCTCGAGTCGCAGCAGGCGAATATAGTTCATGCGAAACTGCTTGTTTGTAAAGGCATAAAGGAATGAATTCAGAGTAGAATTGCCCCAGAGGATCCAGGCGAAAGCCTCGTAGAGGTTATCGGGGACACAGCGGTCACAGAATGCTATGATGACGGTACAGACGGTGTATGGCATCCAGCACACAGTAAACACACTGACCAGGATAGCCAGGGAACGAGCTGCCTTCCTCTCCCGCTTGACCATTGCTTGGTATTTGTCGTCAGCCCCCTGAGAACCTTCAGTTTTGTCCTTAACACTGTTATTCTTGTTGTCTGGGTTGATTTTGTTGTGGAAATTCTTCTTGCCGGGGGCTTCCCTGGAGCGCTTTAGAATGAGGCTGTAGAGGTATATGTTCAGAGATGAGATGATTATGAGTGGTAGCAGGAACTCGAGAATGGACGTTGCCATCGTAAAACCAAATTCGTTGTAGAATTCCACATCACAATCCCCTTCTTCCACAGCACTGTACCCTCGTATCACGTCCCACAAACAAATAGCTGGCACATAGACCAGGAAGGCTATCATCCACGAGATAAAGATGCGGATTTTCGCAGCCCGTATTGTCTGTTTGGCAGAGTACGCAGCTCCTTGCACTAGCAGCATACAGCGATCGTAACTCACTAGCATTATGACAAACACAGACTCCAAACACGCCAGAAAGTCTATGGACATGAAAACTTTGCAGAAAGTCACCCCAAACGGCCAGCTGTAGCTCATGAGTGTGTAGACAGCATAAAAGGGCATACTGACACAGCCAACGAGCAGGTCAGAGGCAGCCAGGCTTATAAGATAAGTGTTGTGCACTGTGCGTAGTTTACGGTCTTGAGCATACGATACCATGGTGAGGATGTTCCCAATGATACAGACCACAGCCATGATGGGTATAATTATTCCATAGATGATCTTACTAGCCAATGAGAGCTCATCACTCCCCTCCTCCATGTCATCTTCTGTCTCACTGGTGGAGCAGTTACAACGCCCTGTTTCATTGGTTGATATGTTAACGGACATGGCAGTGGTCATTTGTTGATTTGCAAGGTAAATGATGAGTATCTGCCCAAAGCGTGAAGAAGCCATTTGAATGTTACTGGAAACAAAACAGAATTTGAATTAAATGATTTCTTTTAAATGAAGTCTATTTTATATTGAAAAAGTCTCCACATAAAGTTATATGTTTAAACAGTTAAAAGAACGCGCATTTATTGTTTTTATTGAACTCTTGCACAGTACGAGTCTAAAGTAGTATATGATTTCATATCAATTACACCTCAATCTGTTCATTTTATTTATTTATTTATTTGATGGGTGTTTTATGCTGTGCTCAAGAACATTTCACTTTTACGATTTCGGCCAGCGTTATGGTGGGGGGAAATCAGGCAGAGCCTGGGGAAAACCCGTGACCATATGCAGGTTTGCTGTCAGACCTTCTTATGTGCAGATGGAGAGGGAGCCAGCGTGAGCTAGACTTGAACCAATGTATGAATAGAAGTCTGAAATAGTATATAAATTCATGTCTGTTATACCTTCAAACTTTAAGAAGATGTATCTGTGTATGTAGATACATCTACACGTGTATGTATTTAAAACATGATTTCAGGTCTTCAGAGGACATGTAGGTGTACAAAAATAGTTTAAAGTCGACATAAAACAGAAATGCAATATAAACTTCTTAATATGTTAATGATGTTTATACCTCTCAGCAAGAGGCATTTAACACACGGTCTTGTTTAGATAGTCAAACTTGGTTCAGGGACTTATTACTTTTAAAGGAGAAGAAAATTTAAATACCAATCAAATACCATTGAAAAGAGTATGCATTTCCTCGCAGGTGTATGCCATGAAAAAATTCTAATATGTACCTCAAGTTGATAAATTATAAATAAGGTCAGCGCCAAAACCTGCTGTGGGCGACTCCATTTTGCCTAAAAACTAGTCCTGAAGTCTTCTGTGTTAGGAGGAGAATTGCCGTTGGAAACGGCCAAAGTGCAGTTCGTACATTTCCGGTAGAACTCTTCTTCCCAGGAGGTAGCAAACAGTACAGTTCGTTTTCCGCTTGACCATCGGGAAACCGGAATGTTGGACATAGGTTCTGGGTTTACACAAACAAGCCTGCAGTTTTAACGACTCTCATTGGCTGAGAATCAACACAACCCCAGCTTAAAATACAGGGTGTTAAAGATGGAGGATGCGATGGACTCAGCGATTTATGCCATCTTTGCCGTTTTCAGGCTTTACATGTATGGCGAGAAAAAATCGCGAAATTATGCAGCAGGCACCACCAGATAGAAAAAAATGTGCTCTTTTCAGCCAATAGTGTGATTTTTTAAAGTTTTCTTCTCCTTTAAACAGTTGACAATGCTAATGTGGTAAACTCCTAAATACTATTCCCCTGAAGACATGAATTGTAGCTCACTTGTCCACAGCTCTGTTTAGACTATTATACATTTATGAGAAATGCGAGGGCCTTTGTAAGCTTACATGTTCATGTAGATACACGTGAAGGTTCCGGTTTTGTACAACTCTGGGTTGAGATCAAATTCGCTCTTATTAGTAAAGTATTCTCATGATGTTAAGTGATAATTCAAGTGATATATTATGATTTGCAGTAGATTAAACATTACTTCACATAATTTTTGGACCAACCAATTACTCTTACGTCAGGGTGTAAAATTCTATGAAATTTTAGTAGATTTTCCTGTAATTAAACAAAATAAATCACTGACACCACAGACCTGTCTATTATGTCCTGTAGACTTGACAAACTCCAGATTTCTTTTCACATGACAGTTGTATCAACCGGTGCTTTTAATACTCCTGTCTCATGGCGATGTCTCATAGTGAACTATAAAAGCTGGTTAACATGGTAAAGGGCATGGTGCCAGAACTGTACATATGCATATACTGGCTCTACAGAATCACATCTCGATAACTTGACTCTCAGTCAGTTCACGTTCTTGTTTATACATGTGAAGCGTGTCTTCCGTGCTATTGTATTGGATTCTTCTGCTGTGATCTCTCGCTTTGTTTCAGGCCGAGAACACGCCTGTTTCGTGTTGAGCAAGTGCCTGTTTGTCTTATCTATTATTCATGTGATTGTGTGTGATTGTGGTGATATGGAATGGTTACAGAATACTTGTACTTTACCCGATAAGCAACAGATCTCAAGAACTGTGCTTCAAACTAACCTTGTAGTTAAAAATTGATCAAAACCTGACTTGTTATTATCTCACCTGAACTAAGTACGGTATGTTATACCCAGAGTGTTGGTGTCTGATAACAACGAAAGCCATGTTAAAGGAAATGTTAGGGGTGGTATCTTAAAAAAGTAGTGCATGTATTGCGCTCAGGTTTTGCACGCATCATATTTGAGCACAATAATGTGATGGGGATGTTCCAGCTTTGATTCGATGTGAGCCTATTGAATAGTGTAAATTACAAAATTCATCACTTTTGTGTACTGGAAACAAAATGTTAGGTGGGGTATCTTAAAAAGTACTTCATTTATTGAGGTCAGGTTTTGCTCACATGTAGAGCACAATAACACGATGGGGTTGTTCCATCACTGATTCGCTGTGCATAATCAGTGTAGGTAACATTAAAGGCAAAGGAACCATTAAGATGAAGTATATACATGTGTATCTATCTCATACAGTCAAGCTTTAATTTAGTTTTTCTCTTACCAGTTAGCTGGTGTGATATTCACTTGTATGATTTATAAGTCGAGTGAAGGGTATGTGTTTGTGATAACAAAAATTTGGAGATGAACTACATGTTTGTTGTTTGAACAACTGATAGGTTGGACAAATGAATGAAGTTACCAGTTTGAATTTCTTGAGGGTCATTAGCTGCTATGTACCATCCTGCTCATCTATCAAATCCAAAACTTAGCGGCTGAGTTTCCAGTTTTGTGTTGGGAATAGTTTTTATGGATTTACACACTCATTTGTCTTATAGCTGCAGTACATCTCTGGTAATCTTAACGAGATACAGAATCGACGCTAACTGATTGACCATGGAGATAATGTTTCCTGCAGCCGTGGTCATGCTTGAATAAATCTGCCACACCTAAAATTCAGCTAAGGCTAGGCATAGCCTGGACTTGACTATCTCCCACACCAGCCAATCAGAATTGATTCTGTATTTAACAGCAACCTAAAACACAGGTCACAAAACTTACTTGGAAGTAGGAGTGCTAATAGTTGTTCCAACTACATTGTCTACCTGAATCAAAACTTTAGCTTTCAGTTCCAAAAAAATATGAATGAAGGTGAGCAAAACACTACCAAATTTCAGATTTGGGATTAAGCATTATGTCAGTGAGTTATTACAGACTGGTTTAGAACTTAAATGCTGCAGGGCAATGCAAAACCGGAACAACAAGCAGCAAACAGAATGTGGGTTTTGAATACTGCTGAGGTTAATCCTTTTGTTGCCTTTTGCTTTAAGTCGATGTGCTTTAAAAAACTTTCACATTTTGGTGGCCAAACAAACAATAGAAAAAAAAAGACCTTACCTGAATCTGTTTTGATGTTAGTCTTGTCTGATTCCTTGTTCAGCCGAAACTGTCTCTAGGTGGACGTAGATCAAAAGATCAGGAAAACCTGAGAAATGAAGGATCCTTATATACATGTATATACAATACATCTTCCCGTCATCCCTGTGAATGATGGCTCTAGAGTAATTAGGAGGATTTAGAGAGTCCATCTTGTGATATCATGTTAATAGTCCGAGCCTTGTTATATGCAGATGACAAGATGTTAGGTAACCCTGTCACTAACTTTTTTATGTGAGATACAGGAATTTGTTTATGATTTACACTCAAGTCTGTTCCTCTCATTTTGACGTAGGTGCAATCAGAAGGAAAAATATTTGCTTCATCAAGATCCTACATATCTATGTCCATTAATTTTTTAGCCAAAACATAACTTATGTTTGTTCTGATTGTAGCATAGATGTGTTTCCTTGATTGAAAAAAATAAATTGTGGTTAGTTTAAACTGAGGGGACTACAACGATTCATGTAAGCTAACAGTTACTGACAGTATATGCCATCTATCATGGGCGTCTCCTTGACTGAGTATGATATTTGAAACTTTCCGCTAATATGTATTATGGATGCTCACGAAGGCTAGCCATTAATTTCACAGTGATACCGTACCTTTCTGTGGAGTTACTGATGCAAATGAAACATAGGCATGGTTCCAGCATCATAAATCTTGAGATAACAAAGGCGCAATGGATGAAAGTCAGTGGTGGAATAGTGCCAACGTGAAGACTCACCTGAAAATGTTGAAACAGTGCAGGTGCCATTGAATGTGCCATCATGCCCGTCCTCTACACGCAAAAAGTCTGGCTTTGTGCTCAGAATGACCTCGGGGTGACATTGTAATTAAGCGCATTGGGTCAGTTTTAAAGGAGTGGTCATGATTGTCGGTTGCCAGGGGCTAATTTTATGCGGTGCCGAGTTGTGTATACCCTGAACTTAAAGTTCTTTAGCAGCTGTGTTGTGTTGTAGAAATGACTCTTCTACATCGCTCCATAGACCATGGTAAATTGATTGCCTTCATCGAATGCCTTATTTTCCGCTCTATATACACTACTATCCATCACCATTTCGTCATGTAGAGTGGTCTACGCAACTGAGATTGTAGAAGGTGCCTAAAACCATTCAGTAATCAGTAGTACTCGAAATTAAAAATCTGTCAGTTGGATGCAAGTTTTCATGATCTATTGCCCGGCTTAGCCCTGTCAGTTTTCTTTTTCATGACAGTTAGATTAATGGCATTGTTGAGCTAAGGTATGGGTTTTAACAGGCTTTAGCTGTACATGAGATTTGTGCACACAAATGTGTGACTGGTAATCATTACTCTGTGGGGAAAGAAAACTTACTACATAATACTGCACGATTTGCTTTGGCTGATACGTATTACATCACTCATGTCATTAGTACAACTTTATTGGGTCATGTGACACCACAAGTGATCCAGGTGAGATGTTTTATCATCAATTCAGATCCTTTGGTTAACTCTTTTTTTTTTTCTTTTATTCCTTTTATTTCTTTCCACAAACAGGATCTTTTAAATTGGGCTGTGTCTAACATACAACTGTTCTGACTTCCCCACCAACAGCCCTATCTTGCCCACCAGCTTTAAAACCCCTTGTTATTATATTTTAGGGTTGTTGTCACATCTACAGTAAGTATACCCCAGCACCATTGATCAAGTCATATATCAGAGAAACAAAATATGTTTCCTGTTTCCACAGCAAGCCGTCAAAGAGAATGCCAAATTACGTGAGACAGAAGAAAAGATCCGAAGAGCGAAGGAAGCCAAGGAGAAGGCAGAACGAGAAAAGAAAGACCGAATGCAAAGGAAGAAAGCCCTGGTGGACATGACAATCGGTATGTTGATAGAAACCCGAGTGTAGTGTTATTATAGGTGGATAATTGTGGCACTCCATACAGGGAAGAAAGCTTGACGGCAGTCATTAGCCCACTGGGACTTCAAGCGACTTGACAACTGCACAACCAGAACACCTGACCAGCAAACCCGCACACTCTGTGACCGCTAATCTGACCTGATGATGATGAACACTAAATCAATTTGAGGGAATTGTTGTGAAACATCGTGTATCAACTAGAAAAAAACTCATTTTCAGTGTACATGTAGGTTACCATAGGTCATCTTGGGTTAATGTGGACTGCCACATGTATTTCTGTGATATAGCCTTGGGTGTATATGTTTAACATGAAGCTTAATTGGATTTGTAAATTGGACATGACATAAATTTTGGCTCCCCCCCCCTCCCAAAAGTGCAGTTTTAGAGGCAAATAAATGTTATGAAATATTACTTTTGGTGTTGAAACAGTAGGGTATCATCCTAGCTTCCATACAAACTGCGAAAGACCTTCCTAAGATCAGTAGAATGTCAGAATTAGGCATAAAGTGAAACTTATATATAATGTGAAACTTACATGTAATGTGAAACTTATATGTAATGTGAAACTTATATGTAATGTGAAACTTATATGTAATGTGCAGCATATAAGGGCATTTACCATATCCCATACATGCCAAACTTTCATTGGTTAACCAGAAGAAAATACATGCAAATGTGCAATGTACATGTAGTTACTCCCACACGTGTGCTGAAGGACAGTATAGTACACATCTTGGCCCCAATTTACAGGTAAACATCAAGGCTGTTCATTATCATTTGATTAGAACCGGAATATCCTGCCCCTTTCCCTTAGAAAGGGTACATAGGCATTGTAGTGAGAAATAGAGGAAGTGTAGTGAGGAAAGCCCAAACCCATTGGGTCAATGTCCTGGGTGATAAAATTCAGTCTGATGGCCTCATTTCCTGTTCCTGGCTGGCTTATTTACCGGCAATACGCAGTATGGATTTTTTGATTGCTAAGTCATGTAGGGTGTACTTGTGTGAGAGTTGACACTGTAACGCTATACAACTTAAGTTTGATGTTGACAGTATATAACTGTTGTAGCATGTGAGGTGGAAACACTTACGCATAATGATAAAACTGTACATGCGAGAGTTCCTCATTCACCTGTAAGTGTAATATAACAGCAACGATTTATTAAAGACACTTTTTACGACAATTTTTGTAAAATTGCATAACCTAAAGGAGTGAAAAGTGAACATTGAGATAGAAGTTTTAACAGGATGTGTTCTGGCGGAGTAAACACGTCTATTCTGAAATATGGTTAAAGTTTATTATTAAACAAAGTCAGCAATATTAGATGCAAGTTCATTTAATTGCAATGAAATTTGCAATTATTGTATTGATCTGATCTCAAACTTGGCTGTACTGTGAAAATGTACTTGCTGCAATACAGCAATGCTCTTTGATTAATAATAGAAAAGCTTGTATTTTGCCTAAAGTTTAATGCTTCAGAAGTTGTGTATCTTACAGAATTCTGACTAATTCATCCACCTTTTAGTGCTGGATCTTTTCGTGAAGTTTGGTTAATTTTTCATCAGAAAAAGCCTTGGCATGAAACCTTTCATTTTAAGGGCTTTTTGTGCTTCTGAAAGTGCATTTTTACATACCAAATTTCACATGAAATACCGTATATATCGAAATTGCCTAAGTGAGACAGGAGTAGTGTTTCAGCCAGTTTTCAGTATATTGTCTACTCTTAATTATTTTTCCATGGTACAGTTGGAATACAACCAATGTGGCGTTAAACTCTGATTAGCTGTGGTATTAAACCCTGATTAGCCGTGGTATTTGTTCTTGAATTGACATTTACTGATGAGAAACTTGTGTGGTTTTCTCTCTAACAGACGATGATCAGGAAGGTGTAATGGACAACCTCTTGGAAGCTTTGAAGACAGGCCAGGCCTTCAGTGTGAACCGTGAGAAGAGAGAAGGGAAAAGACGAACTCCAAGAGCTGCGGGCGGTAAGTGTGACACCAGCAGCATCCCCATTATGCGCAGTCAGGGATGTTAAGTGTCTATGGTTTGTTTTTACTATACATCTACATGTATATCAATACATAAAGTTTCTGACACCTAATCTTAATATGTAATATATGTTAATGTTGAAGTAGCTTGATAATGAAAGCTGTGTACAACGCACGCGTACATGTAGTTATTAGCAGCTGCACATGAACACTGGATTGTAAACATCTGTAGGTTTGTGTAACACGAATCAGTGTTTTAGCACAACTCCCTCAGTACTACATATGGAAATACGGGATTGTGTATCTGAGACCGGTTTGAAATTAGATGGGATGAACTTGCTGCTGCCTTTCTTTCATGTCAATATTTGTGTTCGTCTTCTTTTTTTTAATGGATATCTTTTCCATGAAGCAGCAGCAAACACTGGCACCCACAGTTTTTTGAGAAAATGGGGGATGTAATCAATAAACCAGTCAGTAGCTATAGTGTTTCATATGTAAATCCATGTGGTTGTTACACCAAGCTCAGTGTTGATATTGTAGTTAAGGGGGACTGTATAGTTTATTATGTGTGATATTGTTCTAGAAGAGTCAGAGTTTGAACATCGATCCACCTTGAGGCGTTCACGTGTTTATAGAGTCAAGCCATTCGTACCGTCTCCCGACTCTGAATCAAAGGTTTGCCTTGGAATGGTTTTTAAAGACCTCTTTGATTGTCTTGACCAAGTGGTGTGCATGATAGCCCAAGAGTTAAGGATTGAACTTTACTGAAGATGTATTTTGGCATTTGTCATAGAATTAGCACCTGCCTGATGGAATGTATTGTAACTGATCGTGAAACAGTTATAGTTGTTTCGAGTTGTCTTTTACTAGAAAATGTCACTTACAGGTAAATATGCGGCCCCCCCCCCCCCCCAATAATTTTAAATGTTTTATAAAATGTTATGAAAAAAACATACCTCTTAAAACTAAAGTAAATCATGACTTACGAAAGAGCTGGCTTCTTTGAGACTGGAACTCACTACCTCAGGTTCTAACCTATAATCTTACACTCTGTGGCTCAGTTGGTAAGCGCGCTAGCACAGCATCATCACCCAAGATTGTCTCACCAATGGTGTCGCTGTGAGTTTAAGTCCAGCTCATGCTGGCTTCCTCTCCAGCCGTATGTGGGAAGGTCTGACAGCAACCTGCGGATTGTTGTGAGTTTCCTCTGGCATCGTATAAGTGAAATATTCTTGAGTACGGTGTAAAACACCTATCAAATAAACAAACAAATAAATAAAATGTTACATGCCCATATGTATCACTTGATAGGTGTTAGGCACATGTGGCTGTGGCTGCACATATGAGTCATTAAGCCATAGTTTGTGAGCTTGTTTCAGTTTAGCCCAGCAGTTTCATTGGTCTTGGCTTACTTGTATTTCAGTATTCATAAACATTTCAGATTTATTTATTACCTGATAATGATAGCAAATAACAATTTTAAATAACAAGCTTGAGTTACCTGTAAGAAACGTATCAAATACTCTAATTATTAATGTGATACGAAGATTATTTTTATGATAGGTATTGGCATGGGGTGGCATGTTGATTTCATGTTATAATGTTGATGACCAGCTGAAAAATCCCGTCATGGTAGTATTGTATTTTTTTCTGTGATATAGTGCATAGGAATTGACCTGCATGGTGTTAAAGACTGTTTTGATGGAAAGTCTAAAGTCTCAGTGACAAAGTCATCATTATTCTTCCTAGAGGCCATCTATAGGAATAAATTCATGGTGATGTAAATATAGATGAAAATACTAGTAGGCCTCCATGACCGAGGGTGTTGGCACATTGACCTAGGTGACCCTCACCAATGTGCTCCAGCTCATGCTGGCTTCCTCTCCAGCTGTACATAGGGATGTCTTCCAGCAACCCACGGATGGTTGTGGTTTTCCCCTGGCCTCTGCCTGGTTTCCTTACACCATAATGCTGGCCTCCATCGTAAAAGTGAAATATTTTTGAACATGTCGTAACACACCAGTAAAATAAATAAATAAATAAATACTAATGGCATTTAAACATACAAATACAAGGTGCAGCATACTTGAAAGACATAACATTATGTAATTTGTATTACATTGAATCACTGGTCAAATTCGTGTAACATCTTTTAACAGATGTGGCCTTGTCATTTGAATCTTGAATATAATCATTTTATGTGGAGTTCGCATAAAAATAAGTATAATGTGCATTTCCCCATTTTTGTCTTTATAGCAGTGGCTATTAATGTTATGTTCTTAAAAGGAGAATATCTGCAGGGAATTTATTGCAGGAGATAGATAGCTGTTGCTAAGACAATTGTCTGAGTAGCCTCATTAAATGTGATTTAGTGTGATTAGTGAATTAGTGAGCAATTAACTGTGTGAAGGATAGAGTGCCTACAATCATAATTCAAATATAACGACTTTCCGTCATCTATGAAAGGCTGATGCTCATCAACTGATAAGCAATTACCTAATTTATTCTGTTATATTGCAGTGATTTTTTTTTTTCTTTCTGAAAATAGCTATGTGCCATCACACAAATTATTGATATTTTTACAACGGTTCTAATATATATGAATGATCAGCGGTATCAATATAAAGTCGATATTACACTCATAGCCCGTCAGTCATTTTGTGAAGTAATTGAAAGTTTTTTTCTTTTCTGTGTATGATGATTTATATTTGATTTATGCATGGAGTCTGAAATGTATTCTGTGTATACCAAGTGTAGGTTACCTACAGTTTGCACTTTTGTTGATCTCAGAATTTATTTTTGCATTGTCAGTTCAATGCATTTGCAATTTAATCTTCCATTACCAGAGAATGAGTGCACTTAGATTTAGCCTTGCATTGTATTCTAATATGCATTGAATGCACCCTCATGTGGATGTCATCCTACATTTAGAGTTAGATCGTTGCATACAATTGCATGGTTGATTAGATTCGAACTATTATGAGTTGTCCTACTGTTGTGTTTGAAAAGTGGGAGGATTCAGTAACACGCATGATATCTACATAATTTTTCATATGTCAGTCATTTTGAACTTTGTTCTACTCAATGCGATGCATTTGATTTGAAAGTGGAAGATTTCAGTAATACGCATGATTTCTACATAAATTGTCGCAAATCTGTGATGTGATCAGAAATAAGTAAATAAAATCAGTGCCGTTTTCTAACCGCCTGAACCGCAGTGTCAACTGACGTGAAACACGCTTCACCAGTATACAGTTGTGCATCAGATCATTATTATTGACAAGATGCATCAACAATAAAAACTGACCTTTCAATAGGGCCAACAAGAACAGCAATAAAACACACATTAGTTTCACTGCTGTCCATCAATTTAGGCATATTAGGGGGCATTATTCTGTGTTGACTGATAAAATTGTACTTTTTGCGAAACCCTGAAATGGGCCAATCCAACCAATGTAGTTTTGTCTCGAAAATCGATTTAAAAATGTGTATAAATTGCAGTGAAAGTTGCATTTTCGTTTGAAAAAAGGTTGAGGAAATAGGGTAACATGGTTCATATGAACATGTAACTGCAACCAGTGGAATGGTTCTACACTGTCTGGACCTTGACAGCCCTGAAAAAGAGTTTATTTTGGGATATCAGTGTCCAATTTTGTCGTTTTTAATGTTACAGGTCACATTACATTGTGCTCAAAAATGGACAGAAAAATGAACCTCCTAAATAGCATGCATTAACCTCCACATAAAGATTGATACTTGAACTAAATTATCGTTAAAAGTGCTGGAAAACCTAGGGTTATTAGGTCCTGGAAAAACACTATCTTCCACGTTTGGAATTGTATTGAGTAGAACTCTTATCAACATTGAAAGTCATCTTTTAGTGTACACTAGCCACTTTCCTTTAATGTTGTTGAGATTTTGAAATTTTAACACATGTACAGATGCACATATTGTATTCACCTCTCAAGTAGATGGATCATGATATCTGATTGGTTTATGGCAATTTTGGAAGAAGTTTTAGGATGGTTTGTCATACATTTATGGTCAGTTCACATTTACTCTTTCAGTAACTAGATTTATTCCAGTTTCTTCCAGTTGTTCTATAGAACATTATGGTTTCAACATTGCCTGGCATGTACTTTCTCTGTGTGTTTGCACCCAGTTACTAATCCAGCAAGCTATGCCATTAGTGCAATTAAAACGCAAGGTCTTGACCCCTATTTTAAGCTTCAAAGCAATGTCAGACTAAAACCTTTGCCTTGACTGTTTTCACACCAGCTTACAGACATAGAGAGACAGTGATTGTGTAAGGGTAAATCAGGTAACAACCAGAAATTCTGGTTTGATCTGCTCTCATGGTGGTTAGGGCCTCCCAATACCTCTGGCATGGGTGACTCTCATACCTGTACACAGAAACTGGGCTCAACATAACCTCCAAACCCTTCCCAGCCAACGCTAGTCCACACAACACGATTGCTCTCAGATTATGTCAGACATGTGCCATTAAAAATATATGCTTTTCTTGGCTTTAGTTTTCAGACAGTGGTTAGCTTGACCATTGTTAAGGAATTGTTAATTCCTTGACCATTTTGCATATAAAAATGCTGTAAATTGTTTAAAACAATTTGTGGATGTGCAGAAATCTGTTATTTCTCAGAATAAGCCAATCCATGCACCAATTTACCAACGTGAAAGGTTGACTACTGACTATGCTCATGTTTGACAGTTTGAAAGGAGAATATTTCTAAATCTTTAAAATCTCCTACAGTAGTGATCATTTTTTGGGTCTAACATTTGTCTGAAGCCTGAAGCTTGTTTTGTGGACTTCCTCACCTGACATGTTTTCTTTATCGCCCTGCATTCTCCCTCTTCACTGTTCTGTTTACAGCTTTACGTCGTGGGAAACTTGTACGTGGTCAACTATTCGTTAGATGTTGTCCATTGTGCTATCATTCCTTATTTATTTAGTATTACTGTCTTTTTTTCCCGCTTTTTGTCTTGTCTTTTATTTACATTTTATGGGGTATTTAGGTATATTGTTACAGTTTTGCCAGTGTAAATTTGCATGATGGAATAAACATAATATAATAAGGACAGTTTTTTTTCCATATTGATGAGGTATTTGGAAATATTTTTACGTTTCTTTGGAGTCTTTTTTTCCCCTCTGTTACTAGTTTATTTGTATTTGTGGATGTTTTAATATGTGTAGTAAGTTTTACAAATAGTTTGCTGAAGACTTGTAGAAATATTAGTGTTAACATTAATTATAGTAATGTTTAATGTGAGATTTACATCTAGTCCACATTTAAAACCTCAAAAGATAAAAATGTCATTTCAGGTCTCACCAGGCCATGACTGGCTTAAATAGTCAAAGCACTAGCACGTTGTGACTGCTTGTTCAAACAGTTCTCACTGCATAGGTTGTGGCATGAAATCAGGAGATGGTCAGAAGCCTAGCAGAGGACTTTTCGTTTACACCGCTCGCACACGTCTGACTGTAAAAACTCAAATAAATAAGCATCCTACTGTAAAGGGACATAACTGTGATGTTAAAAGTGAGGAATTATAAAAATCTTAGGATCTGCTGGGGTATAATACCTGGTGACCATTCATGTGTAACACTTGAATCTTGTGTAGTCCAAATTAGTGGTTATAACATGCCTATAAGTTGTACATTTGGTCATCCTGAAAAAAGGTCTTTGAGGTGTGTTTGAATGGATCTCTCACTGGTTCAATCGTGGCCTCACTGAAAGTTTATTGCCTACACGGACAATATACATCCATATACCTTACTGTCCCTGCCTTAGGACGAATGACCTACAGTTTGGAATGTGAAATAAATGAAAAATGTGAAAAGATACAAAAAATATGAATTAAGGTATTAGACCCATAAAATGTTAGCTATATTACTGGGCCAGCATGTATGCTGTCCTGATCTGAGTGTAATGAACTCATTTTCCTAATCACTCAAGATTTATTTTTGGTGTTTAACA
This sequence comes from Liolophura sinensis, assembly GCF_032854445.1. Taxonomy (NCBI): domain Eukaryota; kingdom Metazoa; phylum Mollusca; class Polyplacophora; order Chitonida; family Chitonidae; genus Liolophura; species Liolophura sinensis. The sequence continues at coordinate 47,017,714 of NC_088302.1, read as the reverse complement.
TTTGTGAACTGTACTCTGTTGAGATGATGTAAATGTAAGGAATATCTTTATATGACTGCTTTTATTTCCTACAACATTGACACAAAAGCAGCGAAATTATTTGTCTTTATTGGTGGGTTGGTTACACTCCACAGTCAGTAATTTTATTTATTTATTTTCTGTTTTTTTCTTGTTTTCCTATACATGTATTTTTAAAGTTTATTTGGCATGGATGTTCCCATTTCCATTTCATTGTTATAAATATTCCTGACCAGTACTTTGTCTTGGTGACATGACATTTCATACCTTTTTCTGCATATATTTGTTAGATAGTTTGTACTTTATGCTCATAAAACAGCATGCCCTAGATATATGTACTATAGTTTGCAGGCATGTATGCATCACTGCAATTTTGGATTTAACCTTGAATACTCAGTAACATATATGTTGCTTTAAATCAAACATTTCATGGTTTCTTTTCATATGCAGATCATTTGTAATATATTAAATATCAGAGTATTCTGTCTTTCACTGTTCAGTTTTTGGTTGCTTTCCAAGCTTCAGAATGTACATTGTCTAATTTGATTATTTTAACTGTATCCACTGGAAATGTTTATTTTAAATCCTCTCTTCACAGCACTTTCATCTCAGAAATCTACCACGTTTTTTAGTACATACAGATATGATTCATTGTGGCAGATACGACAGGGTTGTATATTTTTTTCTTTTTTGTTTTGCAGCTGAACGGAGGGCTCAACTCGCCCGGACGCGGTCGCGGCAGAATCTACTAGATTCCTCCACTGTTCGTGAGATAGATTTCAATGATTCCACAGCAGATACACCAGTTCCTCCCCCTAGAAGAGAGCGAGGTCCAAACAAAAGCAGAAACAACACATCCTCGACATCATCGTCGGGTGACAATGCGGAGTCCGAAGCTGAGAAACTGTTAGAACGTCTCAAAGCTTTGTGAGATGTGCACTCTTGTGTGTGTCATTGTGAGTGTGAGGTGGGACAAGCTGCAGTTCCAGTCGTGACTTGTGGGACATTTCACCTTGATATGACGTGACTTTTTTACCCAGCTGCTGTCCCACCTCAGTGTTTTTTCCTTGCTCATTTTTAGGGGGTGGAGTGTGTGCAGTGTGAAATCATTATCTCTCTTATCCTCAGACTGCTGCTCTGTTAATCAAGCAATGCTCTGGCTGTACGGCCCATGGAAGAACCCAAGGAAATGCTATGATTGTATCTTGTTCTATAGCGGCTGAACTTTGGCATAATGATGACTTTGTTTTGCCAGTTTGAAAACCCAGAACTTTTCTCTAAGAAATGACTTAATACATTATCGCCAGTGCCAGGTTGGCTGAGACAGTGTTTCAAGGTGTTTATGTCACAGGGCAACTGACTAAAGTTCCAGAAAACAAATAACATAATACTGATGCGCCATACAACACTGGCAATGACCATGTTATAGGGTAAATCCAGCTGTACATTCCTTCAGTAAGGTTATGAGTTTGCCCCAAGCAGTTGTCTCCCCTTAACTATAAAGGTTGTGTATATATCAATGAGGAGATACAATGTAGAAATGTTATTTCCTTTCCTGGATTGAATGTTTTAGCGTCCTGGGTTCTGTACTATCTGTTATAGTCTGGAGATCTGGAAATACCTCAAAAATTTTAACCATCAGGCAGCATTGGTGTGGATGCTTGAGAGAATGATATATATTTCAACCTGAGGTTCAGTTTACAGGGTGTGAAACTTTTGATATGGTTGATCTTATATCTTCAGTAAACACTGTTTGTGTTAAAATCTCTACCAGATAACATAACTAGATATATTGTATGTACATCAGACTGGACATGGCCAATGGCTTAATTATGTAAACACATATTCTGCAGACTCAAGTATACGATATTTGGACCATCACATTTTATGCTATGTACATATATTTAGACTGCTGTGGCTTGAAAGTTGTATGAATATTCCCAGTATCATTAGTGCGTTTACTACTAGGGGTCATATTCATTTATAGCCATAGGGGGACAGTGTACATGATCCGTTTATTGAAATTTTGGCCTTGCACCATGTAAAGCATTGGTAAAGTTAACAATAGATGCAGGCCCTGTAAGGTTACATGCTGAATCCCTTGTATGTTTATGGTAGCAAGAGTTATTCCCCCATACATGCACATGTGATGAAGTAAGTTTCTTTGTACATTTGTTTTAAACTCAGCTTTGGTTCATTGGACACCATTTGTGAGGAATTGAACCGCGAATTGAAGTAATTCAAGATTTTCCCGCAGTATGGAAAGCCTCAGATAGGGAACTGGATGTGCAATGTAATAATGGATAGTTCAACAAGTTACCATTGATTCTTGTTCCCAAGTGAGAGGTTTTCTCCAGCCAGCTTTGATTTATCAGTAAACTGCAGTTATCTCTACAGTACTACTGGAGAAAGGTAAACTTTGTTTGAATTAATTATAAAATAATTTCTAATTATCGATTTACTTGTACATATGCAGATAACTCATGCTGTACATTAAAGTTCAAGGCCGTATGTACTTCAATGTAATCCAAGAGTCATGATAAAACAATGTTGTTGATGTATTAACATTGTTCACATATGAACCAGTATAATGTACATGTACCAGTTGGACTTGAATCTGTCACACACCTTTGCATTTGTCATAGCCTTTTATTTTTTATTTCTACCCCATGGTACTAATTCTGTATGTACATTGGAGATCTATTTCAGAAATTCCCTGGTGTTCTGCACTGAATCCCAAATCTAGGATAAAGCCCTACCTTAAAATTGTATCGTGTGTTTTGGAGTCACTTGTAAGTTTTTAATTAACCTAGGATTTCCTCTTTCAACAAGCTTTAGCGTAAGTTTTGTGAAAATGGACTCTCATGCCTTTCCGGCTTCCTTCCATCTTTATCTCGCGTCCATAAAATTTTTCTCAGGCAGCCTCAGGCCTTCAGAAGGCTGAACAAGTCAAATGTGATACCATCGCCTTTGTATTAAACTTCCATACATCACCTGGGAGTTCTCATTCTCTGCATTTCTGTACATGTCATAAAGGATTTTTACTATGATAGAAAAGCTGGTAGATAAAAAAATCATAAAACATTGTGATTTGCATTTCACATTGGGGACCATATTTATGCACACTTTATTTGATTAGAAGGGGAGACAACAGAGTCCACGCCTGTAAGAGTTAAGTGCCCTTGTAATACTAACTGCAGTCAGCTTTTGCATATTGAAATGAGTGCTAGACTTGCTGGACCTTAGATAAAAGGGCTGAAGTACATCATATGTGTATATCACACTGAAATATAACAACATGTAGAATACTTGTAGCCATCAGTCTATACAATGAATATTGTATACATGTACATGTATAATTGCTTTGTAACATGAATATTGTATATGTATACATGTATAATTGCTTTGTAACATGAATATTGTATACGTATACATGTATAATTACATAAACTACAGATGGACCATAATAAGCAATCTGTGTGCTTGCTAAATAGGAAGTAGGGCAAGGGGGGTTTTGTACGCAAAGGTGGCATAATGGCCCTGTAGCCTCTCACCAGTGCAGTCCAGCTCTTCAGTGATACGTGGCAAGGTCTGGCAGCAGCCTGCATATGGTTGTGGATTTTGCCTGGTTTGTGCCCACTATAATGCTGGCCGCTGTCGTATAAGTGAAATATTCTTGAGTACAGTGTAAAACACCAATCAAACAAATAAATAAACAAAATGGAAACTTCTGATTATGCCATGTAAAATAGCAAAATTTGTATAAGCCTACTTTGCTGCAGGACCACAGTTAAAATTAGCAGACTCTTGTTTCCAGGGATAAATGTATGAACTAGCATATCAAAACTTCATTGCAGTCAGTCATTATTTGAATGTGGCATTTTTTTTTACTCATACCGTGGCTATGGATTGAAAACAAAACAGTATTAGAGAGTAGAGGTTATTGGAGCCTCCTGAAGTTTGTGCGAGGGTACAAGTCCTGTGTACAGTATCAGTACTTGAGGATAGTTCAGGCTTATCAATCTCACACTGCAATCATTATTATAAGCCAGTTTGTCTTGAACAAGCAGTGCTGGTGCGTGCAGAATTATCAGTCTTCTCCTATTTTAAGAAAAGAAGTTCTTTTTATGAAAATCTACCTGCACAAACTATCTACCTACATAGCATTTAGTTTTGGGGCTTTACAAGTAGATTTAGTGTACACCACAGTCTTGATAGAATAGGTATTTACAGCTGTTGAGAACACTATTTTGAGCAAGATAACGTTCTCATGAACAGACTTTTTACTCTTCCCTTTGCTTCACAAGGGAAGCAAGGTAATTTTTTTCACCAAGTTAATTGTGAAATGTTTTGTGTGGGGCGTGTTTCATAGATCTATTTGGTTATGACATAGCATCACAACAACCCTGTCCTGCCTGAGTTTAACGTCAGATTTTCAGGCACACATTAGATGAGTATAGTTCACAAGAATTTCATTCAGAACTGAACATAAGGGTGTATATAAATGCGATGTCAGAGACAATATGGTCCATAAGTCCACCCATAAAATCAAAACATTTAACAGTGTTTAACTCGGTGAAAGAAGATTTCAGTTGCCTTTCTACTGATGTTTACTTCATTTTTCAGTTATCTTTGCCTTTGAATTTATAGCTGACCAGTTTCTTCTAGCGATTCTATCTATGTGTGATATTGAGTGCTCTCTTGAAATGACTGAATTGCCTCACTCACATGGCTTCTCCAACACATGTGAGTGAAAATGTAAGCTATGCGAATGTTGGAGCTTGACATGAGAAATGATATCAAGGGCTGAGTGATCTAAAGTTATCCAAAAACTTCTCCAGGGACACGCAGATTTAACTGAACATTGTAATTTACTGTTTACTGATCTCTATTGCCAAAATGACATGACACTGCTGACTACAAAAGAATTTTATACGTCGTTTTGTATGCAAATACATTATTCTAAATGTGTTCTTAAGTTCATAGACTGATAATGGTTCAATCCCACATGTTGTGTGCTTTTTTCTGTGTAAGCCTGTTACCATAACTTGCATTTCTGTGCAAACATTTGTGTTGTCCAAGAGTGTTGAGAGGAAATCTATGTGATGTGTAATTCTTTCGTTTATATGCCGATTGGACGTGAATTTGCTAAAATACTTGGATTTGCACATATACTGAATGGCTGACAATTTTTAGGATAGATAGCCAGCGAAAACATTATTAGCCTAAGTTTGCATGTACATGTATTGTTCATGGTGTAGCTTCTGTCTTCTGAGCGTGTATAGGACATATACTGTGTGTAGAACACTGTAAGTTTTTATGTAAATTTTAATTATCATAAATAGAATGGGGCCAGTGGGAATCTGTGGGCCATGTTATCACAAAGCCCTCAGCACCTTAATTCTTATTAAAAGTTAAACAAAAGTTTTGTCATTTCTTTTCATCATGATTTGGTGCAAAGATCTCGGACAGACATTTGAATTAACTCTCAAATGTGGGACAAGCCTTTAGAAAAGCATTTTAGGACAGGTATATACCACAAGAGCTAAGATCATTTTTTCCACTTTGTAAACTTTGGAATCTCTGGATGTGGTTGTAATCATTAGCACAAAGCTCTTAAGGTCATCCCATGGGCAAGTTGTGCAGGTGATCCAGGAACTAGCACTCAGAAGGGAGACGTGCTTGTGACTGCCAACTTATCTGTCATTAAGAATATGGTATTCCACCATCCCCCAACCCCCAAGCTGCTGTGTACCAAGCATATACACTGTAGGTAGCAAGCTGGTGTAAATATATCAAAGTGTGGGATTGAAATCCTTGTTAAGATACCATAGGTGCTTTCAGACAGGCTTGTTGATGTGGGGCCAATGCAGAAGTAATCTGTATGAAAACAACCAACCATTGATGAGCGTAAAATACTCCTTGAGCAAATAAATGTTTCCCAAAGTTAATTGTATGAAAATTACCGGCCTGGTGATGGGAAAATAATGTGTACACCAAATGAAAATCTTGCACTTTTGTGATGAAATTGCATCTTTCCGATGGACTGTCTCATGAACAGTAAGATGTCCATAAACAGTACTTAAGCTCCCTTTGTACAGTCATGTGCATTGTTTCTGTTACAATTGTAAGGACATTGTCTTACATTTCAGTACTCTTTGGGGGATATTTTAGTGTACGACCGGCTACATCTTTTATATCCCAATGGGGCTAATTTGGGGGATATTTGTCACATATTTATTGTATGGGAAAATAGTTGCATTTTTTAGTGAAGAAAGGAAAATGTAAAGTGATGTACGCACGACTGTTTTTGCACTACTTAGACAAGATGTATATGTATATATTACTTAGTACCAGAGAAACTGGTTCATGATATCACTGGGACCATGTATATTCCAGAGTCTATTGTCCACATAGAAACCAGTGGTTGTACAGCGTTGCTTATTCTACAACTCAAGTTTGTACAATTTCTGCTTATATTTTCCCTATTTCAGTAAATACATACCACTATACTACATTGATATCCTGCTTTTGTTGTCTGTCCTGTGATTTACGTTTTCTAGATGGTGTATCTTAGAACTGAAATTATCCTTTTTCTGAAGACGGCATGGCAAGAAACTGTCTTAGTAGGCCTACAGATACAAATCTAACTGACATTTCTCATTATTCTTACTTGGATAGCAATCTACTGATAGGTTCTGTGTATGACGTATACATCTTGTCTAGTAACATTTGATAGATGACGTGGATTGTGTTGAAAAGGATTCATTGTTACTACCAAACGTAGTGTGTGAAAGATATTCCATCAATGGGCGCTTCACTCCAAGGTTCTTAAACAATGAGTATAATTCTCGCGAATGAAATCGAATACGGATAAAGTGTCCAGAATCTGTGTGTTTCGCACGTGTGTCTATTTCCGCGTAACTTCGTGTCTAGGAAGTTGTACATATTAAATATTCATTTATTTATTTAATTGGCTGCATGAACAGTTGCAATCCATGCGCAACGACTTTGCATAATTTTGACTAACGACAACTTATTAACTAGCCTTGGACACTGATTAAAGTAAAGGGCCAGGTAAATTTCTTATGTCTTTCGGGCATCATTGAAATTCTGACTGCTTCTGTTTTATGATCGCGCCCTAATGTTTTTTTACATAATCTTTCTTGATAACAGTTCGTTAATGGTTTGTGTTGCACGTTGTTTTGGAAATTGGTTCCACCTCAGTGATTGACATGTAACGTCATGGACGGTAAGGATTGGTGTCTTGTGATGATGCCTAAACGTCCGGCATGCATCCAATAGGGGCACGGTAGCCTAATGTTTAGAGCACCTGCCTCGAAGTCAGAAGACCCGCGATCAAACCCAGGTCGGCTCATACCAAAGACTTTTAAAATGGTACTTGTTGCTGCCTCGCTTGGTGCTAAACACTGAGAGGTTAGAGCAAGGAAGCAGGTTGGAAATTTCAATAAACCCCTGGCTTGAGATCTTTATAACAATCAACCCAGTTTGTCTAAGGATTCAAGACCGCAAGGTTTACAGGACATTCTTAAGCTGCTGTTTGTTCAGACCTACCCATAAACAAGATCCCTGTAATAAAAGTCAGTAATCACAACTTCAAATTAGCACTGGTAGCCATTGCGAGTGTAGTCTCGCTGAGGTAAATTGACATGGGGCCGTATTACACCCGTTACGTGTGACCATTTGCCAAACATCACACTGTCGTCGCTGCTCTGGTTTTACTCTCTATGCTGTAAGTCTTATTAATTAGTGTTTCTTTGAATCTGTATTCTATAATGAGGGTTGTGGAAAATTGCAAAATGGTGCAACATTGATTGTCATTGTTTCTTTGTCTCACTCTGACAGTCCCTGCCTGTATCACTTCTAAGCAACTGACGAAGCCTATATAATAGTTCTCTCTTTATCTTACATTACAAAAGGACTAAACAGTCATTTCGCCGCGTTACTGAAGGTAAACATACGGTGAATTAATTGACGCATTGAGATTTTCACAATAGCTGTCTGTAGCGTGGAATTTCAGCGTATGACAGCTAAACGTGTACTTTAGTCAACCACTAATGGCGTTCCGCAAGTCGATAAAATCCATACCCATTTACAAAACCACCACTGACACTCACATGTTTACATGAATAAAGAAATATATACGTATAAAATTAAGTTCCTTGCTAAAATGAAGAGCCATCATCTGTCTTTAGTAACGAAGCCCATGTTTCCGACCCATACGTTTAAATCAGGCACATGCTCACTGTCTTTCTAAAATGCAAAATGGATATAACTTAGTTGCGCTTTCACAGAAACTTCTCACTTTTTCGGTGTGTCGTTGTTAACATAACGCTAAACTGTGAATTAAGCAGAGTAAGCCTGTGAAACTGCTTCCGAAACACCATCCGTATCTCGCCTACACCATTAAAGTTTCTTGAACGTCGAAAGTGTTTCGCCGGAAGCTACGAATGATAATTCGTAGCAGTCTTTTGTCAGTTCCTGATGGCCTTGAACTAGCTTTATTATTATGTTTTTAATAAAACATAATTATTATTATGCGATTATTTGTTTTTGGATTAATTTTCACGAATAGTGAAGAAATGGATAAGATGTGCAAGGATATATCTGGACATGACAACATGTGCGCACATATGTACGTGTAGGTTAGTGCATTTTACTCATGCGCAATAATGACCAAGCTTTCCAGGAATTTATCAGGAATAATTGTATTGACAACAAGGCAGTAAGACATAGATATTAAGTGAGCACGATTTGTTTATTTATTTGTTCGAATTTCACGTCGGACTCAAGGATATTTCACCTGTACGAAGGTGATCAGCATTATGGAAGGAAGAAACAGGGTAGGTCCCGGGGAATCCCGCGACAATCCGCAGGTTGCTGGGGGACCTTCCCACGTACGAGAGAAAACCAGCAAGAACTGGACTTGAACTCACAGCGATTGCATGAAGGATGACCAGCAACCCTTCACAGTGATTACAGGCAGGTCGTTGGTCGTTGACCTTGACAGACTGTACACCTCTTATGGCGCTGCAACATTGTAGCACGTTTACCTCCTTCGCTTTTCCTAAAGCAGTTTATTTTTAGCCACGCCCATCATGTATGAAAAGAAGAATTCATACTTAGATTTCACCCCATGAAAAACAGGTTTATGTCAGTATGGTATCTCGTAAATACATCGTCATAAACATTGGCGGTCAAACCGATCAAGTAAACAAATAAATCATAAATCTTACTTCATCGTAGTAATTCTTGATAAAATCCTAGTCCATGGCATTAATGTCTTGACACATTGCACGGTTGTCTTGGCTATTGTTAGTGGACACAGACCCCCATTACAACTTCCGTTTTTCGGTAGGGACGATTGTAGTTCTGTGAATTTTAGGGTATAAAGTCTTTTTTTGCTCCCAGGCGTCCATTTTTGGTGCACAGGTGCATGCTTGGTATTAAAATGCTGGAAACTGTCTAAACTTTGAGGAGGTATGAGCTTTATTGATGAAAGTTTGAAATTCTGGGCGAGAGGACACAAGGTGTGAGGTAGTGGTGAGGCTGCGAGTGACGTCCCCTTGGCGTTGCTAGGCACGCCTCCCAGCTACCGGCATGGAAAGGTCCAGATTTTGACGGTCAACCTATGTCAAGATTTTTATGGCTTCTTTCTCACAGGCTGGGCCAGGTATGCACCAAAGCTTATTGGCCACGGAATGTTTGGGACTGAGCTACAACGCTAGACGTTAACATTGTCGCTTATGGAAAATTAATGGGGGTCCGAGGCCAAGTATATCCTTCGAATGTCATGGCATATTCTTGGTGACATGACAACATTTCGGGCTTCTGCGGGGAGGTCAAGGATTTTCCTTCAAATGCCCTAAATCAGTGAGGATAATTCCGTCGTGAGTAAATATGGACAGAGTGTCTAGAATCTCTGGAGGAGAAAAGGGGAGATGAATTTATATAAAAGTGCAATGTTAACATCTTGGCTTAGTTAAAGCAAACGTTGCTTTATTTTCACTAACAAAACTTAACAAATAGTTGTAGGTGTACTTAGAGGCATTATTTAAAACATTGACACACTTAACTGAAAAGCAATTTACACTAGAACAAAACACAATAAAAAAGTGTTTGAACTGCCAGCTCTGAAATATGGACAGAGGCGTTATTGTTGAAGCAAAACATTACTGTGTCTATAAACTCTGGTTAACGAGACAAGAGGCTGTTCATGCATCTTGCTTTATATACTTTTGTAATGAACGTGTGTTGGAAATTGCTTTTGCGATTATTGACGTGGAACACCCATTACTGTTGAAGGTACTACATCTATAGAATATGTAATTACACCTGACATTCTGGCACGTTGAACCTTTCCGAGAAAGAATCTTCCTTAGGACTGGATTTTATTTACAGATGTGATGGTGTGGTAAGCCTACATGTACTTCTGAACGTGACAAACTTTATATGTGACTATTGTATGCAGATTGCCCAAGTTCACCCCCAGTCAGAATTGTCTGAATAGCGAGATGCCTTGTTTAGTTTTGAGCTTTACGCTTCTAATAAAGTGAGACATATTGTGCCTTGCTGGGCGCCACGTATGCATAGTCACTAGTAGTCTGAATAAGATTACAACTCATTATGTCAAGTTGCTGTTGTGCACTATAGTGCTCACTCCATCCTGGTGAAGGTTCTGAGTGGAACTCGCAATAAACTCCCCTTATTCACATATTAACAATGTGTTCAGCCTGGGAAAGGTTTTACCACATTTTTCTTCAGGTGTTCGCTCCAGCCTGTCCATTATCATTACTACGAATCATTAATGAACACTAATAAGGCCTTGTAATAAAAAGTACTGGTAAGTAACGTTGCTATGGGGTTTCCTTTGGTTCTGTATTCCATAACGAAAGCTTTTACATGACATGTACATAAGACACACACTGCATGTACAAACCACAAAGGGTGCAACATTTTGCCATTGCCTCTTTTCGATATATAGCTCTGTCTGTATCACTTAAAACAGAATTACTCGAAACATTTAACGTATATAAGGCGTCTTTCTTAATCTTGCATTGTAAATGGACTAGACAACCAATTCGCCACATTACTGAAAGTAAGCATAAGGTCAATTAAAGCGTCTCATATTTGTCAAAAAAAATATTTGTTGCAGAAGATTTCAGGGACAACTAAGTACATATGTACTATAATGGCCAACAACAATGGACGTTCCAAAAAATCGTTAAATCCAATACTCGTTTAAAAACCCACCACTGAATAAAGTGACATAACATATAGCAGAATAAGGATGTCTTACATGTTGAAGACAACAGCATTGATCTGCTTTCAGTGACATGTTTTTGACCCATAAATTCAAATCAAATCCTTGCTTAATATATTTTGGCTATAAGTGCAAAATTGATGATATCTTATAGTTCCGCTTCAATAATATTACAACGTGTTTAGATTTAAGCAGAATACGACTGTCTAACATCTTATCAATAAACACAATTCTGTGTGTCTTCTGTGTGGGTGGGTGTGACAACATCTCAACGTGTTAAAAAAAAACCTCCACGAAATATAGAATGTCGTACAACGTCATAATTACGTGGTAGCCATTGTGGTTATTCGTCACATCATTCATTGTCACGAACAGATAAGCAATGGACAAAGTTTGAACATTATGACATGTGTGCAGATATATGTAGCATAGTACATTTCTACAAGATGTCCCCAGAATTAACATAATTTAACGGATGTGCCAACGACACCTTGGATAATCTTGTGAGCGAATATGGTATAAAAACCTACATCTTGTCAATTTAACTTAAGGTTTTATTATAACTGCTTATCTAAATTCATAAACTGTAGCAAGTTACACCCTACCCCACCCTCAGGACTATGGTTTAAGCAGAATTCGATAAAAAGTATGCCTTGGTGTTAATTCCGATATTTTAGACGTCACTGCATGGTGCAGAATTACTAAAAATGCAGCGTTGTCATCACATTAAATAACATTTTCTAGCACTCAGCGTTCCCATGACGATCTGTTGTTAAAGATTGTCTTGTTTTGTCTGCAGTCGGGGATTGCGGGTTGGGGTAGTGGGCTGGGGTGATTTTTATGGTTCCATTGCCAAAGAACAATTGTAAATGGTATTTCGCAGTCATCATTTGGAAGTGTTTGTGGATCAACGAGGCGAGAAGTGCCTGCTTCTAAAGCTTTCTAAGTCTGTATGGTGTAACTGTCATTGGCACCAACATACGTAGCCCCCATTAAAGCCAGCGGTAGACCTACAAAATAATGAAACCCTTTATGGTTGTTATATAATGATCTACCCGTATAGGACAAGTCAAGGTCCCCCAGAGTGCTATGGAAGCTCCACTGAGTTGTAAAGGTTTCAGCCACTGCTTCCCAATTCTCTGGGATGATTGAGCTGGAAAGTTTCTCATCGCAGTATTCTGCAATGGTTTTCCCACACGTCTTCATGACCTAAAATTTGAGCATAAATGGGTGACATTTTCTTTTAGGCACCACCTAATAGCCTTTGCCAATCATATATGATGCGAAGATAAGCGATCAATTCAGATCCAGCCTGTATTTATTCCCATGTTTCAGATCATGAAAAGCAGGCTCATGTTGTCATAGCAATTCTTAATGAAATCGGAGTAGATTGTTTTCATTCATGTCACATCGTGCAAATATCTGGTCACTTCATAGCCTCATTTCAGGTGGAATCTTCGTGCGTCGATATACTGATAGGGCATCAATTCGTAGCTCTGTGGTTTCATGGCATCATAGTCAGTATTGCCATTTCATGCTATACGATGCACAGACCTACGAGAACCTTGACGTCGCAACACTTCTACATTTAAAAGGTCTCGTTCACGTGGACAGAGGATTTCCAGAATTTATGTGCACACGGCTAGTACATTCGGTATGACATTTTCTGCTTTTCGTTCCTAGCTGTGTGATTTATGTGTTAAAGGCAGCAAAGCCTTCTTCAGTTCCACTACATACAAGGGTTACCAGTCATGGGATATTTTGTTGTTCATCGAGTTGCTTGAATTTCCCATTAATAACATTTATGTGCAATTCGAGTCCACCAACATTTTATTATCAACAACTTACAACTTTTCAACATCAGCGAAAACTGTTGACTGCTTCTCTTTGCATGATTCCGGTATAATTTCGCACTTAACTTGGTGGTTTAACGTCGTTTTGGAAATTGGCTGTGCCATTATTGATCTGGAACGTCTATACTGGTTGACAGCTGGTGTACGAATGTCTGTTTCGACGCATAGATTTATACCTCTCGGCATTTGTGTATCAGATTAAACCTCCGCGATTAATAAGGCTGATAATATGATGACTTAATTTCATATCATGAGCCAGTCATGTACATAAAATAAACATATATAATTCTCAATACTTTCTGGTATGCCACTGTGGCAAAAGATTATTTTCTGAGATTCACAATTCATCTGTTAGACCTACATTAGATTACTTAGAGCTAATAGACTAGCCCTCTTGAAACACATTTTTAATTCGCAATTCAACACTGTGGGGCGAGAACTTGAGTGGAAGAGCAGCTATATTGCTCTAAAATCAGATAGACTTTGGAAAAGAGAGGGAAAATGTAAATTACGCATGAAACGCTTTCATTCAATATCATATCTTCGTTATAAATGCATACTGTTATAAGAACGTTGTAGGGAAAATAACGGTCCTCGTTGGTTTGCTGCGCTTGTTGACCAATGGGCTCGCATGTTCGAATCGAGCTCTTGTCGCTTCGACTACGGCTTTATGTCGGGGACCTCACGCAGCGCGGTAATTTCTGTCCAGCAAAGTCAGCTTTCCCTTAACGCCCTTGTTGACAGCTATGGATAAAACGTGCAGGACCTATGGCGATCTACACCATAGTTGTATCTAAATTCCGCTTAACCCTTGACAAGGGGTTAGATAAGCATCCATGTTTATTACATCAACACGGTGCTTTTCTTAACAGTTGCGATCAGAAGGCGTCAAGTACACCTATATTTGTGTCCAACCTGAAAATTAGGAATCGTTATTAAAATAACGGTTGTTTTCTATGCATTATTGAAAGCTGATGCATCTCTCTTACAGGTTACAAGCTTTATTTACTGTTATATTATATATTGTTGTTACATATTCCTTTGAGAACTGTTTTGGAAATGGGTCTTGCGATTACCAGCTTTGAAGGTTCCTTCATGGCTTACCAATGGTATATGAATGTCGGACTTGGCACCTAGATTCACACCGCACTAACGTTTTTCGACGTTTAGGCGTACAAGTTGCCGTCACATCTCAACTTTTATGTGAGATTTAGCGCTTCACCAAAAACAAATGAGAAATTGTACATGTTTATAAATTTACTGCCGTTTATCCTTGTTTTGTAACTACGCAATTTCCCCTGGTTTTACTTTCTTTGCCTCTGTTTAGTCTGAACTTAAAATTGGACAGCACGCCATTTGCAGCATTTTTGCAGTCAAAATAATTGTTTGTTCTTTGAACAAAGAGATGTTCTGAATGCAGATGAACTATCCGTGATAGTGAATGGGTCTTAATGTTGTGGCTTGATCTATACTTAAAGTATTCATAATTGGAAGATATGACAATATTTGAACGTGGTGAAGGGTGGTCCTACCTTAACGCTTATCTGTCAGAAATGACAGATTTTCAAACGATTTTGTTTATTTAACTTTAGATTACTTTGTTATAGTTTTCCACGCATTAAAAATATTCAGTCACCCTCATGAATCAAACAATACCAGTGTGTTCGTACAATACATAACCAACAAGATACATTCACAACCGACAACAATACAGCCTGTTTTATTCTCGAACAATCTATAATTCTGATCCAATTTGCTGATGTTATACTTAATGATCGCATGGTATACAACCGCTTTATCTTCATCTTATTTCATATCCACATGTTATTTATCACCCTTTCAAATGATGCCCATAGTAAATCACACACAATTGATCTTGTTATTTGCCTGTATTTGTAAGGAAACTGCGATTTGATAAACATCACGGAATAAACATAAGGCATTATTCAAGCCGAAATAATGTTCTTTTCCCCACGACTGACCTTTTCCCCCACGACTAACCTTTTTCCCCACGACTGACCTCGTCGTCCATGAATCTTCATTCGATTCGCAATACACTCGTTCGCACCCAGCAAATATCGTTGGACAGAATATCCGCTTGAGACTTTTAATATTAAAAGTTCTATTTAATGGCGTCATTGATATCTTACAGAAATCACAGTAACATGACAAATGGCGTAATATAATCGACGTACAGCCGACAGAGTAAAACGACAGTTGTGACGACAGCATGATGGTTATGGTCGCACGTTCCCGGGGAAATATGATCTCTTTGCAATTTCCCCCAGTTAGGGTTTCACTCCAGCTGCTCATGTATATGCTCGAAGGTTCACTAACTTCAGTTCAATCAATGATACATAGTATCAGATCTTTCAGCACATAATTTGATAGCAGCAGCACTATAAAGTATATACAAATTGCCTGTGAGTTTAGCCAAAAAATGCGTCTACTCGAAAGGAGGGTAAACTGTACCAATCAGTTTTTGGTCTCTCTCGTCCTTGAGCTGAGCTAAGTGTTTAGAAGTTACAGTTGTAACAATATTATCTATTTATTTACTCGGTTGATGTTTACGCCGTTATCAAAAACATTTCACTTATCCATGGCCACGTGGTCAGGCTTGCAGATGATCCAATGGTAAGAATATTCATTAGCACGTGACGGCGCTGGAAAAAGCACCCCATTTGAACCTGATCCTGTATGGGCGATATAGGGATATAAAAAACTACAATACAGAGAGTAAAACAAGATCAGCGACGACAACGTGATAGCTGGCAAAGGGTCACACGTAATCGGTATAAATGCCGAAATAGTAGCAGATTACGCGCCCCAAGACTTAAGCAGAATTAGGTAAAAAAATATAAAGTACAGTGAAGTTAATTTCTATATTTTAGACGTCACTGGTCCAGAATTGCTAAAAATCCTGTGTTCTCATCTCATTTAACATATAAAAACATTAAAACAATGCAAAGGGACCAGGTCTCATGGATGCCTGTTCAATGGATCAGTGTGACACTGGAAACTGGTGCATCGTCAGTTGTATTCCTCGATGACCTTGTATATGAGACTTGTATATGAGACTCATTCGGATTTCATGTCGATAGAGAATATGAACGCCCACTTCAATTGTCTTTCAAAACTAATGTGTTTGGTCATATTTGTCATGGTAGAGTTATTATTTATTATTCTTTTACATTTTGTTTCATTATTTTCCCAGTGTGTATGTTGTGTTAAATCTGATGTTTTGGAAATAATTCCTGGACTTTTTGTATCTCGAGCATGGTTTCACTCTAAATCGCAACTTCTCATATCATTGTACTGAGGTAAAAGATTTTCACCAATACTGCTTAAAGTTTTTGTAACGGGAAATTACCAAATGTGGCCCCAGATGCAACTTGTGATAGTCAATCCAGATTCATGTTTTCTTCACTTCTCAGTGTAACCCTGATAACCCAGCCCTCAGCTTACAGAGTTTGTTCAGAATGCGACGTCAGATGTGACCATGCATATTTCATTATATTATCATTGAACTTTATTAAGCATACTCGTTTTACTAAATGTTGTTCCTGCCAGTGTGTACGATGAGAGGCTTCCGGGAAGCTGTATGAATGACACAACCAAACCAGCCATTTTTTGAAGGTTGTTTGCGTGATGAAAGGCTTCCAAATGCAGCAGGCGAAGGGCACGGCCAGGCCATTCCAGGATCAGCTTGAATTTGTACAAAATCTGCATCATGCGGACCACGTGACTAGGGCACGGGATTCATACAGATCCTATAGGCCTACATAAAAGGTGTCATCACTCACGATGACAAACGTACATGTTAAAAACATATTCGATATCGAAAAGCATTATAGTGCTATCACATATTCAAAATTACACTGTCTGATTCAGTCCGGTAGAGAGTCCGATTTCATTTCTTTGGGGGCAACCCTCTTGCTGGAAAAGCAAAGTTTCTTCAAACCAAGTAGACGGATAAAGTTTATTTGGAACTGATTGCTGGTGAAGGCGTACAGAAATGGGTTCAGGGTAGAGTTACCCCATAGCAGCCAGTTGAAGGCCTCGTAGAGGTCAGCCGGGACACAGCCGTCACAGAAAGCTACGATAACTGTGCAGACGGTGTATGGCATCCAGCACACAGTAAACACACTGACCAGGATAGCCAAAGAACGAGCCGCCTTCCTCTCCCGTTTTATCATGTTACGTTTGTCTTTGTCCCCATCAAGTTTACCTAGTTTGTCCGCCATTTTGTTCCCAGGGGCTTCCCGAGCACGCTTCAGTATGAGAGTATAAAGGAAAATGTTCAGAGACGTGATAGTGGCAAGCGGTATGAGAAACTCAACGACCGAAGTGGCCATGATAAATATAAAGTCGTCGTAGAATTCCACGTCACAATCCTCTTCTTCCACGACACTGTATCCTCGGACCACATCCCAAAACACAATGGCCGGTACGTACATGAGGAAGGCGATGAACCAGGAAATCATAATCCGGATTTTCGCAGCTCTTGATGTCTGTTTGATTGAATAGGATGCTCCTTGTAAGAGCAGCATACAACGATCATAGCTCACCAACATTATGGTGAACACGGAATCCAGACAAGCCAGAAAATCTATACACATGAAAATCTTGCAAAATTCAACTCCAAACGGCCAAGTGTCGTCCATTAGAGTGTAGACGGCGTAAAACGGCATGCTTATACAGCCAATCAAGAGATCCGATACGGCCAAGCTCATCAGATATGTGTTGTGGACTGTCTGTAGTTTTCGATCTTGGACAAAGGACAATATCGTAAGAATGTTTCCAATGATACAGACCACAGCCATCGCAGGGATAACTACTCCGTAGACCACTTTGCTGGTCAATGGGAGCTCTTCACTCTCTTCTTCCATGTCCTCTTCCGTTTCAGTGGGCGAGACATTGTAAACTCTTTCCCCATTGGTTGATGCATTCAGCCGGGTCTTTGCGTCGACCAACATGGAGGTGCTACAAATCTCCTTCGCTAGAAAGGCAAGAAGAAGTTCACCGAAAAATCTGTGGATCATCTCGATAGGCAGCCTTTTACTGCAGTCTGAAAATGTATTAAAAAGACACAATCATGCAGGGAACACTTAGTCTAACTGCTGAAAGAAGAACCATACCGTGTTCTCTTGGGACAAGCACAAAAACTCTCAGTTTGCCGATGGAATTCACATGAAAGTCGACTATAACACTATAACAACTATAAAGCATGCACTGGGTTACAAAATTTTCGTATTGGAACACAAAGTTTTGATCCTGGCTGAGAAAGTGAAAAATAAAGATATTAAGTATATACTACATGCACGTATTCTGTGGAAATGGTACTTTTAATAGTAATTAACGTTGAACCAAATGTTGGGATGGATCTTACTGATTTCCTTTCAAATGATACGTAGCGACAGGCACGCGTAAATGCCATGCATGGTAGCCAGTACTGTAGATAATGTGACGCCATAGTAGATAAACTAGCATTATGTAGAAGTAAATATGTAAGACAGCTACATGTAGCATTGCAGGTAACGCGATGGTAGTTACTTTTACACGTAACATCTTGTATACGGTTGGTAGAGCTGGCGCTGGGAACAAACACTATAGAAGACTACAGCATGGAGAGTTAAACCAGAGCAGCGACGACAGTGTAAAATAGTTGTCAAATGATCACAGTTAAGCCATGAAATCCGGTCTCTTGTTAATTTTCCTCAGATAGTGATTCATTCTCACGCACTTTGCACCAACCAATGATATATAGATTACCACTCGTATAAAATATTTAATAACGAATTCAGCCAGACGATAACACTTTATTTATTTATTTGATTGGTGTTTTACGCCGTTCTCAAGAATATTTCACTTATACAATGGTGGTCAGCATTATGGTGGGAGGAATTATGGTGGTAGAGCCCGGGGAAAGCCCACGACCATCCACAGGTTGCTATCAGACCTTCCTACGTACGGCCCGAGAGGAAGCCAGCATGAGTTGGACTTGAACTCACAACAACCGCATTGATGAGAGGCTTCTCGGTCATTGCGCCACGCTGACGTTCTACAGACCACAAGGAATCCTTAACAGTGTGAAGTTAAGCGCGGCCTCTTGTCAGTTATTCCAGTTGTTCATGTAAATGCGTAAATAGTCACGACTTCCACGCTTCTCAGTCACGTTGCGATGAAGGCTTTTCATGTTAATGTCAGTATGATATAAATGAGCGAGGCGACAGTGAATTATGAGCCGACTCCAGGATGAGAAAGTAAGAGTTATCATCTGTCACATAGCAGTAATTTATGGATGTCTTTAGGCCACGGGTTTCCATGAACATCAAAGAAGCTTATAAATTATGCTGAAAATATCAATGTGGAGCAATTGTGTATAGGTTAGAGCGAGGTCACAGCATTGTAGTGAGGCACAATACAGAACTTATCTCAAAGATGGGTTGTGCGAATCCATCATGGGCTAACCGCACATTTCGTCGTTTTCGAGGCACAAGGTATCAAAATTATTACAAAGAAGAGAACGTTTATACACTATGGTTACGACAGTAATTTGCTGCGGATTGATCGACTAGATAAATGAGAAAACCCCCGGCGTGATAAAGCAAAATCGTACTTGACCCCTACAGATAATCCAACCATATAGTATACATTTAACTTAGATGTGATTCTTTTTGTTCTTGCTCAACCCTTACTCAAGGAATGTAGACTTGAACTTAAAAATTACTAGTATCGCTTTATTTTTGTCATGGAAGTATAAAGACAGTGTTATTTAAATAAAAATTCTAAAGGTAAATCACAAGTTTGGAACAGTAAACTATTGTGGGACAAGTTCGTTACCCTGCGGCTAATATTGCTAACCCGCAGTAAAACTGGCGACATAAAATACTGGCGACATATAAACTGCCTTGTGTCTACATGCACGGCACACAAGGGCAAGTTATGGAATGCTCGCCTTGGACTTCCACTGTATTTTCCATGTCACAGAACAGTAGGCCTTCAGCTTTTCCCTGATTTCATACATGCCTTCACATCTCCTTGCATCACTGCACTACAAATATACTGACCTGCTTTAAAAACGCACCATCATAAATCTATGACAATATCATAATAGTCTGAGAATAACAACGGAAGTATTCATGGTAAAGGAAGCTCCAAAGATGTTGTCAGGTTTGATTGCCTTTGTGTGGGTTGTCACCAACGCAAAAGGGAACAGGACTGAAAAACACGTTTTTACCTCTGAAAAGTACGAAAAGTTCAAAGTGTCAAGTGTACTTCAAGAAATGGGGGTATAAAGGGAAAGCATTCAAAGGCTGTCTGCATAATCGCTGTAGCAGCGGAACTGCACTGAGGACGCAGTACCGCGACTGACACCTGAGGAACGGGTGCGCGCCATTGCCCTGATTGAAGTTGGCCTGACTACAAGGGCCATAACAGCAAGGTTTGGATGTCACCACAGTACCATCACAACACTGAACCGGTGATTTCAGCAGATGGGACGTACCATAGACCGGCAACGACCAGGGTAACCACGTGTGACAACAGCAAGGGAAGACCGACAGATTGCGAGAGCTCATCTGCGTGATGGAACACTTCCGGCGTCCAGGACAGCACCTACCATCGTAGTTCGACCAGGAGATTTCAGCCCAGATACTGTAATCCGGCAACTTAGCGCAATTGGTTTACGTGCCCGTCGTGTAAACAGGGATGGTCCTATCCGGTTTTGACTGTGTCTTTGGGCCTCTTGTGTGTTCCACTTCCTCTAGATTCAAAATTTGTACTTTCCCATGACACTTGTGATTACTAAAGCGTAACTGACTTATCTGAGTATGAACGTAATACACAACCAACACCAAATACAATTTGGTTTAGCGTCAATTCACTTTTTACCTTTGGTGCGTTTTCAGTGTGTTTCAGTATATAATTGGCAACTCGTGGGCCCAAGGTTAATTGTCTTTGGGTTTTTTTTTTCAATGAATGAGCAATGTGTTGCCAGTTTGCTTACAAAACGCCCTCGCAGAGGCAACTACACAGTGAATTTCTTTAGGCGGGAAAGTTTTCCCCATTTGTATATTGATAATCGTTGACATTTCCATGGAAAGGTCTGCCAGCAACCCTGCGGATGGTCGAGGATTTTCCCGGGCTCTGCATGCCGGTGCCCACCCACCGTAATGCTGGCCGCCGTCGTATAAGATAAATATTTTTGAATGCAGCGTAAAACCCCAATCAAATAAATCTAATATAGTGTCGGTACTGTCTAAAAAGCCAGTTCATGTCAGTGATTAATTTTCGTCAGAGTAGGATAATCTAACCAAGAAACTATATTTAGATCAGCCTCTGTCCAGGCAAACAGTTTCAAACCTTATGTTTCCAATATCACCGTACTTCTAAATAATGTAGTATAAAGTAAAACTACATGTATTACTAGCGTCTGTTACTTAATACTTTATCAAGGATAAAAACCAGACCTCCTCTAGAGTTTTACCACAAACTACGTTGCACATGAGGACAAAAAAAAAAAAATAAATAGCAGGTGTTTCGTTTTGGGTGAATCTAATTAGATTTGTATCATGTAATTTCATTTGTACCTGCATGCCTTGTTGAAATTGTAATATATTTTTGCTGACGACAAGAATACCTTCTTAACAATAGTTCACGAAGAAAAGTGCAACAGGAGTCTTTAAGTTGCCATTTTGCCCAAAGGGAATTCACGTAGGTTATACTGGTTGGATTGTTTGTCTGTCCTGCTCCGTTTCATTTGTTCGCTCGTCCGTCGCGCAAGTAGTAATATATTGCGCGGATAATTTTATTTTTATTTTTAAGTTTAACATAATGACTCATAAGGCCTATCGCCTACTCGGTCGCTGTGAGTTCAAGTCCAGTTGATACTGGCTTCCTTTCAGCAATCTGTGGATGGTCGTAGGTTTCCCCGGGCTCTGCCTGGTTTCCTCTCGCCATAATGCTGGCACCGTCGCATAAGTGAAATATTCTTGAGTAGTGCTTAAAACACGAATCAAATAAACAAATCCAAGTTAATCACAGTCAAAGGTTTCTATGACTGATGCCTATCACCTATGCGGTCGCTGTGAGTTCAAGTCCAGCTGATGCTGGCTTCCTTTCAGCAATCTGTGGATAATCGCAGGTTTCCCCCTGGATCTGCCTGGTTTCGCCATAACGCTGGCCACCGTCGCATAAGTGAAATATTCTTGATATTCTTAAAACACCAATCAAATAAACAAATCCAAGTTTATCATAGTCATTGGTTTCTTTGACTGAGAAAAGGTATTTGGTATATAACGTTATGGAGGGACTTAAAAGCACATAAAATATTTAAGTTAGAAGGCAAAGTAGCAGATCACCTTGGTCTTCATTGCGCAGGAACATTTACAGCTATTACAATTCACTCATGTTGCTTATTAGGCTTGCATTCACTTAACCCTATAATCACCGCCTTTTTTGCCTTGTTATTTTCATAACATTTTAGTGAATTACCTTTTTAAGAGCCTGTATAAATTGACTACAATTTCTTTAGTGCATGAGGCTATCTTGCACAGCTTTGGATTTTACCAAAGGCCTTTCCAAGAGAAACATATGTCAATATGAAAATAAAAGTCGTCATTGTTCGCTACAGTACTCTAATCAGTGTCAAGGTTTTACGACCTGTTTTATGATTTGTTAACTATTTGAAGATATCCCTAAATGTCATCTTATGAAAGCTCCTGTTAAACAGGTAGTGAGGTTTATTGGCACAGGTGAAACAAGAGTAGGAGCAGTAAAATGTGCGTGTATGTTCAAGTCTGATGCCTAATAGTTACGGCGGTTTTGTCTGTGCAGAGAGATGAGAAGATCTCGAAGGGTGGAAACACTCGTTTAACACTAAGCAAGTCCATACCTCGGTGGTATAGCCTTCATGGACAGATTTCAAGCCAATACATAACTGCTCTTTTAATATGCAAAGTTTAAAATATGACATTTATAACGCGAGGCACAACACCTAAAAATGTTAATTTAGCACAAAATAGGATTACATTATAACCTTTTCTAAGCATTTTGTAAAGTGCCAAATTTCTAACAATATGCGTTAAGCTGGCATTATGAATGCTTTCCCTTCTTTCACCACTACCAAAATGTTGGGTTTACCATTATTAAAATTATACATAAGCGTCGATGGAGTTGTGCTGTACAATAGCAGGCATTGGTGTACAACGAGTATTGCTATAGTGGGGTACAATTTTTTACTGAAAACCCTTTGCACCTTAAACATTTTGACAGTTGTAACATAGTACAACTTTATATGCATTTATCTGACAATGGATATAAAAGCTCAGCGTACACGCAGACACAAGCCACTTACCTCATTCACTGTTGTATACGTTGGCCTTTGAACTCCACTACACAATCCCTTGAATTCCCGCAAGTTCGCCAGTGAGTTACGTCTTATGAACATGCGTGATGCGGAATGGTCCTCATTGCTTAGCGTTGGCTTATATTGATGGTATTTGAAGAAACAGCACATGTCTTAACCAAACACAGTTTGTTTTAGTGCAGCAGCAGTCATAATCCCTTTTGTTTCTGACTCCTGAAAAGTAACCAACGCAACCCACAATCATTTGTTGATACACAATACTTGGCCTTCCTTCCTTTATCAATAATTCTAACTAACTAAAGCAACTTGCCATCATCAGTCTACACTCACGCCAGGAATGCTGTGGTATAATCCCGTGTGTACTGACGGCTATCTTTATGCTGTCAGTTAAGGGGGGGGGGGGGGGGCTTTCATAGGCACAGGGCCTACAATGTTCCATAGAGTACCGTTAAAGGAAATTAATCATTTCTAAAGACCATACTCAAAAAACCATAGCTCAAAATGACAGGCCCAAAATTAATTTATTCATAAAAAATTAAAACGTACATTTCTCATATAATAAAGTAAAATCCCACAAAACGTATTGTGTATTGTATAAATATATAGTTTGGAACCGGTTCCCGAGTTTCGGAAACCAGAGAATGGAGGAAATAAAAAGGCCACTCCGTGTGTCAGAGACATTTAAATCTCACCAAAGTATTGTATTTATGTTTTAAACTACGTGTAATGAAATTCTAGTCTTCCTCCGACTCTCTTGATGATCTTACTGAAATTTGAAATTAGGCCTACAGGATCATGCTTTGTTGTTTATGTGCAGAATATTAAACTTCCCTGAGTTTATATCGTATTTTATCATTCATACTTTGATTTTGCATTTTTTTAGTGAAGTAATTTATCTGACAGGAATTATTAAGCCGTAGTCAATAATGAATGTTTCACTTACAGGACTGCCCTGTGGTCATACCAATAGTTTACTGGACAGAGTTGGACAGAGCCGGGCAGAGCCTGGCTGGAAAAAATCACAAAACCTCGTCAAGCAGGCCGTAAATTTCAAGCCTCCTAAGTTAAAAGCACATACTCGTGCAACTGGCTATAGCTGGGTTCTGATCTGCAGCCTTAATGGTCAGCCGGCGAATGCCAATGATCCTCGCGGCCAGCAAGGGTCCTAGGTGATCGATCAAAGCGTTTGTGTCGTATTGCCGAAGTGGCGTTAATTAATATTGATTCATAAGGTGAATTACTCTCCCAGTGTGGTTATTTTCTATACAACATATTATGAAAATGGCGAAGATGGCTCCCAATCTCTGCTTGTTGTACATGTATTTGTAGTTTCTCTTTAACTGGAGACATCCTCTCAGCATATATGGATCTAATCGTCAAACCCGGCAATCATATACAACTGATAAACTATAAAGTGCCGCTCCAAGCTCAAAATCGTAAGATCAATTAACAAAACACCCTAACACTAGTTCTCAATGGAATATATTAAAAATAGCCTATGAATAAAGATGGTAGCCTGTCATGGAGAAACAGTCAAAAGTTTTCAATACTACAGGGAAGATATATATTCGATATTCTAGAAATGACATCCAACACAAATGTTAACTTTTATTCCCCACATCAGATGAACAATATCATAACCTTACCTTCTCGCATACACGTCCATCGCTTTCGTGGACGTTGTTGTGGAGCAGGTCCCTTAGTTACATTAATTAGTCTTGCAACCAGCCACACTGATATAATCCATACACCAGAGCAATAACGCAAGAACCATTGCTCTGTAAACATTTCACTACGATGTCAGTAAAGCATAATTTGGCTGTGTTGAGCCTAGTTGTCACGGTCTGGACATCAATAATTTTTTTAATTTTGTAATCAAGAGCCGGGGGGGAGGAGGGGTCAAAGTCACGGACTTCGCCCAGAGACGGAGGAGAACCTAACAACGATTAGCCGAGTTAATCATCACAGTAACGAACGTCGCCCAAAGACGGGGGGCAACCTAACAACGATTGGCCGAGTTAATCATCACAGTAACGAACGTCGCCCAAAGACGGGAGACAACCTGATAAATATAAGCGTCATGTCCGACATTCATATACCATTCGCAGTCCGTAAAGAGCGTTCCAAGTCGATAATCGCAAGATCCATTTCAAAAACAACGTTTAACACCAGCTCCCAAAGGCAAAGGTATGTAAGAAATTATACAAATAGGAAATAAAGCCGGTAACACACAAGAGAGAAGCGGTTATCAGTTTCCAGTGATGCCGAGCAGACAGTGGATATTCAAGGCATGAATTCCATATCAAAGTTCAAATTCGTAGTCCATGAATGAGTTCCAGGTCAAATAACAATTAAAACAAGGTATCTCAGTCGAGCTTTGATTGCAACTGTTCATAAAGGCATCATGCAGATGTAATGAGCATGGCTGCCTTTACGGCCGGTTAAGCCGTATTAGATACAGTTCGAAAATGACGAGCGTTACAACAGACCTTAACCGAACAGATTGTGATTCAAAAGTAACGGAGGCTTACGTCTTTCCCGTTAATATGATCTCATACTACAAGAGGCGCCATCTGTGATGTTACACATTTCATGCTGTTCTGTATAAAAGCTGTCTACAAGATAGACGGTTACACTTGGCAACCAGCGCCATCTGTAGTAACACCGATTGGCTGAGTTAATCATCCAAGTCACGGACTTCGTCAAAAGGCGAGAGAGAACCCAGCAGCGATTGGTTGAGTTAATAACCTAAGACACAGACTTTAGCCAAGGACAGGAGACAAGCGACTGGCTGAGCTCACATCTAAGTCACGGACTGACAGATCCTGACAGCGACTGACTGAATTACTTTCTATTCTCATACAGAAACGCATTTTCATTCGTCCAAATTTTATTGCAAAGTTGCTTGTTTTTGAAACGTTTGTAACACTCATGGCCACAACTAATGTTTTGAATGGACACGGAAGACATATCGCAACATTGGGAACGTGGTGTCCATGCAGCCTTTGCTCACTATCTTATTGTCATTGTCAATTTCATCCATCTTCTAACTGGTTGTCATGGAAAACTCCACGCGTTCAAAAATTTACATGTTGACATTTTCACATTTGGGATCAAATATATAGACGATATTGCAATGTAAAGGTTGAATATCATAATTATTTTTCAAGTGGGAGACGAAAATTATAACCCACAAGACGGAAAGCATCACTTGGTTTATCATTTCCACCTTTCACAAGAAAAATATTTGATATTCAATCTTCACTGGGAAATATTGTATTTATTATTTATATTTTGACAGTATCGTGGTTTTATGTATTTGAACAAGTTTCAGCAATGTTTTTGGCTGTAGTCCTTCACAGGCTTGTGACGTCGCAGATGACGTCTTGTATGACATCGTGTCTTGTTGCGTGACGTAAGAGATGTTAAAATTGACTGTACTGGTATAATGTCGTCATTCTGCTGAGCACGGATTGGAACGTCATAAAGCAAAATGTTTCTTTGTGACGTCATGGAATCAGGGTGTGTAATAACAAAAGTGACATCTAACTCTAGCCAGTGAGATATCACTTTTATCAGTGAAGGAAATCCTGATATTTCATCTTTATATAAATAATAAATAGAGGATATTGCACAGTGAAGGTTGAATACCATAAATATTGTTCGAGTGAGAGGTGGAAATAATAACCCACGCGAATATTTATATCCTAACATTTTCTCTACATGTATGTAAATGTGTATCAGTTTATCTGTTGCATCCGTGAAAAAATATGCAATGTGCCATCTTCGTCGTATATCTGATTCTGTTCATACGCGCGACAACACCTTTTTACAGTTTTAAACGCTGTCTGTAAGTAATTATACATTCTACAATAGTGCTTAATGCTAATGCACATTAAGCACATGAAGAATTTCTACCTCTTTTTTTATTTGGCGAACTAAATATTGCTCGGACGTGCATTGCCATGTGATGCGGTCCACGAAGATTTCACGTCGGACGTGAAATCCAGATGTGAATGTAGCAGACGGCATGTACAAAAGTAGTTCCGGCAAGGTCAATTGTCTAACTAGTGAAGATATCATTTTTTATCAGTGAAGGAAATACTGGGATTTCACTGATGTATAAATAATAAATACCGTATACTCAGGCTCAAGATTATAAATGTTCGTACCTTCACATTCAAGATAGGACATGTTCATATCTTCAGGCTGTATATTCAGTTCGTGTCTTCACATTCAAGATCGCACATGTTCACATCTTCATGCTATGTATTCAGTTCATGTCTTCGCATTCAAGATCGCATATATCCATATCTTCATGCTATGTTTTCAGTTAGTATCTTCACATTCAAGACCGCACATGTTCATATCTTCACACTGTGTATTCAGTTCGTATCTTCACATTCAAGATCCCCATGTTCATATCTTCACACTGTGTATTTAATTCGTATCTTCACCCCAAAGATCACGCATGTTCATAAGTTCGTATCTTCACAGTCAGTGTCACACACGATCGTATTTTTACGGTGGGTATTCGTTCCGTATCTTCACATTCAAGATCACAAATGTTCCTGTCTTTAGGCTTGTGTGTTTCTTCCATATGTTCCAGTCACAAAATCATAGTACGATATTTCTTTGCATTCTAACAAACAAGTTCACCCGACTTTTGGGTTCTTGCATCAGATGACGATTCTATGTATCTGTATTATATGCACTCTGTTGTTTATATTCCCCAGGCATATCACTTCCACTTGCTTTTGCAAAATTGCGTATTTTGTACAAATAACTGCGTTGTAAAGGAACAGAATCCCATTTTATTGTATTTGTTAGTTGTATTTAACCAGTAATACCCTGTCTTACAGTGGTA
Source organism: Liolophura sinensis (assembly GCF_032854445.1). NCBI lineage: Eukaryota > Metazoa > Mollusca > Polyplacophora > Chitonida > Chitonidae > Liolophura > Liolophura sinensis. The sequence continues at coordinate 46,989,323 of NC_088302.1, read as the reverse complement.
ATTGCTGCTGTAGTATGAACTATTGTGTGTTCATCAATTAACGGAACCCAGCGTTATCGATTTGGAAAACAAATTTATGGGCATTGACATCATTAGTGTAGGTATAGAAATTATGGATCTTACACAAGGGAAAATTTTAAAAAAGGGGTTAAAGCGAGGATTTCCGCTTCGCCGATACCACCAGCCTTCACCATTTTCCTACTTCAATAAAAATTGCTCATGGATAATTATTAAGCTTTCCGTTAGTAGCAAAATACATGATGCATGTAACTCCATTTTGCGCCGGTTGGTGTACTCTGTCTGTTAGCAGGCGTTAACGAATGTGTTTGCTTTCCAACACAAAAATACTATATTAGGAAAAATATTTATGATTCATAATGGAGTACCTATTAAACGAACAGTTACAAAAAATTATTTATTTGTTCAATTACGAATAGCTGGCTGCAATCATCATGAATTGTAGTCATTCAATGCTGAAATTTTTGTTTGGTAAACGCCCATTTACTATAGTCATATTCTTAATTCCTATATATATTAATGAATGTTATATCAATTCCACGTTTTCGTTCACAGCAAGATAAGGCTTTATCCTTTAACCATTTCCTGAGCATGCATATGTAAATGTGTAAATATGGAATTTTTTTTTTTACTGTCTCTGAAAAGTAATTCGCTTTATTCGACATCACGTAAGATCCTTTGCATTAGTATAAGCACACACCCCTTCTTTCCATCTTTATACCTTATGTCACATTAATAATTTATCGTAATGTCTAGAAGTGTCTAGTGGCGAGTTGAGCAGTACAGGCCTGTGTAATCGCCCCAACAATTCCAGTTAGCATAATAGCGGAAGTATTAACAATTAATACTGATTCCTAGCAGGATGTTTACTTGTTTAATGCCAGCACTTTTCCCATGATCACGTCCATATCATCTAATTTTCAACACTTTTGTCCTTGCATCCTCAGTTGTGATATTGATTCAGTTTATAGTCTATTACAATGAACTATTTATAACAAATGAACGGGATGAAGTACGGGCTATGCAAACGTCTCGGATCGTATAAAGTACACGATGTGAACCGGGTAATAGGCCTATAGTTGAATCGGATCGGATAAAGCACACGATGTTGAATCGGATCGTAAAAAGTACACGATGAGAACTGGATGACGTAGTTGAATCATACCGAATAAAATACACGATGAGAATCGGATGATCTAGACGAATCGGATAGGATGATGTATGTGAAATGGATCGAGTAAAGTAAGCGAAGTAAATCGGACGAGGCACGCAATGTGATCCGGATGGTATGGATGAATCAGATAATGCACGCGTTGTTAACCGGGTGATGTGTGGACGAAATGGGTCGAGATGTGAACCGGCTGATGTAGACGAATCGTCTTGGATGAAGAACGCAATGTTATCTGGATGATGATATGAACGAATCGGACTTACGAAGTATACGTAGTACATGTAGACTAATCGGTTGAGATGATGTATGTGAAATGGATCGGGTGAAGCAGGCAAAATAGATCGGATTATACAGACAAAACGGATAGGGTAAAGTAAGCGAATTGGGTTGGATGATGTAGGCGAATGGTTCGGGTAGGCGGAATGGGTTCAGTGATGTGGGCGAAGAAGACTGAGTGCTGTGAACGAGATGGTTTGGATGAACCAGACGATGCTGAATCGGATGAGTCATACGATTTTATCGATGCTGACATCATGACGTATATTCGATTAAAATCAGGCCATGTACAGGGTACCATGTATGCCTTCATCAAGAATATGCATGCATTCGTCTTTGAGAATTACGCATAACGCGTCATCTATTTCTTGCTTATAAGTTATACTCTGTTCTTTTAATCGCATCACAGTTTTTGTAACTATATATAGGCAGGGTGCTTGTCCTGTGGGGAAGCGTACTGTGTCCTGTGTCGGCAACCCAGATCCCAATCGCCATGAGGTGGAAAAAGACGTTTGTGCCGGAAGAAATGTTACAACAACAACACGGTTCAAAAACTTACCTGATACAGTCACAGGATATAATGTATTCAACAAAATTAAAGATTTAATCACCCCAGTGATCGCCAGGCCATTAGAATGACAACTTCGAAACCAAAGCTACACGCACGTCATTAAGTAGGGGGTTTACTATATGTGTTACCTTAAAGGAGAAGAAAATTTAAATATCTTTCAAATGCCATTGAAAAGAGTGTGCATTTCCTCGTAGGTGCATGCCATAAAAAACTTCTAATATGTTCCTCAAGTTGATAAATTATAAATAATGTCAGCGCCAAAATCCGCTGTGGGCGACTCCATTTTGCCTAAGAACTAGTCCTGAAGTCTTTTGTGTTAGGCGGAGAATTGCTGTCGGAAACCGCCGAAGTGCAGTTCGTACATTTCCGGTAGAACTCTTCTTCCTAGAAGTTAGCGAACAGTACAGTTCGTTTTCCGCTTGACGATCGGGAAACCGGAATGTTTGATGTTGGTTCCGAGTTAACACGAACAAGCCGGCAGTTTTAACCACTATCACTGGCTGAGAGGCAACACACCCCTAGCATAAATTACAGGGTGTTAAAGATGGAGGACGCGATGGACTCAGCGATTTATGCCATCTTTGCCGTTTTCAGGCTTTACGTGTATGGCGAGGAAAAATCGCAAAATTATGCAACAGGCACCAACAGATATAAAAAAAAATGTGCTCTTTTCAGCCTATGGTGTCATGTTTTAAAGTTTTCTTCTCCTTTAAAAAGATTCCACCCTTGGAACACCAGGAGATAAGGGGAATTGCGACAAGGTACAGGTTATTGATCCAGAACATCTTAACAGTCTGCTGATCAGCTTTGAGATTACAAAAGGGCATTTTACGCACATATCTCGTTGTACAATCATCATTGTGTAGGCCTACTTTTTTCGTCGAAAGGCGCCCAACAGTTTCCAAATACATCAACCGAGTATTTACCCTGTGACGGCAAACTGTATGCTGCACTGAACTGGATTCTGCGATAGGTTGGGCTGCAACTTTTAGTCAGGGGGTTTTAACCATTTGTGCTGTTCATATCCAGAACTGTACATCCATTAACCCGAAAAGATACTGGTCTTTTCAATGCCGTTATGAAAAGAGTGTAGCACAGATGTATACTCAGGACACATATTAATTGCACGGCCAGTTAAGAAAGACTTCTCATGCAATTAAATGTGTATTGTTATTACTTTTATTTGAAAATATTCGCGATATTTAATGAACTATTCACAATTACAGGCTTACAAAAATAACAGGAAACATGTGTTATTGATTTTAGGTACAGCAATTACAGAAAAATAGGTTACATATTGGATGTTCTACGATTAATCTGAGCAGCGCATTGTAATTTAAAAGACTTCCAATAATTTTATACCATTGGCAAAATGTGCATGTAAATGAACCATAGGCAGCTTTTCACTGGCTGTCACATTCTGAAGGCTCTGCATAACTGCTGACTCAAGTCGGTTGGCTCAGATACTTTTATTAGTGGGTATCTGGGGTCAATCCTGGGTCGAGTCACGCTTAAGACCTTAAAAGAGGAAGTGTAACTTCCTCGCTTGGCGTTCAGCATGAAGGGGATAGTGCAGGGACTGGTTGACCCGTATCAGTATAATGGCACGGCCGGGGCAGCTTACTTGCTTTCGGTAGGGCGTCTCAGTGAAGCAGCACTAGATAAAAGAGCGGTGGAAATCCGCTTGCATCAAGGAGGCACATTACATGCACTCTGAGGATTCCTTCGTCGTCATATGACTGAAAAATTGTTAAGTACGACGTTAAACCTCACTCACTCACTCACTCACTCAGTGGGTATCTGTTCACAACAAGACGATTCCACAAGGACATCTAATAGCACACGTCATCTAACAATGACGAATCCAGTATAAAGTTCATGTTGATAGCCAACAGCGTTGCCGCGGTCTATGCTATTACCGTGTTAATATTTTTGATATAATACTGCTAATAGCTTAGTTGCTGATAGAAAGGATAAATGTTCTGAATCAGATGCGTGTACACCTGCTCCACTACAGTGAAGACTCCAAGTTAAATAAACGGGAGCGATAATATGTGTTTAACCCTCCCTACAGATCCCTCTTCATTAAAAAGTCTTTAAACAGCTGTTGATCGGAGCTCAAACCTGTTCACATTCGTGTTCATATATATGAAAGGCAATATCATCATTGCAATTTGGCTCAGATTCCATTATTCCAGCATTTAAGGCTTTCATATTAAAGGATAAATTTGTGATTTCTTTAAAATGGCGAATATCTTGAAATAGACTAAAGGCGATGCATTTTACTTCATTGGGACATGCACCACTGAACTAAGCCTTTCAAGGTATATGAAAAGTATCTTCTGTCTAAGAGTTTACGTATTTTTTTGTTTCATTTGGGGTAAAATGTTGAAACTTCAGGTAAAAAGTGTTGCAAAATTTGGATTCAGCGCACAAAGTTCAGAAAAAGAGGTCAAACTTGCATCATTGTATAATAAAATTAGCGAGAATATTGAGGAAAACTGAAAAGTGAGTATCGTGACCAAGTGACTACAGGCTCCAAATTTGCGAATGGAAATAAACCTTTTTTACGATTTATGTAGGCTGCTCACTGTGTAACAGCATATCAATCTTCAACGCAATTTTTGAGAAGAAGATTTTTAAAGATTTTCCGAAAAATTCAAAATGTCCGCCGCTTATCAAAAACTGGTTGTGCCGACAACACTTGATTTGTGTAATCTATGCATCGAGACAGACATTCGTATTTTCGTATATAAATCCGAAACAACACTCATGATGATCCTGTGTGACAATACTGTAAAATAAACCTTATATATACCTATATTTCCTTTATATAATTTCAATCAGGCAAATTTCTTTATGTGTTCATGTGTTTATGGAGGGTGGGAGTGGGGGGTGTGACGGTGTTCAGCAATGTATGATGCCTGTCGCCAAAACACAAGTCTCTTAAACGCTAACAATCATATTGTCATTGCCACAATATGGCTAAAATATTGCCGATGTTGCGTTAAGCCATAATCATTCATTCATTCATTTGTCAATATATTAGCAACTTTCTTGAACTAATCCCAAATCACCTATTTAGTTATTCTTAGCCAAAGGCGCATGCGTGTTCCAATCAAACACTTTCGTGAACTCTATTGTCGATTAGGTCCGAACGATTGCCAGTTACCGGGCGCAGAAATAAATATGATTAAGGAGCAGAGACTACATTGAACGATCTGCTCAAAAAGTTCTAGAACCTTCAGTTTTCTCGCGAGTTTTTTTACCTCACAATGTAGTTATGACCGGACTGATGTTTAGAACACAGATGTTTTAGATAGTAAATCTCCTGACGTCTTCAGTCCAAAGATTATTTGCCGAATACAGCTAAAATATATACATATCTACAGAAAAGAAATTTATTAAGTGAGTAGTGAACAAGGGTAAGATGAAAGAAGTGCTCCAGGAGAGCAATGAATCGAGAAAGCCTTGCTGAAGACAACAAAATATTGAACAAATGTCAACGCTATTATGCTGTTGTCTGTCGTTCCTGACTGAAACTGACATCTTTCTTCCATGAACCGGTTCGGAGCGGATAACTGACACTATCTTATATCTTACACAAACTAACAATAAACCGAATTTATATCAGGTGAATTGTTCTGCTAATAACATTGAATAGGTATTAGTGGTAAGAATAAAACGTTAGCTTGTGGGAATAACAAGCTAGGCTAAAAGCATGATTACACAGTTATGAAGTGTATACTATCTTTCCTGAAAGTATAGTTTTAGTTTTTATGAGAAAAAGGAACCTAATCTATCTGATTAAACAAGAAGCCTTCTCTAAATAATGAAAAAAGTACACTCCAAATGTTCTACTTGGAACTGTAGATTATAATGTCTCGGCCACTGGTATATCTGAAATTTGGTTGGACTCTTCTGCGTCTAATGTGTTTAATATTCATGGCTAAGTCTTCTTTTTCACCTATTTGAAGGGGCGGACAGTTGGGTGTCTCGGTAAATGTATTTTACGGGCTGGCTTGTCTCCTTTTGGTGAAAATAGTGACACTGAATCATTATTTTTGGAATGCTCTACAGATGGCTAAGAGTCACACATTTAGTATTTTTATACACCACCGGCAAATTAAGGCAGCGTATGTTTTTACGTAGGAGACACTAAATGAAAGACTAAAGCATGAATAGAGATAATCATTGACAATTGGTTGCACTTACCGATGAATTTCGGACTCTTGTTACTTTATCTCAGCCAAGATGTTGCTCTAAGTGACCATATAAATGCTTTAAAAGTAGCAACATTTTCACCCCCAAGCACCATGACTGAAGCAGGATAAGGAAGCAGGATCCTGCGTAGGCGATGTGAAGATCTACGTAGGATAGAGTTACGTCCTACATAGAACATAGTCATGCCCTGGTGATAAGTATTCCAGTTTTGTTATTTACCTCGTGCCACCAATAGGCTTCCGTAGAAAATTGGACCTGATATTTATTTAATGATACTTTGGAAGCCTCCGTGGCTCAGTTGGTTAGCGCGCTAGCGCAGCGTAATGACCCAGGAGTCTCTCACCGATGCGGTCGCTGTGAGTTCAAGTTCAGCTCATGCTGGCTTCCTCTCCGGCCGTACGTGGGAAGGTCTTTCAGCAACCTGCGGATGGGCGTGAGTTTCCCCCGGGATGTGCCCGGTTTCCACCCACCATAATGCTGTCCGCCGTCGTATAAATGAAATATTCTTGAGTACGGCGTAAAACACCAATCAAATAAATAAATAAATAAATTTAATGATACTTTGTGTCATGAGAGCACTTTCTCATGGCACAACTATGAACACGACAGGTCTTTGTCATGGTACAACTGTGTACATGAGAGGTTTTTGTCATGGTACAACTGTGAACATGAGGGGCTTTTGTCATGGTACAACTGTGAACATGAGGGGTTTTTGTCATGGTATAGCTGTAAACTTGAGAGGGATCATGTAATCGTAACATAATCGTTTTATTCGTGCAATAACTTTTGTCATGTTCAAGATACACGGTTTTGCTCATTGTACAAGTGTTGTTGTGTGCTTATAACCCTACCTCATTTTTGTTCCCTAAAGCAAAGCGTTCTCGCCAGGAGTGACGTCATTAGTCTTGTGGTACCTGATCCCCTTTATCTAAATTGTGCCAGGTGCTACCAGACTACATATCACGTGATATGCTCAATAATTCATTTGGTAGATCAGATTCGGACGCCACACAACATGACCAATGAAATGGACATAGTGTATTTTTTATTATCGTCGATTTACCTGGTTCTGCATCATGTTTAAACAAAATCTTCATCAGAACGCTGTTTTGTGTATACCTGTATGAATAACTTTAAAGGCCTCAAAGTTCCTATCACCAAAAGAAGTGTGGAAAATTTGATGAGAACCAAAATAGCACAAGCCTGGATGTATGTTGTTTGTTCGATTGAGGGTTAAAGTCGCTTTAAACATTATTTCGGTCACATCACGAAGTCTGATTCGGTCTTCTTGTAGCAAATCTGACCCAGTCCTGACATATTTATAGTGCTGCCCCACTGGAACGCCATGCCAAAGACACCAGACAAGGCGCTTTATAGTGCTGTCTCATTGGAACGCCATGCCGAAGACACCAGACAAGGCGCTTAACCCAGTCACATTATACTGACACTGAGCCGACTAGAGGCTGTTCCTCTTAAGCTGCGTGCCATCCGAGGTAGTGCCAAGACTACAGATTATAAAGTATGACTCGATTTGGGATTGAACCCCTGATGTAACGTTTTGGATCTATGCGTGGAAACAGCCTTATACCAGCCGTCAACCAAGATGGGCGTTTCAAGGCCAATTCCCAAAACTACGTTTAACACAAATTATATCTAAGAACTACATGTCTGATATTAGGATGGAATCCTAAGCGGAGCAGTCAGCAGTCTTCAAAGATACTGGACAGACGCAAGGTATGAGAGAAATCAGCATTTAAACCACGTACCCTGCTTATATATAAGTTGTCGATGATTAAAGATATATCCAGTATTGCAATCTAATTCAACACGTAGAATCTACGGCTCTTAGCGTCGGGTTTAGCACACTTTTACACTATCATGGAAGAGATCGCCAGGGATTCTAGATGATCTGTCCATATTTACATACAAGAGAATTACTGTCATTGAAATAGTTAAGAAACTTGGAACGAAGGCGTTTCATCAAATAACCTTGACACACGAGGTTTTGCAGTAACAACTTGTGACGTTGATTGAAATCGTCACATAAAACACAAGATCTAACAAATGCTACAAGGCGAGATAGGACCTTTCGGTATATTACTGTCCAAGGAAGGATAATTTATAATGCCAGAAGTGAAACTAATACTCTTGTCATAAAGTCTGCAACACACTGGATCTAACAAATGCTACAAGGCGAGATATGTCCGTGTCATATACGTATTATTAATTAATTAATTTTTTAAAAAATTAATAATCTGCATAACAAAACTTAGAATAAAAAATTAATTCCCTCACAAAGGATTCATTGTGATGAAATAGCTTTCATTTGTGTTAGGTCCTTAAGCTATCTTAAGAAAATATCTTTCTCCTGAAGGAAGGACCGTCTTTTATCATATCTTTAACCTTGACACAGAAAACTATACGCAAAAAACTGAACATCAGTGTACATGCAAGGCTAATGCAATGCGCACATTTAAACATAAGTGTATCTGCATGGACATCAAACTCACACTGCAGCCTAAACATGCTCATACTGTTGAATTCCAGTGAATCTGAACATTGCATGCTAGAACTACAAAAACAGTTAAATCTCAATGAGGCACGACACTGCAGAGTAAAATTACGCAGAAAATTGAAACTTATTGAAGCGTATCTGCTCATTCAAAACTAAAGTAACACAAACAACAGAATCTCAGTACATCTGACATAGCAACCTACATCTATGCGTGGAAACAGACATTCAACCGCCACCAAAGATGGACATTCCAGGCCAAAAATCGTAAGGCCATTTCCCAAAATAACCTTAACACAAACTATCAAAGAACTAAGAAAGTATATAAAGCACGAAAATAGGATGGAATCGTGGAAAGAGAAGCAGTCAACAGTTTTCAATGATGTTGGAAAAGCGCACGATGTATGCTAGGCGAATGAGTAAATTCAATATTGAAACTGTTTACCATGCTAGTATAATGTTGTCGATAATAAATATGTATCTTAGTTGCCCTTTGATTGCAACTGTTTATGTATCCAACGTGGCGATCTAATACTGTTAAGGTTACGCAGACGAATCTCATTGTAACTGGACAACTGTTTTATTTATTTATTTATTTATTTATTTACTATCTACTATGACGGTCAGTTTTACTGGTGGAGGAGCCCGGTGTACTTCCGGTAAAGCCATTGACCTCTGGACATTGAAGGCCAAAAGTATGCACACAAATGAATCTCAGTGTATCTGGACATTAAAAGCTCAATTTACGCACGAGACTGAAAGACCCAGCTTTACAATGTCCACAATGATTCAAACACAGCAATCATATATGTATTGATCGGTTATAGTTCCATACATATTTAACACAAACGTGATGGCATGTACATCGATTTGTTTGTCTTAGCCCCCTGTGTGCTTTATCTATATACATAAAACCGTTCATCTCCATCTGACCGTTTAATCCTTTGAAAGCAATGCACAAGAAACGTTGACTATAGCAAGTTAAGCGAAAGCTGTGATGACAGCGTGATTCCTGCCAGAAACAAGATTCTACAGAATGTGTAAATAAACTTATCGTACTCTAAATAAAATTCTACATGGGATCGACATGTTTCCACTATAGAACTAAACTAAATCAATAAAGAACAAAAGTTGTTCTATTGTGAACAAGATTTTTTTTTTAGGTCATGGTTGCGTGCTATCCAGAAGAGCATTGCTTTTCAGTCTATAGAATAAAGAATGCCACTGTACAGAAAAGATGATTTAGTTATTGGATTACAGAAAACACTTGACTTGGGACAATGAGGGAGAGGACGCTACATGGCAATGTCTTCGATATTGTTGACTCATATGTAGTTATAACCCTTGACCTGTTTTGTCCTGTCTCTTTCCTAACCCATTTGTAGTTATAACCCTTGGCTGATTGGCCCTGTCCGTCGTTAATCCATTTGTAGTTATAATATTTGACCTGATTTGTCCTATCCGTTGTTAACCCATTTGTAATTATAACCCTGACCTGATATGTCCGTTGTTGCCCCATTTGTAGTTATAATACTTGACCTGATTTACCCTATCCGCTGTCAACCCATCTATAGTTCTGACTCTTGACCTCATTTGTCCTGTCCGTTTTTGACCCATTTGTAGTTACAGTCCTTGACCTGATTTGTCATGTTAGTTGTTGTCATGTTAGGGGTATAATGATACATAATATTGATTATCCCAGATACTTTGCTGTCAGCTCCATGCACCATGCTTCAAACGTCGCTAAGAGTGTGAGGATTCTGTACATGACAATGACATTACCTGTTGATTTACCTTTTGCATTCTACTACGCGATCAACCATGATGATACTTAGAAATGATCCCATAGTTTTCAGGAAACACAGCCCAGCCTGTCGCTTCCGCCTGCTGCAAACTTTTGGCCTTTTTGTTCGATTTTATCCAGCAGAGTGCCTTTAATTATAGCATAAACATACAATATCTCGTTGTGCGATCAAAGTGTGTATTTTTATCCCTATCAGTTATGTTATGTGATAATTTCTATGCATACTAGTTTCTGGTTCCTTTTTATTCTGCACATTAAATTTAAGACCAACATCACAACTTATGTACACACAGTTGTGTATAATTCAATTTTATCCGCTCCATCGCCACATTCCATTACCCTTTCTGTGTGTATGTTCAATTCACCTCAAAAAGTTTTCGAAACACTGACAAACCTTTGGTCGCAACTGAGCCAGCGGGAGCTGTATTCGAACTTCAGGCCTCGTTGGTCAGAGGCCAGTCGCCAACATCTACCTGGACATCCCATTAGACGACCGGAGAGCACACTCCTACTGGAAATGGGAAATATACTGAACTGTGTTCAAAACGCACAAGGATATGATTTACATTTGAAAACGACATCTACTTCAAGATTATCAAACAATAAGCTCTCCACGACATGGATGAAATATTGTCGAGGTGGCGTTAAGCCATGCCCATTCAAAGAATAAGTATCTATGAAACAGCTTTTACATGATTTGATTTCTTCTATGGATTCGTCAGCTTTGACAAGTAGAATGGAAATAAGACAAACTTTTCATAAACTACTTTCAAACGATGTAATCTGACGAATGCTAAAATTGCATGAAATAGCGCATGCCATACTTTCAATCTACTGATGAAATGTATATAAAAACAATTCAGACAAAGTAACTGATCATTTTTCTTTTGTTTTGTTCACATAATATTTTAATAATCGGACATTTACGTGCATGCACTATAAGTTAATTCATTAGAGCTGATGTTCAGCTCTAATGTTTGTAACCAAGTCGCTCTTATTTAATGAGGTAGATTCAAGCGAGTTGTTTTTCCGGGGTGTAATTTTACCTTCACTTGATCTGCGCAGTCTGTCAAGTCTTAAAATACAGAAATAGTTTAGGCGGAACTGCTTGTTGGTGAAGGCGTAAAGGAAAGGGTTCAGGGAAGCGTTCGCCCACAGCAGCCAGTTGAAGGCCTCGTAAACGTCTTTGTGAACACACTGATCACAGAAGGCTATGATCACAGTACAAATAGTATACGGCATCCAACATGCCGTGAACGCGCCCACCAAAACTGCCAAAGAACGCGCAGCTTTTCTCTCGCGTTTGATAACATTGATGTACTTTGCATTGTCCTTGGATCCGTGACGAGATGGTATCTCATGTGCTACGACGTTGTCCGAGACCCACGCCTGTAACTGATCCTTCTTGTACCGCACGTTGAAGCTCTGTGGTAACTTTTGACCAGTTGTTCTCCGAGAGCGCTTCAGTATAAGGCTGTACAGGTAAATGTTAAGACAAGCAATGATGATGAGTGGCATAAAAAATTCTATTGCGGAAGTGACCATGATGAAACTAAAGTCTTCGTAAAATTCCACGTCACAATCTCCCTCTTCCACGACGCTAAAACCACGGACCACATCCCAGAAAGCAATAGCTGGTACATACGCCAGGAAAGATACGGTCCAAGACAGAAATATGCGAACTTTTGCAGCTCTCATTGTCTGCTTAGAAGTGTACGAGGCTCCTTGCACTAGCAGCATACAGCGATCGTAGCTCACTAGCATTATGACAAACACAGATTCCAAACACGCCAGAAAGTCTATGGACATGAAAACTTTGCAGAAAGTCACCCCAAACGGCCAGCTGTAGCTCATGAGTGTGTAGACAGCATAAAAGGGCATACTGACACAGCCAACGAGCAGGTCAGAGGCAGCCAGGCTTATAAGATAAGTGTTGTGCACTGTACGTAGTTTACGGTCTTGAGCATACGACAGCAAAGTCAAGATATTTCCTGTTATACAGACTATGATCATTATGGAGATAATTATTCCATAAAAAACCTTGCTGACCAATGATAACTCCTCTTTCATGTCTTCGTCCACTTCATTGACTGTTGTGTTGTTACAATCCATCTGATAGGTTGACAAGTTGTGAAACGGTCCTTTATCGGCCGAGTTAAAATTAGAAAATACATGTGCCATGCTTAGAGCAAACATCCACCTCAGGCGAACTCGAAACATCTTTGTTGGTTTGTTGTTATCTAGAGAACTTTTTGTCTGAAAAAAAAGAAGAGTTAAAAAACGTACTACAAACGTTCTGAACTGCAATGGTTTATTTCGTTTGTTTGCAAAACGACACAGAACTTATTGCAATCGACGTAAACACCCTTTTCGTCGACCAGGTTGCTCTACATTTGCCATGTTTACAGTACTATCCGTTTAGTGTTTGTAATCTGGGAATCCATTTAACTTTTGGCAACTTCCCACAATACTTAATGAATAAGGTGGAACAAAATGTCTCTAGATTTACGAGGAATATTGCCTCTCTTATAGCTTACTGTGAAACTATTCACTGTTACCATGGAAATGAAGCGCGGAGAGCTTAGATAGCCCATTAAGGTGAACGCTCTAGCTTCGTTCTAGGGTAAATTGGACGTTTCTAAGCCATTAATGAGAAACATGGGAGACATTCCCATGTAAAGTTATTTCAGGCACAGCTCTTAGAAAACTAGCGATTTATAGAAATAAAATAAATTTGAAGTATTCCAGACACATATTGATTCCATATAATAAAAGACTTGGATCATAGAAAGCAAAACCAGAACCGCGAAGACAGTGTGATAATTATAAAATGTTCACATATATATATATATATATATATATATATATATATATATATATATATATATATATATATATATATATATATATGTTCATATATATATGTTCACTGTTACCATGGAAATGAAGCGCGGAGAGCTTAGATAGCCCATTAAGGTGAACGCTCTAGCTTCGTTCTAGGGTAAATTGGACGTTTCTAAGCCATTAATGAGAAACATGGGAGACATTCCCATGTAAAGTTATTTCAGGCACAGCTCTTAGAAAACTAGCGATTTATAGAAATAAAATAAATTTGAAGTATTCCAGACACATATTGATTCCATATAATAAAAGACTTGGATCATAGAAAGCAAAACCAGAACCGCGAAGACAGTGTGATAATTATAAAATGTTCACATATATATATATATATATATATATATATATATATATATATATATATATATATATATATATATATATATATATATATATATATAAACGGTGAAATACGGCCTCTTGTCAAGCAAAGTCAATAGCAAAGTTTCTGTCCTAAGGTTTGTATATGCACAACAACTTCTGATTTATTGGTTTGCAAAGTACATGTTAACATCGTTGTCAAAATGATAGAATGTAAGGGTGCAATAAATCAGAAGTTGTTATATATGCACAAACCCTGTAATGTTACTCTGTCAATTTCTAAATTATCCTAGAAGATTTTTTCTCCACATCACTAGATATACAATCGTTCCTATATCACGATCTCAGCTTCACACTGTGTTATTACAGCACAGAAATTAATACACAGGCACAGATGTTCTTTTCCCCCATCTCTCTGATCCCGTAAGCGTAATGTCAAAATCAAGCTTTCCGATGCAGGACACGCCTGTTGCATTGTACTCCTTTCAATCAATTGTGATGATACTGAATTCAACCGACACGTACATATGCACTGCTATCACGTTCCATATGAATGAAATCTCTCATACCTGGTATACTGAATGACTTCTGTGTCCTGATTAATCAGCCTCTCATTATGGTAGCATCCTCCAAGGAAGTATATAGGACAACCTGTACCATACGGTGATCCTCCACGCCACTGCCTATAAACAAGCACTGGTAATCATAAAGCACTGGAGTTCATCTATACAGTTCTGTACGTGTTTAAATCATACGTAGACTATACACAACAGCAGCGAAATCATATCTATCGACTTAATGTCCTGGTTATATAATAAATATAGTCAGAGTTGTAAAATTGCTATTTTGATTACAGTTAAAAAAACTACATAAAACATAATCTTGTCAGCTAAAGCGATAATGCTAACCTGCACTATCCGGCTAGTGCACTTATAGACTCATTGTCGCCCACTGTTTCCGCTTTGATTTAGTACTTGATCGATATATTGTGTTTGTACTAAACAGACACGTATTTGCTACAGCTTTGGTTTTATGCATTTGTTTATCTAATAATTTGATCCATACTCAAAAGGTTGTCCAAAAGTGGTTCAGAGAAGCAAAGAGTATGGAAGGCGACTATGGCCTTCATCCGAGAGATGTTACTGGGAAAGGTGTGATATTGTGACGATGGAGTTGTCTGGCTTCCATAAGATTGTCAACACTGATGGAACAGGTTGGGTGAACTTCTGACCTCATCACTGGAAAACAATTTTTTTTCTTTCTCTTTTTTTTTGGGCCAAATTTGGATTTTATGTGACAAATTCTAAAACACTAATTAGACACGACAGGTACAGACAGTGTCTGGCATTTGTTATGTATACGTAAATATGATTCATTTCCCACGTGTGTTCCCCCGCGCTCTGTCCGTCTTTTCCCCACAATAATGCAGGCCGCTGCCGTATAAGCGAAATATTCTTGAGTACGGCGTAAAGCTCCAGTCAAATAAATAAATCTCATTCGCATACTGGAGAAGGCGGGAATGTACTTTGTTTTTGCAGCCATATCATGTGGATATAAACCATTGTCACGGTCCGCCAGTCTATCTGTTTGGCTGTTTTCTTAAAGCCTATGCGGTCGGATTTATAGGTGGAGTGCCCGGTGGCAAATTACTGATGGACTTTCCCATGTGTACCGTACATTTATGAACGACATATTCGTGGAAGACAAGCGAAAGGGTTGAAAATTCCAGGTTTCAAGTCCAATGTCGTTTTGTGGATACCGTATAAATATTCAGGAGGACTGAATATAACATTACCACGTGACATAACATTCAGGGGAATTGAGAGCATCTGGTGGTCTAAATCACCTTGCTATAAAATTGTCTTTACATATTACCAACTAGATAACGATGCTATTTGATTGATCTATTTATTTGATTCGTGTTTCACGTCGCACTCAGGAATATTTCATTTATACAACGACGGTCAGCATTATGTTGGGAGGAAAAGGTGAGGATAACGATGCTAGTATTGGCATCGAAACGCAGTGTGTAACAGATAAAAAATTGTTATCTACAAACAATTGTTCAGTTACCTACCTTAGAAAGTCAATTTCTAAGTGCCACCCCAAAATGTTTTCAGTTTATTGTTTTATCGCTAAGCGTATTGAATGTGTATGTCCAGATAGTTATATTTGCATTTCAATACAATTTTAAACTGAAACATCTGACGGTGTTGTAATGTTTTGATTGGTTATCTTAAAATCCACCTAATGTTGAATCGTTTGAAAACACAGCTTACCTTGAGGTCGAATGATGAGCTGTCTATTTTAGTGTAACGGTATCGTATCCGATTTCTTGGAATTTCACTGTATATATAACCTGATATCTATCAATGTCCACTCCATCTGACTGTACTTTGTTAGTCACAAACCAGGTAGGAGACTTCTAACAACGGGTCCCATCGGCCAAACACCTATGTGAAGCCTTCTGTGTAGTCCAACAAGATTAATCTAGCTAAACAGTCTACTGACAACATCTTGAAAATAGGCCCTTCGGCGAAAGTATAAAGCTTATGGATAGTTACTGCCTAAACCATTTCGCACACATAAGCCATTAATGCTATATCGTATTACAAGAAGAGGAAACTTTGACTAGCTCTACGTTGAGTGCGAAATTTTTGATGCGAAGTGAAAATACTATAAATAAGCTGTAGACTGTCGGACGTGTTGGAAATCAGGAACTGACAGTCTCTGATACAAAAGCCGCTGAGAACACCGCGACAAACTTATCCCGAAGGGGTAACACAAAACTATGGAGGAAGAATGTATGTATTGTGAACCTACCACTTTATCTTATTACGGTACGTACTTAGTCAACAGGTAATTTTCAGATACACTGCCCACCTCAGGTCCAACTGGTGCTGTAAATCGATTCTAGAGTACTGGGTAAATACGATCTGAGAGATATCTGTCAAACGTTCCACAGCAAACAACACAGATTTATTAGCGCCCCTATATTTAGTACCGTGGAGACACGTCCAGTCATGAAGCAAGATTGTGATGTTTGCTGACCAACAGCTGCAGTCAAACCACACATCACGTTTGTCAGTCAATATATGAAAATAACCCCCTTTTTGCATTATATTAAACTTGTTTTGTTTGCCAACGGCATGTGCATGTGCTATGATAATGTGATCTTTAGTTCGTCTTGTCTTATGAAACAAATGACAACCAGGATTTTCCTTGTGGAATTCACGTCTTTGGATATGTAATATTTGAACAGTGTCCGATGTTCTCTGAGAATCTGTGATAATGACTGTAGTGGCCATTATTTGGCGATTAGTACATGAGAGTGGTTAAGAAGAAATTCATGTGTACCGTTGTTGATGTACAGCCGATATATGTTGCTTTTACAAAACCCTTTTTAGTTCTCTTTCCCTAAGTCACAAGCCTATTATTATGAAAAATCTCTGCTAAAATAGTGGCATTGCATCTGAACATCAGTTTTAAACACATTCTGACACATGTGTCAGATTCTATTGACACATTTTACTTCAAAGCTCAAGCATAGCAACACCGCCCACTGTGAAGTACTGACAATCTTACAAGGTAAGGTCCTCTGAAGGACATGAGCAATTTCTACCGCAAAATATACCGGCTATTTTAATGCAAAGAACAGTAAATCTACTCAAGCGTTCAGCGTGAATTATTTGATCTGTACAGAGAAAACGGCTCTATAATTTTGTAATAGGCAAATGTCAAACATGTTTAATGAAAGGTAGATATCTGAAAGGGTGATTAGATGCCAAAGTAAAGAGATACACATCGTACCTGAAGATCCATGTTATTGTCCTTGTTCCATGACCTTGAGCGTGCGCTAACCTTGCAACATCCATGGTCTTGGCTGACTAACACTGCCCTCAAGTGTCTAACGGCTTGGGCCACAGTATCACCACAGTAAAGCATTTCTCCTGGTTGTCGAGGGAATATTTATGCTGTCACTTTTGCTCTGCATAAGTCACCGTTTTGGCATAACTACACTGACAAGCAAAAGCCTTCACTCTCAAAAGTACTACTTTGTCGGCTAGCGTAAAGCGGTTTACCGTCCTTGTCCGCTGATTTCTTGGCTTGATATTGATCAATTAATCACGATTAATGGGTTTCAAGCAGACTTGAAGTAGCAGTTCAGTTATAGTTTTGTTCCGTACGCCAGGATTGACCGAGTGTCTCGGTGGACCCCTTGTCGGACTAAGAGAACGTTATTGTAATAAGGAACGTTGTCTTCTGTTCTGCCGAGTAAACCCCTTAGACGATCTATTCTCCAATGTTAATCCCGTGACCGAATCAAATCAAGAATTGACCTATATAGAGAAGTGCTGCAGTGAACACAGCTAGAACAGGTGATTTCCGTATTTCTCATACAAAGCTGCTTATCATTTCTATTATGAGACATTTGTTGCTACAAATGCCGTCATCAGGCCTGACAGCAAAAATGTTTTATCAAGAATGTATTTACATGAACAGTTAGAATAAAACCTTGATTGAAGTAAATTGACAAAAGGCCGTATTTCACAGGTTACGCGTGCCCAACTGCCAGTTATCACACTATCCCCGCTGCTCTGAATTTGCTCCCTGTGTTGTGGTCTTTCAGTATTTAAATTCCCCCATGATGAGTAGTTAAGCTGTTCCCTCAAAGCCTGCACTCTGTCCGTGCGAAGAAATGCGGTCCCTGAGAGCGGAGATGAAGCCGAACAATTTAACACTGAAAAACGTTAGAAATAATAATCAGTTGTCTCGACGATCAGTAGCAGATATGAGGACGGAGAGGAAAATTACTGCCGATTGCTTTTCTCGTGGTATAACAATATGATCAGGTATATTCCATGACAAAAAATGTCATTTGCACCTGTCAGACTCCATTTGAGAGAGAAACGGGGCATGACTCACACAGTAGGCCTAAGATACGAGACTCTTCACCACGTCTGGGATCGTATATGGTCAGTAGATTGCTAATTAGGTATTTTACCCCGGCGATCACCTCTCTTCGAAAATTAAACAAAATCAAGGAATCCATCAACCATTATTTAGTAATAAATAACCACATAAAAAATAAAATAAAAAATAAAATAAAAATAGATGCAATATACTGATTCACACACGCATTGTGAGTAAGAAAGAACAGGGCATATTGCCTCGCGCAGTCCTGAACTCGGTGGCATCAGAATGGCTAATATTTAAGCTGCGTTCTCACGGTCCTGTCAACTCGTTCACTGACACCAATGGACAGGCTCTATTCCTTAAGAGTTGTATCTTTGTTTGGACATTAACATCGCATACAAACTCCTACAGCCTATTTCTTTTGGCGAGTCGGCCATATTTTTTTTTCTCCCAGATTAAAGTGTCTGTAAAATCAGTCATTCTCGCTACCAAAATGGCCTTTAGTCAGTGACACGTAACAACACAAGCTCAACACATGGATATGTTGGAAGTTCATATTCTTGCAAGGAAAATGAAATTAGAAGGCTTATTAAAATTCATAGTGTGAGTCCATAAGCTCGGTTTCGAAGGCAAGAACGCATTTACTCGGGTGACGTTAGAATTATTATTAGTACATTAAACACCTGTGGCATGCAGGATATTAAGCTGAGTTCAACATGCGACAGCAGTTGCCTAAACTGTAAACTCTGTTGCGGACACAGGTCATATTTGGAATTGCTTACACGTTTTAGTATAATATAACCGTCATAAATGAAGTTTATCTCTTGTAGCATGTGATCTCACGACAGTATAGAATTAGAGGTTGATGTTAGGAAATTAAAGCGATGTTGTCTATTAGCAGGCTGTGTTACTGTGTGGAGTTTGTTCTAACCCTGTGTTGGCGCAGCCATTGTAAAACAAATTACACTCCACGCCCATTGTCAGGCATGCAACTTGCTTTTGAATAATTATGACGACACCCGAGGAAATGCGTTCTTGGAGTCGAAAGTAAGCTTATGAAGTTTAAAATTATGAATTAGAGAAAGCCTTCCAAATGCGTTTTCTTTGTAATAATATGGACGTTCAACATATCAATGTGTACAGCTTTGGTTGTTGCGTGTCCCTGGCTAAATGCAATTTGGGTGGCGAGTATAACTGATTTTACAGACAGCTGAATAAAGGTGACTCGCCAAAAAAATAAAGAAAAAAAAAAAGAAAAAAAAGGGCTACAGTAGCTGTCCGCCGACGTAAACTTATAGCGCTACCTCACTGGAACACCTAGCCGAGGACACCAAACACAACACTCCGCCCAATCATATTATGCTGACACCAGATCGTACTTGATCGATTCCTGTGCAATATACTGAGCGTCAAGCGATGTAGTGCCATCATTGCCGATATTAGTCTTAAATATGACTCGATTTGGGATTGAAACCCGCATTAACCCAGTAAAGAGACAGACACTTTAGCCAATATATCACTGCAGCCGGCCATAAGAGTGGTACCGTAGCTTGCAACAACGTTTCCATTCTGATAGGCCAAGTAGGCCTATACTGAATCATTCACTGTTGGCAGTCTTCCTTAATTTAGGTTCACTGATATAATTCTTCAACATTCACGCCGACACAAATAGAGCTTTTACTGAAAGGTTTGCAGTTTAATAACTAGAACATCACAGTTAACATCTCAGCCAAAAGTGTTATTGATGATATCCGCCTGGTGAGGGTACGCGCTAAGAATCGATATTTACTATGCTAGCTGCAGCGGCTATTTTCTGAGGTTCAAGGAAGAGTCACTAGATTTTGCCATCATGTCAAATTTGAGAGGGTATTGCTACTCGTAAAATCAAGTAAATGTTCGTCATGAATATTAAGTATTAGCCTGAAGAACTATTTGAGATAGCGCGGATTTACAATAGGACACCATACGTCTTGTTATTGATTTTTTTCATGTTAAGCATGTAATTGCAACATGCAGCCGGTATGACATCCTTCAACAGTACATTTCTGTTGGGGAAAATAACCTTCAAAATAATTAAGACAAATAACACTTTAGGTTAAACCGGCGATTTCTAGCACAAATTCCACATTCCCAAATCAGATCGAATTTCCTGTATTTACCAAGAAACTAAACAGCTCAACTTGTTGCCTTTTAGTAAATATCAGACTCGTGCTATTTATAATGTCATAAAGATTCTGAAGTTAAACAGCAAGGGCCAGTCTCTTTCGGCCACGTAAATTGACAATATATTCAGCAGCTCTCGAAACGAACATCCTTATCCCTGGAATCTTACATTTGCGGATATAACGTAAATCATTTTCGCATCTTTCAAATCACCACAAAGAGATCGGGACATGGATAATCAAAACATAGGACTATAAAAATTCACCGACAATAACAAACAAAATTTTATTTTAAACTAAACATCAGCTGCCAATATTTCAGTGGATCTCCTTGTTGGAAAAAACTGATCTTTTTCTAGTTCTGTAGCCCCATCGTCCAATCGTCCAATCTTCGTATTTCCAAATTTTGGTAATATATATGATTAAATGATATGTAAGCGAATGCATAACTACATTCCCTTAGAATCAAATTGCCTTTTACAAAAACAAGTGATGATTTAGAGCAAATCACTCTGTTTCATTTGATACACATACTATTTACAATAAGTCAATAACCATTAAGGCTCAGTTGGTTAGTGCGCTAGCGCAGCGTAATGACCCAGGAGTCTCTCACCAATGCGGTCGCTTTGAGTTCAAGTCCAGCTCATGCTGGCTTCCTCTCCGGCCGTACGTGCGAAGGTCTGCCAGCAACCTGCGGATGGTCGTGGGTTTCCCCTCGGGCTATGCCCGGTTTCCACCCACCATAATGCTGACCGCCGTCGTATAAGTGAAATATTCTTGAGAACGGCGTAAAACACCAATCAAAAAAAAAAAAAAAAATAGCCATTAAGGAAAATAATAGGCTATGTATAGTGCTGTCGCTTTTTTGGATTTATGCGTGGTCTTTGAGACTGTAAACTAATGCATATGGTTATTTAAAACTTGAACATTTTGGATTACGTGAGCGTTAAAAAACAATTGTTAATTTCTTGGATTTATTCAAGACCGTTGAGGTTTCAAACCAATAGAGTATTGTTACCAAAACTAAAACATTATGGACTGTGAAAGGGTTAAAATCAGTAGTTAAAAATCTGACAATTAAACACAACTTAGCAACAACAGGTTTCCCTCATCTGGAATTTGTTTTGTTGTACGCCGCAAGGATATACCGAGGTTCTCTTTTCTTCCTTATATAAATGAATGAATGAATGCTTGGGCTTTAACGTCGAACTTGACAATTTTTCAGTCATATGGTGTGTGTGTATATGTACTGTGTCTCTTTTTTATATAGGTCTATACCTAACTAATATATCTTATGTTGCTAATCTTCTTCGCTTATTCATATTCACTAATCACACTGAAAATGTATTAGATAAATTCAATACACTGTCCGATGAATTAGAAAATATCTAAGCTTACTTAGTGATTTATTTATTTGACTGGTGTCAGGCATTCCCACGTACGAGCAGAGGGCAAAATATTTGTGCCTACACCATTGGCTGAAACTGTACTATTACAGCACAGAATCAGGGATTGAAATGTTATCGAATTCAGAAACTTTTGAGAAGCAGATGATATGCACTAGACGACCATGAGATGGCGTCTGTAAGTGATGAGTTTTTTAGGCACCTGGAGATGGTCGGTTGTTTACTCTCTGTACACACCTGACACGTGTAAAATTTTTCAGTACAGTGTTAAACCAAAATCAAATACGTAAATTAAAATTACAGACGTATCAAATGGATTCAAATTCTTTTACATCGCCTTTAATTTCACCAGCCAAAGTGGCCACTGACGAAACAAATGCGGTTTAGAAATGCTATTTTCCACGTCGTAGCCATACACAAGAGTACCACGTAATCCATGAGGAGGAATACAAAATGTAGATACGGTATAAATGTGAACAGAGAGCATAGCTTGAACCAGACTGACCTTACTTAGTTCATCTGCGTTACATGACTAAACAATATTTGGGATTTCTCGTAGCGGAATGGTCTAGCTGTTATGGCAGCATACACCTTGCCTAGTGAATTGATGTATATATACATGTAATATAACGAGACTTACGGCATAAAGGGTAAAACCAGAGCAGCGACGACAGTGAGATAGTTGGCAAATGGTCACCTGGTGAAATAAGACCTCAATTACAGTTTTATTCTGTTCATGTAAATCCTTAGCTATAGGGGCCTCCGTGGCTCAGTCGGTTAGCGCGCTAGCGCAGCGTAATGACCCAGGAGCCTCTCACCAATGCGGTCGCTGTGAGTTCAAGTCCAGCTCATGCTGGCTTCCTCTCCGGCCCTAAGTGGGAAGGTCTGCCAGCAACCTGCGGATGGTCGTGGGTTTCCCCTCGGGCTGTGCCCGGTTTCCACCCACCATAATGCTGGCCGCCGTCGTATAAGTGAAATATTCTTGATTACGGCGTAAAACACCAATCAAAAAAAAGAAAAGAGTCGGACAACAAACAATTTTACATGCTATACACACACTCAAAACTTTATTTGAGGCAAAACACTGATAACAAAACTAAGACAAAAACAAAAATATCACAAGGCACCTGGAGATGATATAAAACAACACTTGCACCAATGTAGTCACCAAAAAAGCATGATTCCATGTGTGAAGTATAACACTCCGGTGAGCCAAATCAGCCCTGTGAATAGTTACTGCTATTAGGTAAGAACGCCTTTCGTATGTAGGGTCTTATTGTGGAGATCTGTCTTTGACATGAGTGAAAGGGAAGAAGAGCTTCTTGCAACACTCCTCTATTGTATCATCAAAGACAAAAGAGTTTCTGGCGTCACTGCCCTATTTTAGTGTAGACTGTCTTCAGGTGGAATGGGTCACATGGACATGTTTCTAGAGTCACTTTCCTATTATTGTGTAGACGGTCTCCTCGGGGCACTGCGGAATGGGTGGTTGGGACAGAAGTATCTGGTGTCACTATCTTACTTTAGCGTAGAGTGCCTTCTTGGGTTACTGTTGGATGGATTACAGGGACAGAAGAGTTTCTGGCGTCGCAGTCATATTGTGGTGTAGATTGTGCGCATGGGGTGCTGTGGAATGGGGGGTGAGTTTCTGGTGTCACAGTCCTTTTAAGGTGTAGACTGTGTTCACGGGGTACTGTAGAATGGGTGGCTGCGACAGACGAGTGTTTGGTGTCAAAGTCCCATTAAGGTGTAGACTGTGTTCACGGGGTACTGTGGAATGGTGGGTAAGGACAGGCGAGTTTCTGGTGTCACAGTCCTTTTAAGGTGTAGACTATGTTCACGGGGTACTGTGGAATGTGTGGCAGGGACAAAAGAGCTTCTGGTGTCACTGTCCTATTGTGGTGCAGACTGCAGACTGTCTCCTCAGGGCTCTGTGGAATGGGTGGTTGGGACAGAGGTTTCTGGTGTCACTGTCTTACTGTAGTGTAGAGTGTTTTCTTCGGGTACTGTGGCAGGGACAGAAGTGTTTCTAGTGTCAATGTCCTATTGTGGTGCAGACTGTTTTCTCGGTGACCTGTGGAATGGGTGGCAGAGACAGAAGAGTTTCTCAATCTGGTGTCAGTGTCCTATTGTGGTGTTGACTGTCTTCTTGGGGGATGGAAGGCTTTCCTCACTGTCTTTGGTATGGGTGTGTTGAGTGGTGACAGAGGTGGGGCATCGCCATAACGGGCCAGTTTAGCACTTTTGGACTGGAGCATGGATTTCCTGGGGTCTGTGCTGGAGGACTCGAGTGTCTGAGGGGTGGAGAGGTAACTGGTTCTGTTCATCACATTGGTTCTTGGGGTAACAGGACTGGCAACCGTCAGAGACTCGTTCTACAAACCAGAAAACAGGGACACATCTGAAGTTAATTTTTTAGCATTTACAACAGTATAAAGCTGGTGAAAATTGATGTGACTTAATGCCATAATTACCTCACACAAGACATAATGATGCCAAGGAAAGGCCAGAATTTTGCAACTGTCTCAGAGGGATTGCTGCCTAATGGTTTGGCCATTTAGCAACTGTGTTTATGGTTCAATGGTCATAACCTGGTTGGCCACACATTACACAAGTCAAAGATATATGTCTTGGCAAGCTGTGAAAATGTTATTGTACTTGTCAAAACATGCGACTGAGTTACCTTTTCAGAACCATGTGGTTAAAAGTGACCTTCAGTTGTCTTAACTTCAGCTGACTTACACATATCTCAGTGCTTCTTGGTTGGAACATTCCTAAAATACTGTCCAGGGATTCACGGGCTTGTTTAATAAAGACTTCGTCCTAAAATGTAAAAGTGATAGCTCAACTTACAGATATGGAGACATAACAGTTATATGATAAAACACAGCAGTGTCCACCCCGGCCCAATGCTTTTAGCATATAAAGTTACCTCCCTTTGCTACCATACAATATGAAAAAAATACTTCTCTCCGGGATCCAATATCGCTCCAAGTACAAGACAGTCACATGGTACCATCTAACTGATTTCACTGGACCACAGTTATAACTATATAATAATGTACAATACTAACCTTGGCTTTAGTCTGAGCCAGACTAAGCCTGCTCTGAAAAAGTCTGTTGCTTGGACTCTGTGTAAAGAAGGTAATCTCTGTCGAGAGGTCAAAGGTGACTAGTTGTTTCAGTTTCTTCCCTCGATACAGCAGGTTACCGCCCACAAAACACTTCCCTGATACTAGCACATCCTCCAGATCAAGAGACTGTCAAACATATAACAGATATGCCATGACTAGTATAGGGCTATACTGTGAGTGAATATTAAAAATTACATCAAAGTTTTCTAAAATTGAACAAGATGTATAATTTACACTTGAATGGAAAACAAATTTCATTACTTTGATAGAACAGGTTACAAACTGTATAATGTATCACATTTATAACATAATTTGTTTTTGAACATTTTAATATACTGCTTCCCTAACATGTAATTTAAACAGAAACACTGATCACAGTTTGTACAGCAATATACTGTAGATTTTACAAATTCATTTTACCTGTAAACTTTTTAATTTTAAAAGCTAAAAGTCTGACATCAAGTGCAGAATGTAAGATATATACATATTTGTTTTCAAGCAGAAGGAAGTATTATTCTTATAATAATTTAGATTATAATTTATGTTACAGTGTACCTGTAAACCACCCCAGACCCTGATAACAGCCAGGCCACCCTGGGGATCCACCACATAAACATTCTGACAACCTCTGAAATGTTACAAAATATCAGAATAATTAATCTTATCAATAATGAGATTTTTTTTTTTTTTAAATTTATTTGATTGGTGTCTTATAAAAGAATATTTTATTTACAGGACAAAGGTCAACATCATGGTGGGAGGAAACACATGACAATCTGCAGGTTGCTGGAAGATTTTCCAACATAGGACCGCAGAGGAAACCAGCTTAGGTGCACTTGAATTCACAGTGACTGCATTGGTGGGAGGCTCCTGGGTCATTGACATGCTATAACCACTTCAGCCGTGACCCCCCCCCCCCCTCCACCCAATCCCCAGGACATCAAACACTTTATACATCTTGGTATCTTCACACAGCAGGACGTAGCCTAACATTCCTTGTTCCAGTACAAAGTAAAAATACTGTGCAATGGACTTAAAACCCCCCGGCCTTGAGCACATGTACATTGTAAAGAATAAGTATGGTGTAAGTCCGGTGAACTTGAGCTAAACTGCTCTAGTGACAACATGTTTACAAGCCTTTTATAAAATTTCACACAAAAAGGTCAAGGTAGGTGAAAATGAATAGGGTTCTTCCCCATGCCAAGGTGTAAGTTTGGTAAACCTCTGTTAAACCACTCTAGAGAGAGCGTTTACAAGGATATGCATAGACAGATGGACAGACATCGCCCGATACGACAACAGCCCTTGGCCAATATTGGCTGAGGGGTGAAAACTGATTACTCACCCACAAAACTCACATCCAAATACACATAGGGTTTAGAGAATTTTCAGAATACGATGCCTGGGGCAATATTCAGTGCTTAAAACATCTGCAATCTATAATTCCATCTACAAAGTAAGCCTTTAAGTGGTTTGCTAAATGTTGATCTTCTCATAATCTTATTTTTTAAGCCTCTGATTCCAAATGGCTTCATCAGTTACTGACAAATAAAGTACGACTGATTGCTGAGAAATACATATGTCGAAGGACAAGCTTGTTGCCGCATACATGTACCTGTCCGATGGCAGATCTGAAGTTTCAATTTTCAGTACCACACCCACAAAATCCAACTCTCCATAGGCTGGTGTCTGTGACAGGAGGTCTTGAACCAGCTGTACCTAAAACAGATAGACAGCTGATGTGCACATTTTCATTCATTTCACAATTCATTTAATTCAACACATATGTATGAATAGGCTGCACCTTATCCAGCCCTACATGTACCTTCATCTTCAGGATACATGCTCTATTGGAAATACACTGTTGACCTTAGGTACATTAAATAGGCTTTATAACAATAAAATCTTCTGTTAATAGAGTGATACGGTCTTTGGATTAATTGGCTTAATAAATTCTTTATCCAGATATGGTACTGAAAACAGGAGTTACCTCTCTTAGCTGATACATGTGCAACTGTCAATACTATTTCAGCTTTGAATGATGGTTTGAACTGTTTATTTTATTTATTTATTTGATTGGTGTTTTATGCCCGTACTCAAGAATATTTAACTTTTACGACGGCAGCCAGCATTATGGTGGGTGGAAACTGGGCATAGCCTGTGGGAAACCCACCACCATCCACAGTTGAACTGCTTACTGTGACACACTGTATGTACAGTGTTGCCTTTCTTGGCCTATTCAAGATATTAACAAAAATAGTTAACTGAAGGAAACATCAGTTTGAGCTGACAAACTATGGAAGGCAGTAGCTACATGTACCTCTCTTGGCTCATACACCTGGTCCAAGAAGTTCTCCTCTACCGTCATCTCCTGATAGCGAGTAGAGCGAGTGCCTGTCAGCTGTACAGTACTGCTCCTCAAGCGCGACCTGCAATTTACAGCTGTGCATCAATTGTGCATCTTGGCTTCCTATATCCTGTACTCTTTTTTGAGGAATCAGGGTATGTATGTATGTATGTATGCTTGGAGGTTTATGTTGTAGGTAGAAAACATTAAAGTCATATGACCAGGAGTCATTCAGTGTGTGTGTATATATATATATATATATATATATATATATATGTTTATATATACACACACACACGCACACACACAAGTAAACATATACTGTGCCTTTTTGTGGCAGGGCAAGTCCATGCCACCAAAGTGCTGCCACTAAATTTTCATGCCAAAGACATCAGACATGACATCCCAGCCCAGTCACATTATACTGACAGTGGGCCAACCAGTCCTGTTTATTTGCTCTAACCTCTCAGTGCTGAGTGCCAAGTAAGGCAGCAGACAAGTACCCTTTTGAATGTCTTTAGGATGGATAACTCAAACGCAGGTTTGATCCAAAACTTCTTCAATTTCGAGATTTGCTGAGGGTAAGTTGAGCAACAGTTTACCTGGCAGCACCGACTGTGAGGTTATAGATCCGAAGTCTCTTCCCTTCCATCAACAGATTCTGTACATCTTCAGACGGTCTCCATATTGTAAGCAAGCAGGCTGAAAAGTACCAGGGAAGATTACAGATTGTTCTTAAATAGTGTAGTTATTTATTTAGATAATGACTTGTTGAGTGACAGTGACTGCCAGAACAAAGATACTGTTCAGCTGCTTTAGGTACAAGTGAACTTATAACCTTACATACACAAAGCTGTGGTTTCTGCTCAAGTTTAACAGTACTAAAAAAAACAGCAAATCTGAAAATAGGGCTTGATATTTTTGAAAACATGCCTGGAGTATTTGGAGAAAGGGGATTATGACTCATACTGTACGTAATACATAGCAACAGTCCAAGGCTACTTAGGTCAAGTGGCTCTGATATGATATTATATTTACATGGACTTGAACAATACTGGTTTTTCCGTTTTCAAGAATGTCAGGCCCCTCTTAAAGACCTGCATAGTATTTTGTGTCAATAACTACAAATGGACAAGTATCGAAGATATCAAGTTGTACACAAGATGCTGTGAGAGCTCTGAGAAACTGCCCCCTCCCATCCCACTCAATTTAATCCAGGTACCATTAACCCCAGGAATCTTACTGAGCTTAGCATCCACATCCAGCAGATGACAGCCAGCAACTCTGACCTTGAGGAGAGGTACCACACTTCTCACAGGTTGACTCTGAGGGCAAAGAAATGATCCAATGATCGACTGATTAATTGAAGTTTGCTTTCACCATACATTGTTACAGAAATTAAAACAATAACTTGGAAGGTTCTGTTACACTCAAGGATATAAGAAGTTAAGTCTTATCACTTCGGTGATCGTCTCCAATGAGGTTGTATGTTTTAATCTATTAATGTGTCATTTATACAGGTTATAGGTTTTTGAGCCCTACATCAAACACTAATCAAATAAATAACTTTCACTCGTTTCACTTGGTGTACAAAATGTGATCAGGACTTGGATACCTACCTCCTGTTTTTCTTTCAGAGCCTTCTGGAAATCAGCCTGAAGCTGCTGTCGTTTTTGGTCCATCAGTTCCTGGCGGTGTTTCTGAAGCAGTGCCACCTGGTGTTTGCTCAGGGCCATCTGAAAAACCACAAATTTGTATTTACTCTCTGAAGTTCAGCCCTGTTCCACATAATCTAGGCAATCACAGCAGCCCACTATTCGCTTATGAACAAAAGGATACAATGATTATCAAACCATCATCAAAAGAGTCTCAAATGCCACGTTCACACTGGCAAATTTAAGACAGTTTTGATGAGAAAGTGGCTTTGAGCCAGTTTAAGCCAGCCGGTTTATTTGCCTCTGCTAGTGAGGTGGCTTTAAGCCAGTTTGAGCCAGCCGGTTTATTTGCCTCTGCTAGTGAGGTGGCTTTAAGCCAGTTTGAGCCAGCCGGTTTATTTGCCTCTGCTAGTGAGATGGCTTTAAGCCAGTTTAAGCCAGCCGGTTTATTTGCCTCTGCTAGTGAGGTGGCTTTAAGCCAGTTTAAGCCAGCCGGTTTATTTGCCTCTGCTAGTGAGGTGGCTTTAAGCCAGTTTGAGCCAGCCGGTTTATTTGCCTCTGCTAGTGAGGTGGCTTTAAGCCAGCTGGTTTATTTGCCTCTGCTAGTGAGGTGGCTTTAAGCCAGTTTGAGCCAGCCGGTTTATTTGCCTCTGCTAGTGAGGTGGCTTTAAGCCAGCTTAAGCCAGCCGGTTTATTTGCCTCTGCTAGTGAGGTGGCTTTAAGCCAGTTTCAGGTCTTGAGCTGGTTTATCTGTGTCCTGTGAATGGTAACTGGATTAAATTCTCCGGATACGTGGAGGTCAGGATGACATTGCAATTCCTAAATCGGTCTAAATGTGACCGTGTGCATGGCAAATTCCTGAACTGGCTAAAAACTGTCTTTGCCACATGGTTGTGTGAACACATGCATTTTTACAACTGGCTTCAATTTAAACCGGCTCAGATTTGACCCTTACTACAACAGTTCTTTATTTCTGATGTGTTAGGTTCCAAAGAACTATTCATAGTCTCATGCATCGTCTGGTCTGTACACAGTTTTTATCCTCACTACAGTAGTTCTTTACCTCACTGAATGGGGTTCCAGAGAACTACTGACAACCTCATATCTTGCGGCCTGTACACAGTTTTTACCCTCACTACAGTAGGGACCACTTTCACAAAACTTTACAAGTCTTGTATCTTTTTTCGTAACAGACGTTGTCTGGGTTATAAAGCCATAGGGCGAAGTCACTTCCGTTAGTAGAAAAGTTTTGAAAAATTGATTTACTAAGTTTTGTGAAAGACTGGCCAGGGCCCAGTTTCACAGAGCTGTGTACGACATTTTTTTATCGTCCATATCGTACGATATTTTGCATGTACTACCGTACTATTGTCCTATATGTGCGATTATCGTACATGTACACCATCTTTGTGAAACTAGGCCCAGTTCTTTACCTCTGATGTATGGTTTTCCACAGATCTACTGACTTGGTTCATACACAGTTTTCACACTCACTAAAGTAGCTCTTTACCTCACTGAATGGAGGTTGCAGAGAACTACTGACAACCTAATATATCTCTTGGCTTGAACACATTTTTATCCTCACTACAGTAATTCTTTACCTCTATAGTATGGGGTTCCAGAGAACTACTGATAACCTCATATATCTCTTGACCTGTACATAAGGACTCTATTTCAGACACCTTCAGTTGCTTCTTCTGTTTACCTCGCCTTGGCTTATCTGAAATCATCCCATATATTAAAATACAAAAAAAATTATTTTCATACATTTCAATATTTCACATACTACATGGCCAGCATTATGGTGTCCGGAAACCAGGGAGAGCCTGTTAGAAATCCAATGACCATTTGCAAGTTGTTGAAGACTTTCCCACATGCGACCAGAGAAGAAGTCAGCTTGAACTGGACTTGAACTCACTGTGACCTAATAGGGGAGTGGCTCCTGGATAATTATCCTGTGTATTGGGGTTTAAGAACAATTTGTATCCATGCCCTTTGAGCACAACAAATCAATGGAGTGACAAAATACCATGTGTAATGCAAATCTACCATTGTTCTCTTCCTGGAGCTCCAGTTCCTGCTGTAGCTTGTTGTACAGCTGTTCCATGACCATCTCAGCCTTCCTCCTGTAAGCTGTGTCAGCCTTCTGCTCCGCTCTGACATTTCGGAACACAGACCTTCCATCAGATAGCTTTTCAAAAAACTACAAAACAGGATAAAATGTTTTCCATTTCTTTTTTGCTCTCCCATAATACTCCCTATCCTTTGTTTTCTGTTTTCATTTCGTTATTTGCAAAAAGAAAATCACTGAACATTAAAAAAGATGCAGAGGTTCTTGTATGCCTTTACAAAACCCAATCACATGTGTACAATTCTGACCATAAGTGCCACATCAAAGACGCATTTAAGTGATTTTCCAGTCCTCTTCTGAACAACTACCATTACTATTATCAAACAAAGTTAATCCTTTTTCAAGTGAAACCTTTGGCTCAATCTTCTGATTTATTTATTCATCCACATTATAGGGCCAATTAAGAGATTTTTGGAGAAGTTTGATTTTCTTATCAGAAAACTTAAGCACTGGCATAAAAGCATCAATCTAAATCATTTATCTGAATCTTAAAGTTCTTCATTATCAAAATTTTCTAATTTTCACCATGCAACAAATACACTGAACAGATGATCACCAATGTAAAACCATTTCTGACTGGAGTCTAAATTTAACACCTTGTCACAATGCTAAGTTTTTGGCTCTGGAAGTTAAAATTTTTTAAAAATCTATCTTAAGACAAAATTTATGTAGGGGTCAAAATTTTAGTTTTCAAAGACAAAAAACAACAAATAAGTTAGGAAAGGCTTTGTGGAACTGGTCACAAACTATTACTAAAATATACATGTTTTACCATCTTTGGGTAGACCCTTGCAACCACCACATCTACTGCAGGGACAGTGCCCCCTTCCGCTAACAGACCGGACAGGGCCAGGGAGAAGGGGCGGGGATCTGGCTGGTACCCAAGCTTACTGTCCCAGCGGGCCTTCCTCGTGGAGTTAGCACACAGTTTCAGTCTGGCAGTAGATGGAGCCTGTAATCAAAACAAATACAATAACTGACACAAGATCATCATAACATTTGTTGTGCTGCATGACTGGAATGCCATGTTGAAGATACCAGGTTGAAGTTATTTATTTATCTATTTATTTATTTGATTGGTGTTTTATGCCACACAATATTTCACTTATACAACAGTGGCAAGCATTATGGTGGGAGGAAACCAGGCAGAGCTCAGGGAAAACCCACGACCATCCGCAGGTTGCTGGTAGACCTTCCCACGTACGGCCATGAGCTGGACTTGAACGCACAGCGACCACATTGGTGAGAGGCTCCTGGGTCATTCAGGATCAAGTATCTGACGACATCACAAATAGCCTTTGATACTGGCACACTTTCCTTGGTTGTCGACTGAATGCTATATAAAGTAGAGGCATGCCATCTACACCATGTGGCAGATATAATCATTTCAATTGCTACTGCACTAGTGTTAATTATCAATACTGGCCAGACATACAATTATATTGTGCATGTAAGTCCTCAGTGTGTCTTCATCTTATACCTTGTTTATCTAACACGATAATCTTACTTATTTAATCCTGATGAAAAAAAAATGTATATAAAAGAGTAAACGAGTATAAACCCTCCTTTTTATGTCCAGAATTGTTAGAAACAGCTAAATCAGATGGTACTTTAAAGTAACAAAAATCAGAGCAAACAAGGTGAAATCAAAATTAACCATTTGCAATGAAATGGTAGCCAATTTGCCCTCTTAATAACTAATGCAGTTCAATAATGCATATGTGAACAATCAAGTTTTACAGTACCCATGATAAAACATGGGAACTGCTAATGCTCATGTCTGTCTGATGTTGTCTGGTAAATAATAAATGCCCTTATCAGCTCACCTGAAGCGGGTTGGCTGGCTCCTCACTACCTGTCAGTTCTGTACCACACACACAGAGCTTATCCCCACGCTCCAGTCTACCTGTTTTAATTAGTTCTTGCAAAGGTGTGTCAACCACAGCTCGGATGCAGTACCAGCCATCTGTCAATTCTAACTCCACCTGAAGAACCATATAGATAACTACATTGTGGGATTCAGAAACCCTCCATGGTTTGTCTCACTATACAGGTGAGTGCTTTATTATACATGTAGGATAGTATACACGAGAAACTCACAAAAATGGTATATCTCCGTTTCAAAGGGAAACATATGAGATACATGTACATGCATATAATTATTCAAAGTGTGACACTCTTATATGATAATCAGTACCATTAAAAGCTAATAAAATTAATATAAATGACACTGTTTGTAACAGAATTGTCATGGAAGCAGCATGTACATGTATATGTCAATACTTTAACAGAGCATAAGGACAAGTAAGAAGCACATGGGTACAGTGTCCAGCTGACAACATATTTAAGGAAGTATAGTGACGACGACATATGAATGGACTTCCACACATAAAGGTAAGTAACAGTGATTATTCCCTTACCTGGGAGAGTTTACCAGGTTTACCAGGTGTATCAGTCCCCTGGGTGGCTGAGCTGTCCCTTCCCCCACAGAAAATGACATCACTAATACACAGCACCATGCGTTTACCAGGTGTATCATCATGCTCCAGGATTTTCCTTAATGCTGGCCTACAAAAAGTTTGTATACTGATAGAAAGCCAAATCTCATCCAAACAATGCTTTACAACTTTCGAGCCATTACATGTAAAACCTGTACAAACCTTGTTGTGTCTGTATAATATCTGTTTAAACTTCATCCAGAAAACTGATCACAGGTCTAATCAGACAGGAAGCGTAATCCCACAGGATTAGGAGCCTACGTTGTTGGATACATGGTAAAAGATCAATATGTTCATTTTCATGTTCAGAAGTTATGGAACTCTTTTTGAGTACACCTGCATGTAATGTTGCATGTACAGGTATTGTGTAAGATAGCTTCCATGGATTGGAGTGGAAATGTACTTATATTAAGGCTCCATTCTATGGGGCTGTAACATTAAACTAATACACCATAAATACTGCAGAATAAACATCACATTGTTTTTAACATCAAAGCATCTTGAAGTCATAGCATTTAATTAGCACACTTATTTGGATGGCATCATTCCATCCTCTGATGTCTGATCCACTACATACAGTTGTGTTTACACATGTTGATATTTTATAAAGTAAAAGCTTGTCTTTTTTCAGATGCACCTTAATTTGGTGTTGCTTTATACCACTATCATGGTAAATCAGGGTATCCAGGTACCTTGTCTAAGCATCTACATTAGACATCGGAAAGATATCTTATTTTTTTATCACGTCTTACAAGCGTTTAATGGAAAAGACAATAATTATGCACACGCTAGTAACGAACATTTTCCCCAGGAAATAAGGATGATGTTGCAATCATACTCGTTACAGGCGATAACTCAAGTCTTTGAAATTTGTGGAACCATCCACTGTGTGAGCGAGTTATTACTGACTGACTGACATAAACTTTCTAATGCTACAGATAAATCAAACTGGAAACATACCCCTGGCTGAGGTGCACATGACATCAGCAACCTGATTACATTGCAGTTCAGCCAATAATGGCTCCATACAAATATGTGCCCTCCTATACCTAAACTGGAAAGAGGGTGAGGTCTTGACGGTTAAAAAGACCCCAGACCACCCATCCAGCAACTACCTCTACACCATTAAAATAATATATTCAAAACTGTAGTATAGATCAGCTGTGATGTCCATGTAGATGTATATAGACTAGTAGACAGACAGACAGACAATCAAACAGGCAGAAAATCAAACAGGCAGACAGACATCAACCAAGGTGTAAAAAGTATTTGCAATAAACCTTCATTTATTTATAATGATTTTACTGGTGTTTAACCTCATGCTAATGGAATGTTTCACACCTAACAAGGCAGTCAGGTCTATGGATAAAGGAAACCAGACCCAATACTGGTGTTTAACCCCATGCTAATTGAATGTTTCACATCTAACAAGGCAGTCAGGTCTATGGATAGAGGAAACCAGACCCAATACTGGTGTTTAACCCCATGCTAATGGAATGCTTCACATCTAACAAGGCAGTCAGGTCTATAAATAGAGGAAACCAGACCCAATACTGGTGTTTAACCCCATGCTAATGGAATGCTTCACATCTAACACGGCAGTCAGGTCTATGGATAGAGGAAACCAGACACAATACTCGTGTTTAACCCCATGCTAATTGAATGTTTCACATCTAGCAAGGCAGTCAGGTCTATGGATAGAGGAAACCAGACCCAATATCTACTGCAATAACAAATCTTTATTCTGCCACTCTGGTGAACTTTCGTTGTAATGAACATGCAACTTAAGACTCCGGTGAAGCAGATCAAATGTAGCCATGTATTTCATCAGGAAATAACGTAATTTTGGAGAGTACGTATAAAGTTTCACTTGGCTGCTCGAGAAAAGCTTCAAGTGTTCACACCTGGCCTGTCAATCTCATCAAATGGGCGGGGACAATGGGCAATGATAGATGTATTGTAATGCTGAGAAAAGTTAAAGGTCTTCCCAGACTAAGACCTGAGTGGGGGGTGGTCTGTTGACCTAACAACCGTTGAGCCCACCTGACTATAAAGCTAGTCACCCACCTGTAAACAAACACACGCTGTCAACTGAACAAGGTAAGGATCCGTGAACAGTGGATCTATTGTGAGTGTGAACAGACACTGTTACTTACATGAATGAGTAAACTCCCTAAATATCTGGGAACAACTGTTATAAATCAGAAGAGGGTACAACCAAAATATGGTTTGGAGAATTTGGGATTACAGATTTTTAAGATTTGAAAAAAAAAAAAAAAAAAAAAAAATTGTAAACAATAACAGAGGCCTGTGAAAACATTAATTTTAATAATAATGAAAAGGGGATTTTTTGACCTATAATATCTAATATTATACTTAATATTCACTTAATAGTCACCTCAAAACTTTTTACTTACATGTAGTGAATATTTTTCCAGGTGTGGGTATGTCCATATAATGCTGCTTATCAATATGACCATGTACATTGAAACGTCTAAGCTGCCAGGAGAGGGCAGTTAATGATAAAAAATAAATAAATTAAAATAAAAAACAAAATAACAAAATAAAAAGAGAGAGAAAGAGACTAGAACATGGACCCCATCTACATTTGTTAAAAACATATAAATGTACACTTAGTGTTTCCCTTATAAGCTCTCCAGGCGTTTTGCTTATCTCTGATGTGTGTATAGATCATATTTTGGGTGCATTATTGTGCCCAAAGGTACATGTACATGTAGGGTTATTACAACACTATTAAAGTCTGTTTTCGCGGCATTTTCTATGCAAACTTCACACATAAAGACGCATAAATTGTACTGAAATATGCACAAATAAATAAGGAAAAGGGTGATAAAACCAGCTCTATGCTTTATAGTTATAAAAATTTCAAATCTATATGTCCAATCTACATTTATACCTTTAATAACCACAATCCAGTGTTTTCAGCACATTTCTTCATACACTCAATCACTAAGTACTTTTTCTTCTTCATTAATAATGAAAGATTTTCTTTCATCTTGTTTGATTGAACAGTAAGGAAAGCTTTCTGCTGCTAAATGACACATATTAGTGTGGTAGGAATGACCTTCAAAGAGAGACCACTGTCTCAGCTGGAAGCCAGCCAAAATCTGTTCATATCTGTCAAACATGATTTAATTTGGAGAGTCCACAAAGTTCACTCCTATACCTACACACACATAAGTATATGCTACATATGTCTACATGTATACGGGCAAACATTTGTTCACAGTGCCCTGTTGAGAATTCAGTCAAAAGTTGCTCTGCTCAGAGGTCACTAGTGTAAACCCTGATCCCTTTTGCATTCCAGTCCAATAAAACTTCAATCTCCCAGTATGATAGACGCACTTGTTTGGACAACAGAATGGTGGAGGACCTTTTACCAGCAGGTTTCCAAAGGCCAAATTTGAATAATTCATACTGGCTAGTGCCTCGTTCCAAATTTGTTTCATGTTTACAGGACTCTCCTTCGATACAGCCTTTCCACTGAAGGGTGCTCTTGCAATAACGGTAAGTTTTTCCACACTTTTATATCAATTAATGAACAACTTGTTTCCATTACAAACGTAAAGTGTCTTTTAACATATTAACTTGTCTTAATTGTCTTAAAACTATCCATAAATATCAAGCTAACTAGATCAGAACCCAGTGTTCTTCTGAACCTTTGTATGGGTCAGTGATGTCTCCAGAAATTTTTATTGGTTTATTGCCTGTATTTACTTCTTTGCCATTGCTTTCAAACACATCACCAAAAATGTTCTGTAAACTAGCTGTTCACGTATAATCTGTTGTTGGAAATCTCCACTGCAATTAAGACTTAATTTGGGATTATAATTTTAATTACAGTACGCTAAAGGACAAACAAGTCATATGATATGAAAAAAAATTGTTTAACTTGATGCAGGTAGTATTCACTCTTGCAGAAAACATGACGGCCACAGGTCGTGAGCGCTTGGCGCGGCTTTGCTGGCTCGTGGGGGATGCTGGAACCACTGCTCTGAGGGTTACATTTGACTGCTTTTATTCACCAATGAACCTAAAGAAAAACATCAACAGACTAGAAATGCGCAACACTGTGGGGAAACTTTTGAGTCAAGGGCGGATAACCAAGGCAGAGTGGGAACAGATGTACCCTTCGGAGCAGCGGAACATCTCGTCAAACAAATTCGACTTTGACATGCTGGTTGTACTGCTGCAGAATATCTGTCATATGAGCTCCCCTTACCCTGGAGGCTGGTGTAAAGAGCCTCTACCAGAAGATGAGAGCCTCAGTGCTGACATCACGCGATTAAAAGTAGCCAAGGATAACTTGTGCACTGCTGATTCTTTAAGCGAAGAGACATATAAAAAATTATGGGAGCTTACTACAGGTGCAATTTTTCGCCTCGGAGGTGCGGAAGGGAAGAGGAAAATCCATCGTGTGGAGAGCGAAATTTTGACAACAGAATTCATGCAGAACCAGTTCATTCAACAGCTTCAGAAGAAAAAAGAGCAACTGGTGGAAAGGACTGAGGTGGACAACAAAAGCAAGCTGCTGAAGCAGAGGAGCTCCATGTCGCCATTTAAAGACATCCCTCATGAAGAACATTCAGGTATAGATTTTAACTAATACCCCTGTTGAGTATGGATCAAAACCAACCTTTAATTAGATGTCACTTTTAATCATAATATATCTTAATCACAGTAATCTGTCTCAATTAAAGACAAATCTAGATATCCACTTTTTAACATGTTTGAACATTCTAGTAATTTCTGATTATTTGTGGTTTTAAATTCGGATGAGCATGAATCAATCAACATGTGAGTAACGGCTGGAAAAATTATGATATGAAATATCAACTTTCTAATAATGATAGGTGATCTAAAACAATTCATTTATTTATTTGATTGATGTTTTACGTTGCACTCAAGAATATTTTACTTAAGCGACAGAAGAGAGCATTAACTACGACCATCTGCATGTTGCTGACAAACCTTCCCATGTATGACAGGGGAGAGGGAGCCAGCATGAGCTGGACTTGAACTCATAGCAGCTACATTGATGAGAGGCTCCTGGGTCATCGCACTGCACTGGTACTTCAACCACATTGGCCACCTGAAGTGATACATTGGATTTAATATTTGCCGAAAGACCATGTTGTAAACAGATCTCTAGTAGGGTAAATCACAGCATCGCTTGCATTTTGGAATCTATCAATGTTGGACAGAGTTACAAGTGAAGGTAACCAGGTTGTGACAAACCATGCAATTACCTACTTTAACAAATACATTAAGCAACCACACACATATATGGAAACATGTAAGTCTGTAGAACAATCAAAAAAGTTCAGTACTCTCAAAACTGTACTCATTCAATGTCCTTGAAAATACTGTCTTATCTAATCTTTAAGACCAGAAACCAACCTTTTGATCAAAGCTATAGTCAATGATGCAGAATGGGACACTGCAGAATGGAAGTCTGGAATAAACCTGATTTTTTAGCCCTTTCCTTATTCCCGGCAGAAATAGCTGAATTCAAACAATATCTCATTGTCATGGCTACGGAGCTATAAAACAAAGGTTTGGTCTACTGAGTCATTGATTTCTTTCTTTCTTTGTTTGATTGGTGTTTTACACTGTACTCAATATTTCACTGACGTATATAAGGGCGGCCAGCATTGGGGTGGGAGCAATGAGCAGAGCCAGGGGAAAACCCATGAGAGCCATTTGATAATAAGCATTTAAGATAAAGTTCTCAGGTACATTTTATCATCAGTTCATTAGGCCTAGACTTGTGTAATTCTCACTTCCAGGAGAAGGTATCCCTCAGGAAGACATCATAGTGCTGAATAAGACCTTCAAGTTCCTGATAGAGTCTATCCAGGTCGAGGACACTCTGGACTTCCTCCAGAACAGCTCTGTGATAGATGAAGCTCAGAGAAAGAGAATCCTCTCCATCCATAAAAATGCTCCCAAAATGAGATTCCTGATTAACATTATTCAGAAGTCAACCAACAAGCAAGCCTTCAAGGTAACTCATGCGCAGTGTTAGAAGGCATAGTTTGAATACCGAAATATTCATTCTTTTAAAATTAAGAACATTAAGAACACTGGGAGACTGAATATTTATTGTTTTTGCTTTAAAGATGGGTAGAGAGTAAACCTAGAGCAAAGACAACAGTGTCAATGTTGGCAAATGGTCACACGTAACCAATGAAATAAGGCCTCGTCAATATACCTCAGTTAGGATTTTATTCTGTTTATATAAATGCTTAAATAGTAACAAACTACATGCTCAAAAGCACCATGACTACATAAAGCAGAACTAGATGCAAAAAATGTGATGTTAAGTGCAATTTATTAGACGTCACTGGTCTAGAATCATTCCAAATTGCTCAAATTACTTTAACACAGTCATCAACTGAGATTTGACTCCCACGAAAGATTGTTCAATTTGTCATCCTGTATTCAACAAAGAACACAAAAGTAGTCATGCTGATAGCTCTTCAAGCAACTTTCGATTGAATTTTCTCCAATCAAAGCACTAACTGTACGGACGTGAAGAAACAAACCATATTAACTTCTGTATGTGTCAGAAACAAACCATACTAACTTGTGTATGTGTCAGAAACAAACCATACTAACTTCTGTATGTGTCAGAAACAAACCATACTAACTTCTGTATGTGTTAAAAACAAACCATACTAACTTGTGTATGTGTCAGAAACAAACCATACTAACTTCTGTATGTGTTAAAAACAAACCATACTATCTTGTGTATGTGTCAGAAACAAACCATATTAATTTCTGTACGTGTCAGAAACAAACCATATTAACTTCTGTATGTGTCAGAAACAAAGCATATTAACTTCTGTATGTGTCAGAAACAAACCATACTAACTTCTGTATGTGTCAGAAACAAACCACACTAACTTCTGTATGTGTCAGAAACAAACCATACTAACTTCTGTATGTGTCAGAAACAAACCATACTAACTTCTGTATATGTCAGAAACAAACCATACCAACTTCTGTATGTGTCAGATACAAGCCATACTAACATCTGTATGTGTCAGAAACAAACCATACTAACTTGTGTATGTGTCAGAAACAAACCACACTAACTTCTGTATGTGTCAGAAACAAACCATACTAACTTCTGTATGTGTTAGAAACAAGCCATACTAACTTCTGTATGTGCCAGAAACAAACCATACTAACTTCTGTATGTGCCAGAAACAAACCATACTAACTTCTGTATGTGTCAGAAACAAACCATACTAACTTCTGTATGTGTCAGAAACAAACCATACTAACTCCTGTATGTGATTTCATGTTTGTTTGCAGTTGTTTTGTGAAAGCATCAAGGACAAATATACCACAGTGTACAGCATCATTGTCAAGGCTAGAGACCAAATATACCAGCAGGGGTTGGCCAACAAATCAGGTACAGGACTAATTCAGTTAGGCAACAATCCTCTTGTAATTTGCTGAATTGCTGATGTGCATTTAACTATCCCAAATTGACTTTTACTGGCCACATCTAAAGTGTAACATAAAGCCCACCTTAAACTTCTGGTTAATTTTATCATTATCTAGTAAAAAAAAAAAAATGAACATGAAGAAAAAAAAAACCATTGTTTTGGATGTATTTTTTTTTAATTCACTCAAATCATCCTGCTACCTCTTTTAATATACTAAAGTCCATCATATTTGCAGATATTCTTGGTTACTGCAAAAGGATCATCACCACAAGATACAAAACCTTGTACAGTCACATGACACCCCTACTCTGGGAGGAATGGACCAAACCAAGAGATAAATGTTATGTGCCACTCCAGATTGTCAACAGCCATGGGTACTGTAATATTTCCTTGCTTTTGTTAAGACTAACAAAATAGATGTACATTTAGACTATTTGCTGAGATAAGACGTTACAGCAATTGTTAAATGTTGATGCAGAACCCAACACATAGCTCATTTTACCACACAGATGTAACCTGGAAAGCTCTGTTTTTTCTTCTACTTTTTGTTTACCTGACTTGTCAAAGTGTTATAAGCCATGATGAGATTAATTTCACATATGTGATGGTGAAAGAAAACCAGTGGCAAACTGATTGTGACAAGCTCAGCACTTTACCCAAAGGCCAGGGATATGAACCTGGTGAAATAAGTGTGATATAATGCGCTATAAGCTGCTCCTGGTAGCCTGGAGTTAAAAAGCTTGATCATCTGTTCACTCATTGTTTCCCTCTGAATTCCTTTGAGTTGTGATCATTAGTTCAACATTCTTGACATTCTTGTATTACAAGGTTAACTCTGATTCATTTTATAGCTTGATGATCAATCTCATTACAGACAAG
Organism: Liolophura sinensis; assembly: GCF_032854445.1. NCBI lineage: Eukaryota > Metazoa > Mollusca > Polyplacophora > Chitonida > Chitonidae > Liolophura > Liolophura sinensis. The sequence goes on along the minus strand of NC_088302.1, from coordinate 46,946,918 downwards.
AGCTGTCACTGGATGAATGTTTCCCCAAACGCTCTACAATTAAGGTGATGTTTGGGAGCCCAGGCTATGGGAAGACAACACTGGGTGGAATGTTGGCCAAGAGCTGGGCACAATCTCCAGATGACTGTCCATCAACCTGTGACCTACTCCTCTATCTGGACATAGCAAACACGCAAGGAAAAAGTATTCTGGATTTAATCTACGGCCAAATTTTCCCTGATGGATTTCGCGTCAGTAAGACAAATTTTCAGTTGGCCATAGAGAATAATGCAGAAAAGATCCTATTTGTTCTTGATGGTTTCACAGATGGATTTACCAACAGCAGTGTGGAGGAGATCTTAAGAGGTTCACTGTACAAAGGTTGTTCAGTGCTGTTGATGGCTGATCCATCTTGCAAAAAGGTCAACGGATTCAGCCCACATAGCTATGTATACTGTCAAGGGTTGCATGAGGTAAGCATTGCTCGCTGCATCAGGACGTATACAAACTTGGTGGATATTGAAGACAAGCCGCTAAATAAATTCATATCGAGTCTGCGTGGCAATATGGCCACAATACAAACGCTAAGGAATCCTCTTCTGTGCATGTCAGTGGCAGCATACAATGAAGACACGCTTCCCTCCCTTGACACACTCTCCCGAACAACTTCTGCCCTAAAAAGCTTCTTCCAGATACTTCTTGCACACTTCTGCACTGACAACGGCCTTTTGACTACTACAGGTAAAATGCAAGAGGTCATGAAACAAACACTGAACAAACTACAAGAGAGGGCATACAGCAACATGCTGGCCAGCTGCTCATGCATAAGCTCAGAGGAAATGGAAGCATTTGAAGTAGAGTCACTTCATAAACTTGGCATCTTCGTCCAGGTCCATCATGTGTGGACATATCAGAGCTCTATGTGGAGAGATTTCCTGGCAGCCCTTCATCTGGCAGAAATGGAAGACGAAGAATTCACAAAAGATATTTTCTACCACAAGCTACTAAAGCTGTCCAAGTATGAACAATGTATACAGTTTCTCTGTGGGATATTATCTTTGGGTCAAAACTCAGAAAAACTCAGCCAAATATTTACTGAGTTTGTCTCACATAACAGAAGAAGCATTCGGGGGATTAACTTTGTTACAGAGAAGAATGACAAAGAGGAAAACCCTCAGAACAAACGTTCTGGTCAGTTCAGAGATTTTGCCCCAAGCCTCCGTGCTCTGTACGAAACCAGAAATGACAAGATGAGCCAGATGATGTCAGGGTCCATGCCACCATGCATGGTGATAAAGAGCAACCATCTCTTCTCGGAAAATGCCCTTTTAGGGCTGTCAAGCGTCCTTAGACTACAGACTACAATGTTATTTGAACTGGATATCAGTTTGGGTAAGCTGCATGAGTTCCAGACGTACAGTTTGTTGGAGATGGCACGAGCTCTGGGTCAAAACCAGCATGTGAGAATACTAAGAGTGACATGGTTGTCTATGAACATTGCAGCCTGTTTCCTTGGTGCGGTTCTCGAAAACAACACATCTCTTCGTCAAGTTCATGTTGACCGGGGAAAGGGTCGACACACTATGCCCTCCCGTGACAGCGCTGCTTTATGGGCAGGGCTGCAGACTGCCAGTTCTAACCTAGGACACTTGGAATCCTTCAGCTTCCTGAACTGCCCCTATCCAGGAGTAGTTGGCCATGTTCTTCGGCACCTTCCGTCAACCCTTCCTCATCTGAATATCAGTGGCTCAGCATTTGACATGGTTTGTGGGCATCGTCTTGCGTCTTTCCTTGGTCGTACAAAACGACTGACCTTCCTAGATATCAGTGGGGTCCAAATTGGAAACACAGAGTTCTTTACCCTTGTCCAAGGGCTTAAGGTCTGTCCATCTCTACAGGTTATGAAGGTTGCTCAAATCAAACTGGGAAGATTAGCGTTCCTAGGTCTATGTGATTCTTTGATCATGACAAGGAACATCGAGAAACTGGACCTGAGTGGCTGTCAGCTGACTGATGAGATGGGGACAAGATTAGCACAAATTACAGAGAAGGTAGCCTCTCTGAAGACACTGAATCTGCAAAACTCCGAAATTTCTCAGGAAGGGAGGTCACTCATACAGCTTTCCAGTCCTCGCTCTCTCAAAGTCCTTGGCATACACAAGGGGAATGGCCTGCCACCAATAATTGGTGGACGATAATAATCATGCATAACCCATTACAACAGCATCACCAGTGCATCGTTATGAACTTGTATGACAGGTGGGATATGTAAAAATGTGCTGCTATGCAGATAAAGCGAATCTATAAGAAATGACATCATCAACTGCCTGAAACTGAAAAGCAACCAGCATAGCGGAAACGAATAAGGTGATTAGCTAATGAAAGTATTTAATAACTTCCTTTAGTGTTGGTATATAACAACTAAAGTCTTACAACTTGATATTTCTATTTATTTACGCATACATAAAGACGTATACAAAATTTAAACTATGTAATTTACAAAGAATGCTGTGATATTATAATTTTGAGAACCAACGTGAACAAACACTGTGATAAAAAGAGTAATAATTTCTACATGTAATAAAGTTAACGTACCTCTGACAGTTGTCAATTTCCCTGTCATACCTGTACTTCAGCTGTAACATCACCATGTCTGGAGTCAAACATCTGTAAAACACATGGAAAACATACAGCCACCAATAACAGTTCTAACCAATGTCCTTGAAGGAAATAGAATTGTCAATGTATCAACTAAAAAAGTTTCCATATACAAAGTAAAGAAAAGTTTAAGAATTCCAAACATCATCACCCTAATTCCTCAACCTTTTCACATATGAAAGAAATTTAAGATCCATGTCAATGTACAAGATGAAAGCATGACACATGTACAACAATTCTGAGAGGCCAAAAACATGGTGAACCCACCTCCCTGCCCACAGATGAGGACAGTAGACTTCATAAGCTGCCAGTTTCCAGACAATCCAGCGATAATGATTGTACAGCCAGTCCTCTGAGATCAGCTTGGGGTCTACATTCTCATGGGTTATAAATGCCCTGCAAGATACGAAATATTGACAAATGTCTTTAATAGAAACCCCCTACCGACAATAACATTACCGTATTTCATCCAAATTTCTGTATTTTTCAAGTGACACACATTGCTTGATTCTGACTGATTCCTCCGCCTTCTTGGACAACTGAAGCTGTATTTGTGAAGTCTGATTAATTTCTAATCTGAAAAAGTTAAGAATACTAAAACCCCTCAAGGATAAAAATTGGCTGGGGGCTCACTGGCCTCAAAGGCTTAAAAATTCAGGGGCCAACGAAACAATCTAGAAGAAAATTTAATTTTATGAGATCATAGGCCAATGGTGGGGCAATTATTTTCATGATAACCATCGTAAGTGCCAGCATTTTGGTGGGAGGAAATTCTGCGGGAAACGGGGGAAACCCACTTCCATCCGCAGAGGAAGCCAACAAGAGCTGAACTTGAACACACAGCTAGTGAGATGTTCCTGGGTAGTAGATTAAATAAGATAAAGCCCAAACATGTTATTTACTGAGCTACAATCCTGACAGAAGAGTCTTTATTTATGTATTTTGTTAGTATATATTTGCAGTTCCCACAGACTATTCAACAAAATACAAGGCAAACACTGATTGGATATATATTCATGTTACAAGGACAACCTTCATGCGTAGACCTAGAGGTAAGCTTACAACACTGACATGTACGTGTTCCAGACAATAGTTTAAGAACCTCAAAATGGTGAGTCAATGCCTTCTGATTTGGTGACTGAAATACACAGGGTTATCTTATTACTAGCTCCCAAGGGAAACAGTTCTTCAAATATAGTGCTGACATGAAAAAACAAATAGATCACAAAAAGGGGCATATTTAAAGAGTGATGTGAATCGTTTTCAAAAGGCTTCTTTTCTGGTTGTAGGAACAGCTAACAAATTTTACAACCAAGTGAAGATGTTCACTGTGTAAATATAGTCACATTTTTATGATTTTTTTCCCTTATGAGGGCGACAAACAGACTCGTTCAAGACTCTGCTGGTGCAGAAGTACTGGCTTGTGCTCATGCTCACCTGCATCTTGCATATACATGAGTACCTTGTTATATATACATCTACTGTACACCCATCAGTTCAATCGAAATCTTAATAACTTCTGTTTAAGACTGAGCTTGAATCCAGCGACATTTGCTACAATCATTGCCACAGTATAATCCAATGTCAGCAATAACTTACCCAGAATTTACGCTGTCAAGCAATATTTTGACCTTGTTACAAAAGAAATAACAGTTTTGAAGTTTTGACTTCCACATAAGATTAAGTGTAATAGCTGACCATATCTGCTTGCAGAACAGGGATTTTCTCAATCGGCAAATCCCACTTTCAAGAATTTTTCTCAAGTTAAAATGTTTACCTGTAAAACTCTGCTTTGCCTGCCAAGCCATCATCCGTTGGGAGAAGCTTTATGCCATCACCCAGTATCATACCACTGCCCTGTTTCAATAGCTCTGAACCAAAGTGAGCAGCAAGGTCAAAACTAAAGTCTTCCGCTGTATTAGAGCTTACAGAGAACACTGATGAAGGGATAATCTGAAATAATGATAGGAAAAGGAATAATTATGAAATAAACTATTTGCTGTAGTAATCACAATGAATTACCACAAGTCATCTTATTTAAGAAATTATGGCCATCTTAAGGCTTTGAATGCCACAAATTTTACTGAAAAATAATGCACCTAGTTTTCTACCAAAGTTTGAATGCAAGCTGTGCAATTAAATAACCTAATTTAGTTCTTTGATAACACCACATTTAAAATTATACTACTATAATATTGGCGATCTGGTCTATTGCTTTTAATACCTAAACAGAACTTTACACAGTACCAAACCAAATGTCTGATCTCAAGTCACAGCTTATGAAACTGGAGAATTCAAAATGCAACCATGGTTCAGGCACTCAAAAGGACTAATTCAAATGAGATAAGTCAAGCACACAGGATGACTCGGGTACTCTCAGGTTGGCTCAGACACAAGGTGGTTCAGGCCCTCAACATTGCTTAGGCACTCCAAATGAGTCTAGCACTCAGGATGGCTCCAGCCCTTCAACTACGTCAAGTATGCGGGATGGTCCAGGCATTCAGGATGGCTCCAGCCCTTCAACTACGTCAAGTATGCGGGATGGTCCATTCATTCAGGATGGCTCCAGCCCTTCAACTACGTCAAGTATGCGGGATGGTCCAGGCATTCAGGATGGCTCAGATACTCAAGACTTACATGTAGGATGGCTCAGACACTCAAGATGACTCAAAACTTGCATTGTACATGTACGATGGCTCAGGCCTGGATTACCAGTAAAATTCATTACATACATCAAATACTCACAAAGCTGGATGCAACAATATTAATGCGTTCGCCAAAGAGCTTTATTTTTAAGCGCTTCAATTTTGATCACTCTGCCTGCAGGGCTCTAAACTGTGAAATTAAACGATTCAATGAAAGGATGTCCCTTACTTTAATTACTGAAACCTCTTTTGAGCAGAGAAAATGGAGGTGTTATACTCTATAAAAACCCATCATTGTTGCCAGCTTTTCTCCCTCACTGACATTATAACATTAGTTACAGATTATCTGTGTGTGCTTACAATGTGAAACCCTTTGTGATTGGTCATGTTTGGTTAGCAAAACTAGTACTTCTGCATAGTCATAAAGTAAAGTGTCTTAAGTATTCATGAAGTGGTTTAAACATTGAATCCTGGTAGGTGTTGCCCCCTTGATACTGAAGCTGTACACTGTGCATAACGGTGCCACCGTAAGTGAGAACAGCAGAAAATATTACCTGCACTTTCCTTGATCTAGCAGCCATCTGCACTGCTCTGCTTCCCATAACATCCGATAACTTCAGCCTCTGCTGTGAGGGTATGTTCTTCTTCAAGGTCATCAGTTTTCCAGCACATGGTCGAACAGTTGTTCGTTTCTTCCAAGAAATTATCCTGTCCTGTTGGAGTCTGGCCATTTGCAGACAGGCAATGGCATCTTCAGGTAGCTCACATCTTGAGACTGCAAGATCATGGCTGCCATCACCACTGTTCAGCTTTGCACTTACACAACTCTGCAACAATTCAGTTTTAACACTGTTATTTTCAGTCAAATTGTCTCCAGAACAACTTGGGAAATGTTTGGGTGAAGCTGCCATGAAATCTGCCCTTGTAGAGGTTAGCTGAGGAGACTCGCAGGTAACACAGGCCCTTTCAGCTCCACTGATGAAGGGACTGAATCCAGAGATTGTATCGCCGGTTTTCACAGAGTTCAGATCTGTACGGCAGTTCTCAGGTGTTTTGGCTGCTTTATAAGGGGTCTTGAAGGAAGATACAGTCTGTGTAGGGGACAAAGGTGTCCTGTCGGTACCACTTGTTATACCTGTGAAATTGTCTGCAGGCCTGAAGATGTAGCAATAGGATTATCATACATATATTATCCATACCTTTACATATCCATATCAACACTCAACAAGTTTTTATTCAATTTTCTGCAGTTACAGGTTTTGTTTATGTTATATGAGCTTAACTGTTTGAAAAATTACATTTACTACCAGTAATGGCAAAACAAAATAAACAAAAAAAAAACTCTCACTTTATACAAGTACACAACTTTGCATAGCTCAAATTATTCCTGTATTTGAATGTAAAATGCCAGGACTAAGACACACTTTGTATACAAATACAAGACAAAATCATCAGAATTAAGTGCAAGTTAGTTTGTAAGTGATGTTATGACAGATTCACACTACATATTCTTAATGCTGCAGTAAATAAAACCAGCACATACAAATGATAGCCATAGAAAAACTTTACCTTAAATCCTGTTCTGAACAGTGGCGAGGGTGAAACTCATGGCCCTTGCGGTAGGGGTTGTCTCTAAAAGAGGCTGTAGGAAAGACAAGATTTACCTTCAGTTATCTGACAAGTGATCATGGAGTTGGTTCAGTGTCTGAGGTGTTTCTGATATACAAACTGCATGACCAGTGAATCAGGAGATGGTTCAGTGTCTGAGGTGTTTCTGATATACAAACTGCATGACCAGTGAATCATGAGTTGGTTCAGTGTCTGAGGTGTTTCTGATATACAAACTGCATGACCAGTGAATCAGGAGATGGTTCAGTGTCTGAGGTGTTTCTGATATACAAACTGCATGACTAGTGAATCAGGAGATGGTTCAGTGTCTGAGGTGTTTCTGATATACAAACTGCATGACTAGTGAATCAGGAGGTGGTTCAGTGTCTGAGGTGTTTCTGATATACAAAATGCACGACTAGTGAATAAAATAAAAACCAAAAAAAAATCCCCACAAAAAAGTTTTGAGCCGTAGCACATGTATATTTTTCACATCAATGTAACATAATTCTTTTTGTACCATCAAGAAACAGACTGAAGACCTTCTATCTAGAATATACTTCATGACATACAACATTGAGAGTAAAACCAGAGCAGCGACGACAGTGTAATAGCTGGCAAACGGTCACACATAACCGGTGAAATATAGCCTCATCAAGTTACCTCAGTCAGGGCTTTATTCAAACTGTTTATGTAATGCAGACACAATAGCAATTTAACACTCTCGCTAGCATCATGGTTTAGGCAGAATTTGATAAAAAAAAAAAAAAAACTATGCTGTGATGTTAGTTGCAAGTTACTAGACATCACTGGTCTAGAATCACTCAAAATGTGTTGTTATCACATTTAAAAAAGATATACAGCATAGCGAGTAAAACCAGAGCAGCAGCACAGGTGCAATATTTTGCAAATGGCAATTAAAGCACAAAGTTTTAGAGACTGAACATCAGCCAAACCTGAGAATGCTAGATCAGATTCAAACATCTGAACTTTCAAGCAATACAGAAATGATGCTGACTGGCTGAAAGAAACATTTTACAATAACTTCTGCTGACAAATTCTACTGATGCCTTGCACAAGATCTGAAATGCACTGACCTTCTGGGGTAGAGAATTTGGGATTGCACCTGTATATGGAGTTCCCAGCTTTTCTGGTGACAATGTTGACATCTACAAAATCATTACAATGATAAGCATGGTCACCCAGTATTTTACAATCCTTGTTATCAGTGATGTGAGGGACAGAAAGCACTTGGCTGAGTAAGCTCCAAAATACTGTATTTCACCTGAAAATTAGCATTTTGATTGATTCTAACTGATTCATTCACCTTGAAGGCCACTTAATATTTTTTGTGCCGTTTGATTAATTTCTTATCAGAAAAAATGAATTGTTGGCATCAAAAGTATCATTTTAAGGTCTTTCATGAGCCTCTGAAAGTGTTCTTCTACCGACAAAACGAATATAGTAGGTACTCATTTCTTTGTCTAATTAGTGTTTTATGTCATACTTGAGAGTATTTCACTGATGCCTTCTGTATTGCACACAAAGTGTTGTGTAAAGAATTACTCAAAAGTTTTTGATTCGAATAATGACAGCCATATTATGTCAGGAGGAAAGCCGAGTACCCTGAGGAAACCGAAGTACGTGGCATTAACATTTGGCGAGTTACTGATGGACTCTCCTACATGTGACATGTCATACTGGTGGTAGGTATTAAATAAAGTCTTGTCCGGGTCTATGCAAGACAGGCTGCAACCAGAGAGAGCACCATACCACACCAGACCAGAGAACATGGAAACCAGGGGAATCTAGAAAATCTTCCCGTCCGAGAATGGGGCTGAACATGTTCATCAGTGGACAAAACAGCTGTGATAGAAATAGCTGAGCCAGTGGAAGCTCAATAGGGGGAGCCTTGAATTAGGACTGTTTTCATCACTATTCCTACTGTTTCATGTGACCTGTCAAAAATGTTAGGCAACTATTACTGATCGCATTTACCATAACATTGTCATCTGATAGCGAGTTTCACAAAGCATTATTTAGATGAACAATGAAGAAAACTGATGAGCTGATCATTTGTGAGATTGAGAAGTTTCTTAATTTGTACCTCTAGAACATAGTGAGATAAGTGATCGGTAAATTAATGTCACGAAAGGTTGCCTAACATTTTTCAAATGTCACATGGGACTGTCTTTACCTTTAACGACAAAAGAGTTCAAACTCGCAACTCCCTTATTCCAACTCCAATTTGGTTGATCAAAATGTTTTGTCTACAGCCTTTGATAACTAGTATGTTTAATGTCCTATTCAAGAATATTTCACACTGTTAATGGCTCCCAAACTATACAATGGCAGTCAGACAATTTTAGTATTCAAACAGAATAAATTATACTTTGATGGCCACATACCATTGCCGAATTGCCTCTGAATATCACAGTTCTCTGACAACCCTGCACTGGAAATGCTGGTGTTTATGCTTGTGGGAACTGATGCTTGAAACTCTGATGCTGACATGACTTTAGAGGATGGTGGCCTATATAGGACCCCAGCACGCTTTGCTTTGAAAACCACAGATGGTTTTGAGTGACGAGTACCATTTGAGTTCACGGCTCTATCTACTAACAAATCAGCAGGTAAGCTCTCGGTTGCAGCTGTAATTGCAGGTGTAGCTTTCTGCTCATGTTTGTCACTTTCTATCGACTTTCTGGCGTCAATTAAAGCCTGCTTTGATACACTGACAGGTTTGCCAGAACAGGTCTGAAAAATACAGCCTCCTGTTTGCTTTTTAATTTGCGCATTCTTCAATTGGTTGAAAAGCTTTACATTTTGAACATATGTCTCATTATGGTCAAGCTGATATTTCGCTTCCTTCAGAGCTTTCACAGACACTAACACAGAATTTCCAGAAGCAGTCTGAAACAAGCCACTGTTCTGTACTAGACCAAACTGATCCTTGTTGGTATTGGCAGTTGAGTGTGCCGCCATAGACTTAGCTGCTTGACCTTCAATGATGCTGTCACATTCAGACAGGTGACACTTTGTCTCTTGTAGAGCTTTTCCAGAAACACAGACGCATTTTTCTGAAGCTTTCTGGAAAAAACTGAAACTTTGTGCTTCAGTGGATTCCAAAGTGTCTGGTGTCTGGTTTTCCAGTGCTTTGTTAGTGTCATCTGCACTATCAGACAGATGTGCTTTGGCTTCCAATAAGACTTTCTCTGAAATGTTGACATCTTTTCCTGAAGCCGTCTGAAACAAACTACCACCTTGGTTCGGTGACTGAGCCTTCTCAAAGTTGGAAAACATTTTTTGTGATGTAGTTGACAATACTGTACATGTATTTATATCACCTTCACTCTCGGAGAGATGAGCTCTTGCTTCCAACCATGCTTTCTCTGAAATGCTGATCTTTTGGCCTGATGCTGTTTGAAACAAGCTACTACCTAGAACTTCCTTTGATGCAATTCTGTTTGTACAAAACCTTGAAGGTAATAATGATTTGGCTACTGTTATGTTTTCCATTCTATCTACCCCTTCAGACAGATGTGCTTTTACTTCAAACAATGCTTTCTCAGAAATACTAATATTCTTGCCTGATGCTGTTTGGAACAAGTCACTGCCCTGAAGTTCACTACATGCATCTCTGTTTGTACCATGTACTTTTTCTACGTGGTTATTTTCTATTCCACAAAGATGGGATTTTGCTTGCAAAAATGCCGTCTCAGAAATTGTAACATTTTGTCCAGATGCTGTTTGGAACAAGCTAGTGCCTTGGATTTCACCAGAATGATTTATACCTTTCAGACTCTTCAGCTGATCCCCTGATGCAATGTTGTCAAACTTTTCAGTTATACCCTTTTCAGTGTTAGACAGATGAGCCCTAGCGGCCTCCAATGATTTTTCAGATATTTCAACACCTTTCCCAGAAGCAGTTTGAAACATACTGCCACCTGGTAATTTGCACTCTAAAGCGTCTACATTTGTTCTGGCTTCTCGCAGAGCCTTTTCGGAGATACCAACAGTCTTCTGAGAAGCTGTATGGAATAGACTACTGAAATCATGATTTGCATGGAGTTTGGCAACATCTTTAGTCCTGTTACATCCCATGGTTTCATCATTTACCAAGCCCTCATTCCATGACATCCTTGCCAAATGTAGTGCCTTATCAGATACTGACACAGTCTTCCCTGAAGCAGTCTGGAACAAACTGTTTGGAATCGCGCCTGCGCCATGAATAAGTGGTACACTCTCCAACTCACAGACCTGATGCACACTTGATTCCTCAGGTGCTGTATTTAGATCATTACTTTCTATAATACCCTCCACCTGCTTCAATGCCTTCTCTGATATGGTAACTGTTTTTCCTGTACCAGTCTTAAATAAACATTCTCCAGCAGTCACTGTTTTACTGTTACTGGAACAAGTCCCCTTTGTCTCAGGTTTGGTACTTTCTGCATTAGCAGTCACAGAGGAACTGTTCTGATCAGACACATTTTCCAATCTTTCTGTACTAGTATTGTTATCCCTCTTGGTCGGTGATCCATGACCACCATCGAAAAGATTCCCTTCACCTTTACCGGCGCTTTGGGTACAATAACTTTTTGAAGATGAGATTGTCATCTTCATTTCCTTTGGCAGTCTTTCTAAATCCAACTGGAATGCTTCATCGTCACTAAACGACAAGGGTCTTGACCCTTTCAAAGATCTATCACCTACAGGACTCCAGGAGTTTCCAGGACTCGTCACCATGCTAACTGTGGTTGTCATGTCAACCATCATGGCTTCCAGAAGTGTATCATCCATTTCAGAATCAACAGTTTCAAACTCTTTACAAGGAGTGACCTGGTCCCCTGGAACTGGACAAGTCTTCTTGGACTGTCTCTGAGCTTTACTAGATATGGTGATCCCTTTATCGTTTTTTTGTAGTGGTGGAAATCCATCATGCATTTCTTCTACCATGTCTTCTGCAAAAACTGCATCTAAACAATCATGATTAGCAAAGTTGTTCATGCTTGTAAAATCTTTGTCTAGGAGTTGGACATTCCTACTATCAGAGATGACACGGATTTGCTTGGACTTCATTACATCAGTTCCATCATCAAATGTTGATAAATGAGCACACAAATCCTCATCGGCTATACTGTCATCGAAACTTCTGTTGTATGGGCCAGCTGTCTCATATTCATTTACTTTATCACATGATGATTCAGTTTTTAAACTTGAATTCACAGTTTCCCTCTTTGGTGTTGGTCGGGGTGGTTTAAAAGGTCGATAGCCCTTTGGAACTTTTGGCTTAATATTGGGTGATCCTGTAGCAATTGATTGCCTCTTGTGATTATTGACCACTGATAAATTTGGACTACCTACAGTCTGGGAATGCATAAAGCCTAAATTTCTATCATCATTCATACTTTCTAAACCTTTCAGACTAGGGAAACTTTGAGCTTCACTGCTTTCAAACACCTTCTTGCTTTGTTCTACTGTTTGGCCACCAGCATCACCACTGTCCTCAACAAGAGCTCTTGCTTTGTCTAAGCTCACTTTACTTATTTTGACACCTTTCCCTGCTGCAGTAGTGAATCCAAGAGGAGGAACTGCATCCGCTGCATTGAACGACTTAATAGTATTGCCTGCCTGTCCCGCACTATCACCTTGTAACAAATTTACCAAGGATTCGTGAGTATTCTGGTGATAATCCAACCTTATTTCACTTTTATAAGTCTCATTATTTCTGCTTACTTCGTTGTCCTCCAGAAGTGCCTTGGCTTTCGCAACGCTTTCTTCTGTAATCCTAACATCATTCCCTCCAGCTGTAGTGAACCCATTAGTTCTGTTCAAAACCAGTACATTTTCCTTTTCACAGTTCTCTTCTGCTATTCCAAACTTTGAATTTTTGGAAATTAAGTTTTTGTCAAGATATATTTCGTCTGTATTCTCAACAAGGGATTTTGCCATCTCCAGGCTTTCTTCGCTTATTTGAACATCTTTGCCACCTGCTGTTTGAAAACCTGAAAGAGCACCATTCTTAGCTCTAGTGTCACTCAAGATTTTACAGTCTTTCAAAGATTTTACAATACCAACACTTTTACCCAAATCTTCCTCAACTAGTGTCTTTGCCTTTTCAAGGCTTTCTTTGCTAATCTGAAGATCCTTACCACCTGCTGTTCTAAATCCACCACAAAGGATTTCCCTGTTGCTGTCTGACAAATAATCTGTGGTAATTTTTGAGCCCTCAGGTTTTGTCACCAAAGGCTGAGACACTTTTCTTTGATCAACGTGTCTGTGTTGTTCAGCAGATTGCCTCTTTCTCATTTCCTTCTTTGCATCTTCTGTTTCACATTCTTCACAAAAGGACTGAGCTTTGATCATGCTTTCTTCTGACACTTTCACATCTTTTCCGCCAGCTGTTGTAAAGCCATTAAAGGACTTACTCGTATAATCTTTGATGAAGGAATTCTTTCCATTCAGTACGCTACCTTCTCCTTCCGTTTTGATGGTTTCATCAGAACCGGCGCCTGCAGAAGAGGCCATTTCTTCGTCTATACATTCAGAAACTAAGAACTTGGCTTTCTCTAGACTAGTGCTGCTCAATCTGAATCCTTTCCCACTGGCTGTTTTAAACCCCATCGAAGCTCCATTTCTGTCTAGAACCAAGCCAAATGGAAGATCCTTGGTATCCTTGCCACTTTGATTTTCATTTGTGCTAGACACATGATCAACCTTTTCACTGGTTCCATTTGTTTGTGAGTTTGTTGTGAATTTAACATGGGAGGAGGTCGCTGTTTTGCCATCACTGGCTTGCTTTTCTGATTGTCTAAGAATGACAGATTCAGGATCTTGTAAATTGTCTTCCTTGGGTATATCGACTTTTTCTAGAGGCATTGGACTTTCTGTCATGTTTGAACAGGCCTCAGTTGGGAAATCTTTGGGGTCTTCAAAACAAGAATCTAAATCACAGTCTTTTAGCAGCTCTGAGAAGCTCTTGAAATCTGTCAAAAAAAACAAAACAAAAAACAAAACAGAAATGATAGGTGAAGTTACCATTTAAACGAGAGAGGAACCAAGCAAGGCAGAGGAAATCATGGCACATTTTTTCAGCAATGGTTGGTAGCTAAAATGAAGACTGAGTGTGTTATAAAACATGACTCTTTATGTATTAAATTGGGCCTGTAGGTTACCTGTATGTCATTATAAAATATAAATAACATGGAAAGAAAGCTTTTGTATTGGAATGCAAGACTACAGCGTGGAGAGCACTGACGGCTATGTGATACATTGTAGTTTGCAAATAGTCTCGCTTAACCAGGGAAATGCAACCTCAGTTAGGGCTTTACTCTAACCATTCATTTAAATGATCAAAAAGTAACAAGCCAATGTACACCCCTCTGCCCCATGACTTTGAAAAGAGAATTAGTAAGAAAAATAAGATGTGCATTAATGCTCAGTGCGATTTATTAGACATTGGTGGTCTAAAATGACTCAAAAAATGCATTGCCTTTAATAAGCTTATTAACATAAAAACAACGCAAATGGACCAAACCCTTCAGAATAATGTATAATATATAAAATAATGTACAATTAAACAAATTATGTAAAGAAGGGTTCTGGTCTTCAACCTATGGCTGGTCTTCAATGTATGGCTGGTCTTCAATGTATAGCTGGTTTTCAACCTATGGCTGGTCTTCAATGTATGCCTACTCTGGAGGTTCAACATGCTTAGAAACAGTAACAAAAAAAGTTTTTACATGGTTCCATTAAATACATGTAAAACATGTACTTTACCTGCAGAGCTGACTTGTTTCCTTCCCTTCCTGGTTGGAGCAGCTGTGTCTGTTGTAAACAGCTGGACTTTGGCAGTCTTTCCACGAAGAGCTTCAGAATGGGTAGCCCCAGACATTTTACCTGGTAAGTTTTTCTCGGTTACATCAGTTTGAGATGTTGGAGTGCATACTGTGAGAGGTACAACCGAGTCACTAGCCTGAGTCTTTGGTACAAAAACCACTGGAGATCCATCATGATTTCCAGTTTTGAAATTGAAGACGTTCTTTGGACAGGAGGAGTTGATCTGTTGAGCAGATGGATACAGGAAGTGTCTGGATTTATTTCTACGGACTCGGCAAGCCTTGGGCGTACTGGATTCTGAGGAGCTTTGGATGCTATCACAGGGAAACTGTTCTGACATACCTGAAGACACTTTGCAGTTTCCAGTGCTGAGGTTGTCAACATTTGGAAATGTCTTAAGTAGTGAATAACAATTCTGCTGTTTGGAAGAAGATGGAGTTGCTTTGTTACCACCTTGATCTGAATTTTCTTCCACCACCTTGGCGCTGTCGAGAATACTGTGCATGAAACCTGGGGAAATCTGTGTGAACAATTCCTCATCTTTACATCTCTCTGACTTACTGGGTGGAGATGAAAAACTTACTGTTTCCTGGCCACAGATCTGCTGTTTTGGGTCTCCAACATGTACAGAACTACTTGTAGGTAAATGAACATCTTTCCATTCAACTTGAATGTTAGCTTTCTTGACACTTTCCAAGACCTCAACTCCTGTGACCCTTGCCCTGATTTTGCCAGGGTCAAACTGTGTCTGTTCTTCTGGTTCATCCATAATGTGTTCACACATGTCTGCCAAGGTTTCAGCAGATATCTGAGATAACATGTCATCATCTGTCATATGTTTCTTAGCTGGATAACATGGGTTGCTTGTCACAATGAAGGTTTTGTTACTTACACCACATGTTTCCGCCAGACCAGTTTTCCCATGATGTGATGGCTCTTCAGTCAGGTGGTCAGGTCTCGTTGACAAAGTGGCTGAATCCTTCAGTGACTCTAATTCTACCTGATCTTTAGATGCAGAAATCAACGTCTCTACCGCTAGTGAAGTAACAACACAAACAGTCCTTGAAGGATGTTCATGATCTTCTGGGGTCGTTACAGCCTGGTCCACAGCACACAAAGTTGCTCTATCCTCCTCACCCGCTAACTTTACATTTCCTTTGGCTTCCTCTTCCACATTACTCACACCACAGTGGTCAGAAATACTTTGAATATCATTATCTGTAGATGTGACCAGTCCTTTACTTTCTTTACTGTTAACAAGCTTGCTTTCTGAATTGCTAGCACAGATATTTTCAGAAATTTTGGCAAGTTTCGATCTTGAAGAATTGCAAAATTCACCTACAAATCTTACTCGCTTCACACTTGCAGGTGTTCTAGGTTTCTTATCAGACAGGATGGAATGAAGAGGGCTTTCACATGGAGTATTTGGTCCTGTAATGGGGCTTGGAATTCCTACAGAGTTTCTCTTAGCTCTCTTTCCTGGAGCTTGTCTGCGTCTTGATCGCATGTTATTCACAGGTGTATCAAAGAAATCTGACAAAGTGCTCTCTATGACACAAGTTTTCCCTGGGCTGCAAGGGACGGGGGATTCCCAGGGGCTTAGACTGGCGACAGCAGCACCTAAAAAAGGGCTGGATGAGAAGGGGAGACAATTGGACACAGCTCCTTCATCTAAAATGGTTCTATCATCTTCTTCCTCATCAAAAGTGGTACATAATCCAACCCCAAGTACGTCAGAATCAGCTGTCTTATTGGGTGAGAACAATGCTCGGGGTAGGCGCTGAAAATTATTAAAGTATGCTTTCAAACTGAAACTCCATATAAATCTTTTGCATCACATTTTAAACATTTCTCTAGAAAATTCATATTAAAGTGAAAGCGAAAAATTGAAAAATCAAAATGGAATCACTGAAATACTCAGGTCTTTTTTTGCGAAGTGCAGTACATTTGGACGATTGCCCGTCTAGTCCTCTATGAGAACCATCTTAAAAGCAAACTTAGGGACTGTAATGTTTGAAGAGGGGTTTCGTTGGGGACTACACTACTGTTTAGATGTGTATTACATTCCAACATTTTAACACTTACCTTGGGATTGGAAAGTGAACTTACAGATGTAGCTAGCATTAGTAATGACTCCTCTCCTATAAAAAATGAAAAAACACACAAAATATACAAGTTTGAAGGTAGGTAAGATTGATTTTTGAAAAAAAAAGTATGAATTCACAAATTCCATATCTTCCAAGCAAAGCCCTGCAATATACTTAATGTAGTGATTATTTTTATAATCCTTTATCTTTCCTTAGAGTGAACATAAAGTCTGCCACTATATATACATAGAAACAATGATATAGGACACAGTTATCACAGAAAAATATTCTATAAAGTTTTGAAAGTCAAGAAGATGATGTTCAGTACTGGGGATATGGCAGTGATAGACAATTCACTCTGAATAGCCATGTTGCAGAAGCCTGTATGAACTTGGCCAATCACAAGCACTGAAAGCTTCACGTGATAATTAGTTGTCACGTCAAAAAACCTATGAACTGTCGATTGTCAATGTGGTTTCTTATAGTGGATTGACAGATATTGATGCAATAAACTGGATTTGCGGTTAAACTGATGCATTTTGAACCACCCATTTATGAGCAGGGAAGTGAGAACGGCTGCCCATGTCACAAGGCGTAAATGTAGGGCAGGATACTATAGTAACTTGTCAGGTTGAGCTAGCAAGAAAACTGCCTTACGAGAGTAATTGCTTGAAGAGTGAGTGGGTGAGTGCTTGGGGTTTAACATGGTACTTAACAATTTTTCAGTGTTTTGACGACGAAGGAATCCTTGGAGTGCATGTAATGTGCCTCCTTGTACATGTAGCAGGACAGATTCCAACACTCTTTTATCTAGTGCTGCTTCACTGAGATGCCTTACTGAAGGCAAGTAAGCTGTCCCGCCCGAGCCATTATACTGATACGGGTCAACCAGTCATTGCACTATCCCCTTCATGCTGAACGCCAAGTGAGTTACAACTTCCTCTGTTAAGGCCTTAGGTGTGACTCCACGACTGACCCTGGATCTACCGCTCCTGAAGAGGGCGCTCTACCAACTATGCTATTGGGGCTGGCCATTTCTTGAAGAAAAATATTGTGACTTTGCATTATTTTTCCTTAGCAAGTCAGATTTATAATGAAAATATCTTCTCAAAATCTGAATGAAAGCGTCTGTTATCAACTAGAAGGCCCTACTATGTTTGGTAAATTCGGTACAGCCAGCTAGGCCAAATGCTTGCACCCACGCAAGAGGAGGGTGAGCAGGGCCATAAAACATGATGTCTGTGTCCACGAACATCGCCTTGACTGAGCACCAAAGTAACAGAAACATCGGCCTTATGATCAGATGTCAGAGCGGATACACTGTCACATTGTTTAATACCGATGGTACGAGAAAGCTCCTAGGTTTTGACGTCACTAGATAGCTATAGCATGGCAAAACCAAATGCGTGGCTACCTACTGACGATAGTTTGCTATTTACCCTGCTGATAAGCGGTGTCAAATATTTTTAGAACATTTCTGGAACACAACTTTATTAACTAATTCAGCTTTAGTGGCTGACTTTATGTTCACTTTAAGCAGTTGATCACATACACAACTAACTCAGAATTTGGCTTTAGTGGCTGACTTTATGTTCACTTTAAGCAGTTGATCACATACACAACTAACTCAGAATTCAGCTTTAGTGGTTGACTTTATGTTCACTTTAAGCAGTTGATCACACACACACTAACTCAGAATTCAGCTTTAGTGGTTGACTTTATGTTCACTTTAAGCAGTTGATCACATACAAACTAACTCAGAGTTCAGTTTTAGAGACTGACTTTATGTTCACTTCAAGCAGTTGATCACATACACATTAACTCTGTTTATGTTCCAGAAATCAATCTGCTATCTCATGCTACTCTGCTGGAAATCATTTAATATTTCAATGATCAACCATCTAGGAAGATTTTTTTCTTCAGAATTGACCTGCCTTCAGTGTCTTTTTCAATATTCATGTTTAGGCTAGGGTGACACCAATTTTATTTTGTGTTTTATGGCCAAAACCGACACTAAAATAATCCAAAAATGAAATAAACATGGAATAGAAAAACCACCAATTTATTTTGTTTGTTCTTAATGTTTTGTGTGATTTTCTAGTTTTCAACGATACGTTAATAAGTCTTTAACAAAAAACAATTTCTGCGACATTTCCAACAAATTAGGTGATTTTTCAGTTTATTTTTTATTTTTTGCCCTCCTCAGAAATTGAGGAATGCACTCGTTCTGCATGTAAAACAAGAATTCAAACTGATGTGGCCTAAGCACTGCTCTACCAGACACATTCTAAATAAACATGAATTGAATATGAAATAAGCAAATACATAAATGTTAATACCTGGGGCATGGTTATCCCTGACAGGTGTCTGACAAGGTGGAGTTTCCAGAGAACTTGTCCAGGACAAAGCTGATCCCTCAAGATTAACCCCCAGGCTGGCAGCCAGGGCTGAGGGGCTGCTGGATTTGCTGTTACCTCGCGATGCCACATCTACAGCAGCCGGGCTGAAACCAGGACATTAATTAAGTCACCGCAGTGTACATGAATTTCAGCCTTCAAACCTTTTCATACGCACAAAAATACATCAGATGCAATTTGTGTAGAAAAATATGGTTTTCAGTATTTGACTATTTCTCTCGTCTGTTCTAATTTCAGATTTTATTAGTATCATGCCGAAAGCCATAACTGCTTCGTAATTTTGAACATGATAATAGTGGAAATAATGCCAAAGTTGAGTTCAACCCTAATGATAAATCATTCAATCATTTGTTCATTCCAAGACAGGCCATAGTAAATAATATGAGCTTTCCCCTCTTTCCTCAGCTCTAAATTCCCTGGCTACTTGTATTTATATCTCGGAGATGTCCAGGCCCAGCCCCTAGGTGTGATAAATGCAGAATTGTTAAAAAGGCTGAGAGGTTATGGTGGAACATCCAAATTCAATTACCCTATTTCCTCAACCTTTTCACATAGAAAAGAGCAATGGTCAGTGCCATTTATGCACATTTCAAGATTCTGGAGACAGTAGTTGGATTGGCCAATTTCAAGGCTTCACCAAAAGTATAATACTATCAACCTACAAAAATTAATGCTTTCAGAACATGCTTGAATAAACACCTTACAAACATGTGAAAAGCTTTAAGAATTAAAGTATATACCTTAATGCTTCACTAGATGTTGGAGTCCATGTGTACGGTAATCTAGGACTGTCCCATTCATCTGACAGGATCAGATGACTCTGTGAGGGAGTCTGGTGGACACAACCATTGTCTTCTTTAGTTTGGATGTCATCTTCATCCACACGTTCTGATAACACAGAAAATAGAATATAAATTTGAACTGTTTTTACCAAGATACATTGGTTTATTTACCTACCAATCAAATGTCATGGGGTGCAGAAACTCTGCCTCTTCTCTGATACTTCACAGCAGTATGGTCTTCAAATCTGACACATTGCACAACTGCTTGCTCATATATGCACAGTAGTAAAAATGAAATATGACAATCTATGATCAAATTCAGCTCACCTGAAGACTGGGTCTTGTTGGCAGATCTTACTCTATCCTCAGTAAGATCAGTAAACCAGTTGTCATTAACTTCACCCAAACAAGCCACTGGAAATTGTGGAAGAGTAAAGTGATAAGGATGATAATGACAGTGAGGTCTAAATTATACAAGGTCTACTATATGCATATATCTAATTGTAAATGACTTTGTGTCAATCTAAAATTTAAGTTTTGGTTTGGATATCTCAAAGGAAAGTACAAAATGAGTTGACTTATCTAAAACATTTGAGAAATCACGATCATCACAATACTGGTGCTGATATTTTTATACCCGTTTAAATAAAGAGGGATGTTTTATCTTACCATCTGAACTGTTTAGGCCATCAAAGCTTTTGAAATCCTTGGAACTAAAACTTCTCTTGAATGTGAAGTACTTCAGTGATTTAATAGATGGATGTGTTTCATGTTTCCTCATTTCCTAAACCTGAAAACAACAACACATAATATTAATGTAATTCATGTGAACCAAATCGATGATGAGCAATGTTGTGAGCAATAACAGAAGCAGAGAAATCTCAAGCCTGCTACAAGCCTGGTAAACTTTGTGTGAGTGAATCTATATTGGGGGTTATCCATGCTTTCACTTTCATTTAATGTATGCTTCCTTTCATAATTCAATCAAGCCAGACCAAATCAAACTGTGTTGATCATTTCTTAAAACAATACACATTACTGTACTACATGTATAAACTTCAACATGGCCCATTAGGCTTTGCCGAGTTTAGACCCTTAAAGTACACACTAAAACTACAGTAAATTAAACTTGTTATCATTCAAATATTTTAACTTTTTTGACATTTTTTTAAGTGCTTATGGAGAGGGAAACAAATATGGAAAGTTAATTGCACTTTATTACCAATAATAACCATGTCACTTTGGTCCAGACACTCTGATTCATTTGAAAATTATGAAAAATGAGTTCAACTGTTCAAAATCAATGACAATGTTCCACATTCCTCACAACTACTACATGAAGTTTGGTATGTTAAAACGCTTTTGATGAATTAATCCAACTTCACAAAATACCTCACCAAAAAAAAAAAAAAAAAAAAAAAAAAACTTAACATAAATAATTCTTTGGCACCGATTCAAAGGACCGATATAATTATATTTATAATGTAAAATAAATCAATCAGAATCAAGCAAACTGTATCACTTAAAAATGGGAAGGTTTAGGTGAAATACGATAATTCTGTTTCAGGAAATGTGTCCACATTACTATTTCTACTTGAATCAATGGTGCGACATTTGACAAGAAACAATGCCATGTGCTATTATGCCACAAAAATCCAATGAATACCGTACAGCTCAACTACATGTGCCGTGCGCTAAACGACAACAGCATCAACATTTCATTTCAGTACCTGTTTTCCCACGAATCCAGTGTGTGGCAATATTATCCACGGGACAGTTGAAAACACACTACCAAAGTCAAGGAAAGGCGAAATGTCTTATCTGAATATTTCAGATGTTATAAACATTCTAATGTAAAATAGATCTATCTTGACAGCCCCTAGTGCAAAATGTCGAAAATTGCGCCAGTTCGTGTTGGGGTTAGTGCTAACATCCAAAACTGGGGAAAATACGTCAGCAAACAAATCCAGATAGACTTTTGAAGTTAATGTATGCATTACATCTCGCTTTCTTCGTCCGTAAATTTTAAACAGTAGTGCATCATTATCTTCTAAGCATAAACGACAAAGGTCTATTACACATAACAACGAAATAGAGACTCGAACGTTTCACCGGTTAAGAATTTCGTGCGGACCAGGACAAAAACGTGTAAAATTTGCAGACGACATATATAGTTTAAACGTCGGGGTTAAACGGGTAGAAAGGCTTATTCATAATTAAGTCGATGGCGACTAAATGATTTATTTATTTCTACTGTCACACTAGTACTATTGCAGTGTCTCACCATAAACAGGATAGTGATAGGATGCCTCTGTAGTACCATGCTAGTACATGTAACTAGTAGGTACTGGTTTGAGCGACTTTGGCATTCACAACTGCAGTTCCGTCGTTCTGTCTACTGGGACGTGTACAGGCATATTTAAAACCAATAGAATACTTTTTATGACTTAAACACGCTGTTTTGAAGTATACGTGTATAGCTGTTTCATTATCGTGAAATTCTGATATTTTATCTGTCCATTGAAGTCATTATTTAATAATGATGTAGTACTGTAAACGCACCAAAAGTCATATATAGATGAAGATGGGCAATATGTTAAGTACACTGTAGCATGCCATTTACTAAAAGTAGTCATACCATATGTGAAACAATATGCAAAACTTCTGCTAGTAAATATCACATAATTTCTGAAGTAATCTGCATGAATGCACCTAAGGCTATCTTATTTATGTATTTATTAGTTATTTTAGATATATAGTTATATTTATTTGGTTTCTATTCTGGAGCTATTTCTAAATGTATCAATAATTTCAGTGGGAGGTTTTATAATTAATTTCTCACAAAACTTGACCAAAAAATCTACCCTGTGGAGGTACCTTGAGAGTTTGTTAATTCCAGCAGCTAGAAGGGGAGGAAGAGGGGAGGGTTGTTGCATGTATATCCATGTAAATCCTCTCTAATTGATCACATGTGGATTTACTCTATCACTTGACTTGCCTGGGGTCATTGTTCACCAAAGCAGAAAAGATTTCCTTTAAAACTGACATTTCATGAGGTAAATGTAACAAAAGCTATTTAAAGTGACAGCAATTGGGTGAGATGAAGATAAATCATGTGGCCTCCTAGCCTTTGTTCATATAAAAAGTCATGCAGCTTAAAAGTTAATACTAGCTGCTAGAAAGTAAAAATCACACTGGTCTTTTGTCCTATATCTCCACCTATGGCTAGTATAGCAATTGATTTTTAATAGATGTAGGGATCTGAAGACGTCATTGGAGCCACGAAGTGAGCCCAGATGTTCTTTATATGTACAGTTATTAACAGAAACCTTCAAAGGTTGCATTTACATGCGAGGGGAAAGTCTACTCTAAGGTAAGGAATTTTAAGTGTTTTAATAAGAATCAGTATGATATAAACACTGTGCACAGAATGTTTAATATAAAATTGCACATCAACTGAAAGAAAATTATAAACTTCTAAAAAATATTACCCTAATTCTTCAAATTTTTCAGCTGCCTTTGCAGCCAGTATTTTGAAACATTCTGTTAGAACTATGGGGTGTGGAGAAATAATTTGCACAGTTCTATAAAGCTTGCGTCTGTAGCAACACAAACAAATCAGTTTAACATAATTTTCAACAAGAATTCTATTTCAAAAACGTTGAAAATGTACAGTAATACGTTTTATTTTGGTTTCTTTCTATGAAATGATTGGCATTAATTTTTATTACCTTGCTTTCCTCTCATTCTTAATGCATACTTAAGCCTTGTGCAAAAAGAAATGAACTCAGTTAATTATGCTTATCTTTATGGAAAATTTTAAGATGCTTTCCTTCAGTATGTGATAAACGTAACTTACAGCATGCACTGATCACTAACTAATATGACTGAGGATCAGCTGCTTTTGGTAGATGTAAGGAGGAGTTCCTTAGACCTTTTCAAACTCAAATTTTTTTAACTCATTGAATGTTGAATAATAGAGAAAGTAATGTCAAACAAAATGTCAGGGGTGGCATCCTAAGAAGGACTGCAGGTATTGAGCTCAGGGTTTGCACACAGGTAGAGCACAATAGCACGAGGGGATATTCTATTGTTGATTGGATGTGTGCGTATTAAGTACCGTACATTACTTAATTCCTCACTTAGTGCATTTTCTCTAGGAATGTTAAACAAAGTGTTAGGGGTGGTTTCTCAAAAAGTACTGCATGTATTGAGCTCAGGGTTTGCGCACATGGAGAGTACAATTGCATGATGGGGTTATTCCATCATTGATTCTGTATGTACACGTTAAAGGAGAAGAAAATTTTACAAAAATGACTCTATAGGCTGAAAAGAGCACATTTCTTTCTATCTGATGGTGTCTGCTGCATAATTTTGCGATTTTTCCTCGCAATACACGTAAAGCCTGAAAACGGCACAGCAGGCATAAATTGCTGAGTCCATTGCGTCCTCCATCTTTAACACCCTGTAATTTATGCTGGGGGTGTGTTGCCTCTCAGCCAAAGAGAGTCGTTAAAACTGCCAGCTTGTGTAAACTTGGAAAATATGTCCAACATTCCAGTTTCCCGATCGTCAAGGAGAAAATGAACCGAACTATTTGCTACCTTCTGGGAAGAAGGGTTCTCCCAGAAATGTAGCAATTCTCCTCCTAACACAGACTTCAGGACTAGTTCTTAGGCAAAATGGATTTGCCCACAGCGGATGTTGGCGCTGACTTAATTCATAATTTATCGACTTGAGGAACATATTAGTATTTTTTTTATGGTGTGCACCTGCAAGGAAATGCATACTCTTTTCAATGGTATTTGATTGATCTTTAAATTTTCTTCTCCTTTAAATACCATAAATTACTGAATTCCTGACTTAGTGTGTCTTAAAAAGTATTGTATGTATTGACCTACTATATTAATTTGTTACATCAACAGTTAGAGTGCATGTAACTTGAAATTCATCCCTAACTAAAACTTTTTTCAAGTTAATTTCCAGTATAGGCTGTGACATTCCATTTTTTACACTGCTGTTGACATCAAACCAACTACGCTTAAATTTATTACTTTAATGAGAGATAACATGCCTTTGGGATATAACTGATGTCCTCTATTCTAATTATAAAAGAAGTCAGACAGACTGTTCTGTTCAAGGTAAAATGTGTGATATCTATGGCAGTGTGTCAGTGGTGAAGAACTACCTTAATTAGCCACAGTTAAACATGTCTGTATCATTCCCCGGTCATTCAATAGTTAATCTTCACATTTCATGTTTAATTGTGTTGATAAGTTAAAAAGCTATGAAAATTGATCAATAACAATGTTTGAACATAATTAGACTTTCTCATGTATTTTAGAGGAAACAGATACAAGGGAAATTCTTAGCAGTTTATTTACGTTGAAAAAGTTTTCTGTTCAGACCACACAGAATTGAAAATATATTTATTATTTTGTGATAGAGAAAGGTTATGTTTTGAAAACTTAAAAAAGAAACAGATGGAGACAGTTGAATTATTATGTAATTTAATGTAATCAAGCAACACTTACTTAATATACATGTACATGTCAGCACTGTATCAAGTTCAGGCTCAAGTTTTCTGCACAAACCCAGGATATTTGTTGGCAGTAGGGAGCTGGTGAAAAGGGTGACTTGACCTTGGCTAGATGAACTGAACCCATTAACCAGGTTAACTGTGTTAGACCTGTCAACTTCAAGGTTTTAAATCAGGTCAGGTGACACTGTTTCTTTAGTGACTTTTCTTCTCCATGTTGTGTTTGAAGAGACTTCTATGAAGAGAAGTGGCAGATCTGTCCTTGTTTGTTACTCATGAAAGGTAGAAGACTGAAGTAATGTAGCCAATTTGGGATGTCCTTTTCTCGCTTAATTAGAACTGTGCGCTTCATGGCATGTACTCTAATTCCTCAAGCCTTTCATACATGAAAGAGCAACTCTTGGTGCAGTTTGTGCACATTCTTAATTGGAGACAAAAGTAAATGTTCATTGGTTGGGTTGGTCAACTTTCAGGGCTTCACAAAAGTATAATTTTATCAGTCAACACAGAATGATGCCTTCAGACATTGAATGAACACATTGCAAAGATGTGAAAAGGTTGAAGAATTACATCTGGAAAACTTATATACATGCATATACCAGTCTATATAGATATGGTAAGACTGTGGGCAGGTAATTCTGTGAAAACGTTTGGTGTCATCCACTTCGACCTACATGTCGAAACTAATACTTTGTTAGCGTATCCAGTCCTGTGTATATTTGTACAGCAAGACTGGATCTTCTATGAACTTGAGGTGACCTCAGCGTCAGTCTGTATTATGTAACCAGCTGTTCACTTTTATCCCTGCAGATAATATCCGAAGGTTAACATGGAGGCAAAAGCTAAGAAGTGTCCGGTGGAAAACAAACCAAAGTCTTACAGTCAGTACTTACAGGTAAGGGCAAACTTTGTAATGTTTGTGTTAACATGATAGGGACAAAATTCATAAGTTAACTGTTTTCACAGTGGTGTAGTGGAAGGTATTTTGGCAATGTAACTTAATTCTTAATTTTCTTTAATATTTGTAACTCATGACACTTTTACATGCATGCACACTTGTACACTGTATATTTCAAATTTATATGACTGCTAATAATGTACATAAATAATTTGTAAGTTTAATGTAGACTTACTTTTATGGAGCATGTATTTTACCATTTTACCATTTTCAAAAGTGCAAGACTTAAAACAAATGGAAGTAAACAATTGAAAACAAATCTGGAAAATAAAAAATATTTCTTTTTAACCACGTAGGTTCCAGATTTGCTAGGTTGTATCCAGCCACTAAGTGATGTTCATGATGAGCATCTCTTCATTGTTACCCATCAAGGTATGTAGATAGATATAAGACAAAGTATGTAGATAGTTTCATTAAGACTGGAATACACAAATATCATATCAGAAATGTGAAGTTAAATTGTCACAGTTTATGTGGCAAGCCTGCTGACTCTCTGATTATTTGTGGGATAGCTTAAAGTAGAACCCCAGTGCTGGACCTTACAAGCTGCAAATAGATGCTTTCATGTTCCCTGAATAGATTCCGATCGTTTAAAACGGAAGAAAAATGGTAGAATTTGGTGGTCAAACATGAGAAAATCTACACCACTAATTGATCGAGCCACAGTTGACGTTGTGATGTCACGGCGGTACATTCACTGCATTCATGTGAGGCTTCTCTGTGTACAACACAAACCACAGGAGACAACCGCTATACTTATACAACTAATTTCAAGCCCATGTTTGGCTTTGCGACTGTAGTTACACAATGCAGGGTACTGTAATGTTACATACATGGCCTAAAAAGCCACAATCTGAGAAAATATGTGCCAGATCTCATCAAAACGACCCTTTGATTATGGAAGACTCAGTCATAGTCGAATGAGACTTGCTAATTCAGCCATGCATACGAAAATAAAAGGCCGATGGACCAGAGCAGCACCATGGTTATTACACCATAATTATAAGGATGTCGATTTTGTGTCAGACAAACCAGATGTTTGTGTAATTTATGGTGGCGGGTATGTGAGCAAAAATCGGCCATTGTATCACTCAGTTGCTATGCTGTATCCGGTATCTTTCTGAATGTTTGTCGTAAAACTGTTTTACCTATATGTATATGGTTTTCAGGGTGCTAATTAAGAGGTGTACACGTAGGGGTAATTACAGATTTAGTCATACGACAGCCTCAGGAAAAGCACACAATGGATAGGCCTAATGCATGGATTTGTCAATGATTTGCAGGGCTTCTCAATACATAATCCCATCAGGTCTTCACGGCATGATTTCACCTGACCAGCACTCTGCGGCCAACAAGATAGGCTGACAGTTCCACTTTAATGGGGTTTTTTTAGTCGAACTAGTTATTATAATATTTTTTAAAAATGCAGTTTACATACTAACATAGCAAAAATATTTTGTCTAGGGAACATCAGTATAAAAATAAAGGTGTTGGAGATCTTGGTTAATGTTGAGAAAACATGCCAGACATGCCAGACCAGGTAGGCAAGCTAGTGCATGTACATGAAGTTAAAAGAGAAGACTTCAGAAGACTAAATGAACGTATGCATCATCAAAGTATTTCACACAAAGTTTTGCTCACAGTGCAAAGTGAGCAATATTCCACACATTGAGACAAAATTGAAAAGATGGCCATGTTATCAGTTATAACTGATCAGATGCAAGTTATATCCAGAACCCAAGAACGTAGCTGTTTCCCCCGGAGCCCTACTTTTTAATGAACTATATGTCTGAGGCGTAGGAGTGATGCATTATTGTGTTTTCAGTTGCTCTAACACTGAACTTGCCATGGCCTCATAGGAATTCCAGATTAAAAGTTTATTTACCAAGCATGTCAGAAGAAAATGGCTGTGACTGGTTAGGTATACTTGTGTTTTCAGCCCTCTTCCTAAATAGCCTTGGTTGTATTATTTGTTGTCTTTTCTTTTAATGAAAGTATCATGAGAATATTGTAATGCAAGAAAAAAGTGTAATAAATCTGTTCATTTTTAAAAATATGTTTATTTCACATATCCCTTTCTTCCAACCCAAAAAGGCCCCACCCAAATGTTTTATTGAGTTTTTCTCTAGAAAAACTGTCCATTTTCATATTTCCAGTGTAATTTCTCTTGAAATGCAAAATGTTATTGAACTGTAAGTCAAAAATCAAAATCGAAAAGAAAAACTAATTTTTCACTGCAGACGTGGTCAGGTTATGCGGAGCGAACATTTTTTTAAGGGTGGCCTAAAAGTACAGAAAAACAGAAAAGTTGTGAAATATTCTTGACAACCAGTTCAAAACATGTCACTCACAGCATGAAGGACTCTTCGGGTTAACGGTTCAACCGTTTAAATGAACTTGTGGCATCGTAGCATTGTGCTCAAGATAGGTTAAGAACAGGTCAGCTCAGTGTCATGATGATGGGATTGGGTGTCATGCTGAGTGTCTGCTGCATGGTGCTTCACTGAAGCAGTGATGTAAATATGATAGTTTCTGCATTGGAACAATCTTGCCGTAAGGAGGGACTTCAGTTAAATGATGAAACAATGTATAAAGAAATGTTTAATCCCCAAAGACAATTAGCAAACAAACAAAGCATTAATTACCATTGTGATGGGTTTGTTAGGCAAGTGAAATATTCTTAAGTACAGCATAAGACACCAATCAGATAAATAAACATTCATGTATAAATAAATGAACCATAATGACGAATTAGCTAGAGTTGACAAGAACTTCAACGATTAATTGGCTCTTTAATAGATTGGATAAAACATGTACCAAAATACTTAAGGTTTATAAACGTCACTGTCTATCAGCAACTTACATATGGTTTTGGTTTTGCCCGGGCTCTGGTCATGTTTCCTTCCAACGTAATGTTGGCCACCAATCAAATAAATAAATAAATCTTTTTGTAATTATTTGTCATCATTTAATGAACAAACTTTTCATTCAGACTCTGTTTTGTTTCTGTTGTAAATTTGTCATGTATGAGTTACTTGGAAAAGCTCTTTGCAAAAGTATATCAGTGGTGATAGTACATATTTCAAGCTTGTATTGCTTGTACAAAATGCACCCAGTGATCATAATAAGTCTTTAGTCCATGTATTTTCACTTTTTTAGCCTATGAGCTTTGGTTCAAGCAAATTCTGTACGAGATTGACTCTGTAAGAGAGATCTTCATGACAGCTGTAAGTACAGTAACATGGAAAAAACATTCCATATTATCAGTTATTGAAAACTTTTCCTAAGGGATGGCCTGGTTGTACATCAACATGTACGTGTGTATTAATCCTGTAGAAAAATCTTCCCTTGTGATGTCATGTTAATTCTTTACTAAATTTTTCTCTACAGTAATGATATGATTTCGACTACAATTTGTGTTATAAATTAACTATATTTTTCACCGTGGTGAATATTATCCTAGTTTTGGAAATCACAAGAGTATTGGCAAATTGAATTTTTTGCATGTATTGAGCTATTGTGGATAGTGTTTCCCTTTTTTGCCTTAGATATTAAAAATTTATTATATGAGTGCTAATTTGAGAGTGGGAAAAGGAGCACTAAAAAGCACTCCTGATACAAATCCCACCTCCCATATCAAGAATTCTGAATGGTTAAAAAACAGAGTGGCATTTTGCTTCAACATTCTTCAAAGCTGTATTATTAATCATTTGGATATAAGGCAAAGAAACTTGACAGATTTACCTTTTTGTAATGAAATATTGCATTTAAATATTTTTGGATTCTTAACACACAGAGAAAGAGCATTGTGATTGCCATTCACAAAGGTTGTCATAGAATTTATGGGCGTTGTAATAACCTAACATGTTCTTTTGTTGTCTTGCAGAATTTAGATGAGTCCAAAACTTTGCTGATGATCAATAGATTGGGACGCGTGGTTTTAATCATGAAGGTAATTGCCTTAGAAATAAAATTCTTGTTAGCATGATTCATCGGAGGCCTCCTTGGTTTACACAATGCACACCATCTGTGTCACACACTGAATATTCAGTACATTGCTAAACACATCAGGTGCAAGTTCAAACCCAACTTTATACAGAGAGTTTGTAAATTCTTCTGCTCTCACTGCTTGTCCAGCCTAGGTGACAAAACTGTCGGTGACAAAAACGGCTTACAGTCTCTCTGTCTGTACCTGTATCTGTCCATCAGTAACTTGCCAAAGACTGGTGGTTTACCCAGGACATTCCAGTTTCCACCACCAATAAAGCTGATTGCCATCATATTGATGTGAAGAAGTCTGGTGTATGGTGTTAAGCAACACTCAAATAAATAAAGAAATAAATAAAAATAAAATAAAAGATGTTAGAAAATTCTGGGTACCAGCATATGTGTTTGTTGTTGGGAGACAATGAGTAGTACGATATTATGGTGTAGTTGTTTGATTGCCTTTTTATGCTATACGAAAAATATTATGGTGGTCAAGTGTTAGGGTGGAGGAAACTGGGAGGAGCTCAAGGAAAATCACCGGACCTCCATAGCTAACTGACACACCTCATCCATAACTGATAGCTACATCTGGCATGTCTAGTATGGTCAGGGGCTAGCAGGAATGCTTGAGCTGGCCACATTGTTTGCACGTACGCCACATTCTCATGTTTAAATTCTGTATATTTTCAGTTGCTGGTTGATCAGTTTCACATACTGGAAAGCATGACACCACTAGATTTTATTGACTTCAGGTAACAGTGGTTCCTTGCATATTAGTTATTGCTGGGTTATGGGTTTATGTTGAGATAGTTTTATATATCACACCTGCATGTAAGGGGAAATAATTATTCATATGTTTGGTATGCATCATCAGTGAACATCAAAGCATTCAATTTCATTGGGGAAGAAGACTACTGCACCCCCACCCTTGAGTGCCTAACCTTACAAACCTTTTTTTACCTGCAATATTACAGCTGTCTGATCCAGGTGGGTTGTAACATGTACATGAACCCAGAGACCGAAGGTTGAGCAGTTAAAATACACATGTATCCCATTATTGAAATCAATGTGTACACTGTGTTTAATATAATAGCTGTAAGACAGTGTCAAAATTGAAGTCACAATACCATCAGTAAACCTTTCATCCCCTTTGTAGGGCAAATCTCTCCAGTGCCTCTGGATTTCAGAGTCTACAGTTTAGATTGCTGGAGAATAAATTTGGAGTCATACCGGTGAGTGACTTTATGATCTGTCATTTATACCATGATTGCCCCTTTTTATGTATTACAACTTGTGTCCATGAAAACTTTTATGTGTATGTATCTGACTGTAAATCCATCTATCTTTCTCCTATGCGTTTGTATTTTTTGGTTGATGTGTTAAAAGCAGTGATTTAATTTATTTATTTATTTGATTGGTGTTTTACACCATGCTCAAGAATATTTCACGTATTCGACGGCAGCCAGCATTATGGGGGGAGGAAACCAGGCACAGCCCAGGGTGACCAGGGAGGCTCCTGGGTCATTACGCTGCGCTAACATGCTAACCAACCAAGCCCTAGCGATTTCAGAAATGATATAAAATCAACTTGCAAAGTTTGTCTGCTGAGTGTTTGTCTTCTCTTTCCCATGGAAACTGTGATTTAGAAAATGAAGACAACAACATGTTACACATGAAATGTGTTGTTTAGGATCTATTGACTTTTTAGTGTATGTCGATGTGTATCTTGATCTCCTCTTTCATCCTATGATTTAGGGTCTAGATGTTCACGGTAATCTGTCCTCTCTTTCCCTCCTTTCGTTTATAAGAGAACTAAATGATTTAGGATCTAATGACACTTCATTGTCTGTCATTGTTGATCTGTCTCCTCTTTCCCAAGGAGAATTATGTGCTTTAGGATCTAATGACACTTCATTGTCTGTCATTGTTGATCTGTCTCCTCTTTCCCAAGGAGAATTGTGTGCTTTAGGATCTAATGACACTTCATTGTCTGTCATTGTTGATCTGTCTCCTCTTTCCCAAGGAGAATTGTGTGCTTTAGGATCTAATGACACTTCATTGTCTGTCATTGTTGATCTGTCTCCTCTTTCCCAAGGAGAATTATGTGCTTTAGGATCTAATGACACTTCATTGTCTGTCATTGTTGATCTGTCTCCTCTTTCCCAAGGAGAATTATGTGCTTTAGGATCTAATGACACTTCATTGTCTGTCATTGTTGATCTGTCTCCTCTTTCCCAAGGAGAATTGTGTGCTTTAGGATCTAATGACACTTCATTGTCTGTCATTGTTGATCTGTCTCCTCTTTCCCAAGGAGAATTGTGTGCTTTAGGATCTAATGACACTTCATTGTCTGTCATTGTTGATCTGTCTCCTCTTTCCCAAGGAGAATTGTGTGCTTTAGGATCTAATGACACTTCCTTGTCTGTCATTGTTGATCTGTCTCCTCTTTCCCAAGGAGAATTGTGTGCTTTAGGATCTAATGACACTTCATTGTCTGTCATTGTTGATCTGTCTCCTCTTTCCCAAGGAGAATTGTGTGCTTTAGGATCTAATGACACTTCATTGTCTGTCATTGTTGATCTGTCTCCTCTTTCCCAAGGAGAATTGTGTGCTTTAGGATCTAATGACACTTCATTGTCTGTCATTGTTGATCTGTCTCCTCTTTCCCAAGGAGAATCGTGTGCTTTAGGATCTAATGACACTTCATTGTCTGTCATTGTTGATCTGTCTCCTCTTTCCCAAGGAGAATTGTGTGCTTTAGGATCTAATGACACTTCATTGTCTGTCATTGTTGATCTGTCTCCTCTTTCCCAAGGAGAATTGTGTGCTTTAGGATCTAATGCCACTTCATTGTCTGTCATTGTTGATCTGTCTCCTCTTTCCCAAGGAGAATCATGTGCTTTAGGATCTAATGACACTTCATTGTCTGTCATTGTTGATCTGTCTCCTCTTTCCCAAGGAGAATTATGTGCTTTAGGATCTAATGACACTTCATTGTCTGTCATTGTTGATCTGTCTCCTCTTTCCCAAGGAGAATTGTGTGCTTTAGGATCTAATGACACTTCATTGTCTGTCATTGTTGATCTGTCTCCTCTTTCCCAAGGAGAATTGTGTGCTTTAGGATCTAATGACACTTCATTGTCTGTCATTGTTGATCTGTCTCCTCTTTCCCAAGGAGAATTGTGTGCTTTAGGATCTAATGACACTTCATTGTCTGTCATTGTTGATCTGTCTCCTCTTTCCCAAGGAGAATTGTGTGCTTTAGGATCTAATGACACTTCATTATCTGTCATTGTTGATCTGTCTCCTCTTTCCCAAGGAGAATTGTGTGCTTTAGGATCTAATGACTCTTCAGAGTCTCTTTATCTTTCTCCTCTTTCCCCAGTAGAACTGTAGGATATGCTGACACTTGTTTCCTTTTGTTCCTCAGGAGAACTGTTGACATTTTGTTGATGTTTATCTTGATCTGTCATCTCTTTCCCCTTTTTCTCCCAGGAGAACCGTGTGAAGTACAATCAGGAGCACTACTGTCAGGTGTTCAGAGACTCAGACTCAATCTCCAAACTAGAAGACTCCATTAAGTCCCCATCTCTGCTAGACTTAGTACAGGTAAGTCTTGGTCATAGCCTGCAGCTAAAATGATTTTATAATCGACCCATTGCCATTGTCAATCAAAATAATCTGACTGACTGCAACTGCCAGTCAAAATACAACATCAGTCAATAAAAAAACTGGTTATTTGTTAACCTCAACATTTTGCCTGTGAATTGTAGAAAAGAGAACAAGTTTGAATTGGAATGTCTGTGGTGGGTGTGATTATTATTGGTGTCAGCTAAATTATAGAAGGAATAGTTTGTTTGTAAACTAAAGTCATTGAAAGGATTGTTGAAAGAATTTAGGTTTTAGTCAATTTTTATCATTTGGATGTTTTCTGTTTTGTGTGGTTTCTTTGTCGAATCAAAACATTGGCTTGGCTGTAAGATTTCAACTGAAGGAGATCCATGCTTATTTCTTGAAGGCATTTTTTTTGGAAGATTCACCTACATTGCTGTTCATTTTTACATTTGTAGCATACTGTCATTGTAATTTAAAATTCTGCTTCAGTTGCACAGTTGTCAAAGAGCAATTGTCTAGATACTCATTTATACTATTTATTACATATTTTTACATGATTTGGTATGAAATCCTTAACATTTGGAGGTGCACATTGCTTTTATAAATCATAATGGTATAGCTCACTTCATTAACGTCACCCTACCTTTCACCTTTAATTTATAATGGTATGCCTGACTTCATTAACGTCACCCTATGTTTAACCTATAATGATAATGGTATCCCAGACTTAATTAACATCACCCATTCTCGCACCTATAATGATAATGGTATACCTGACTTCATTAACATCACTCATTGTTGCACCTGTAATGATAATGGTATGCTTGACTTATTATCATCACCCATTGTTTCACCTATAATGATAATGGCATGCCTGACTTTATTATCATCACTCATTGTTTCACCTGTAATGATAATGGTATACCTGACTTATTATCGTCAGTCATTGTTTCACCTGTAATGATAATGGTATACCTGACTTACTAACATGGCCCTATGTTTCACCTGTATTAGCGTTGGTTGGAGAGAACACCCGGCCTGGAATCTGGAGGCTACAATTTCTGGGGAAAGTTTGCTGATGCTTCTGACAGGTGGTTAAGGGATACCTTACTGGAACCTGCTGAGGTAAGATATACTTGTGAGATATACTTCTGGACAAGGCATTCTTATGGATGTACAACTTCTTGGTTTATTTAACACAACGTTTCGATGCAGATACTAGCATCGTTATCAAGTGAATGACATCAAAATTACTACTGCGCTTATATATAGCAAGAGAAGCAAATGTCAACAGATAAAACAAAAAGAGGGTAAACAGTCTTCCTGGGGTGGGTGTTGGGGTACTGACTAGGCTCGGTGGGATTCCTGAGCGGTTTGGAGGATTAGCAGATCATAAGCTGAGGGGAGGTAGATGCCGTGATCTCTGTTCAAGCTGGGCTTTAATCTCTTAATCTGGATGGCTTCCTGTAGTTTTCGTTTCTTCCAATGGGGCTGATTCATGTTCAGTGTCCTGACTGTATTCCAGTTGATGTTGTGGGATGGGTTTTCATGTATGTGGTCAGATATGGCAGATTTGGAGTCAAGTTTCTGTACTGATGATTGGTGTTCTTTAATTCTGGTTTGAAGCGGTCTGCCTGTTTCACCTATGTAGGAGTTGTTGCAACTGCATTTTAATTGGTAGACAACTCCTTTGGGTGGTTGGGGTTTGGTTGGTGTCTTCTTTCCTGTGGCATGTAGGTGGGTCTTTAGTGTGGTCAGGCTTCTGAAGACTGTTTCTATTCCAGTTGACTGTTTTATTAGGCGGGCTATTTTGTGGCTGGTTGGACCAATGTAGGGGAGGTTGATTCGTATACCGGGGCCTTCCACGTGGACTCTAGGCTGTGGATTGAGTTCACGTTGCGAGTACTGAATGGATACCCAGCAGACCAAGTAAATAAAACCATCCAGAAGTACTCGCAACGTGAACTCAATCAACAGCCTAGAGTCCACGTGGAAGGCCCCGGTATACGAATCAACCTCCCCTACATTGGTCCAACCAGCCACAAAATAGCCCGCCTAATAAAACAGTCAACTGGAATAGAAACAGTCTTCAGAAGCCTGACCACACTAAAGACCCACCTACATGCCACAGGAAAGAAGACACCAACCAAACCCCAACCACCCAAAGGAGTTGTCTACCAATTAAAATGCAGTTGCAACAACTCCTACATAGGTGAAACAGGCAGACCGCTTCAAACCAGAATTAAAGAACACCAATCATCAGTACAGAAACTTGACTCCAAATCTGCCATATCTGACCACATACATGAAAACCCATCCCACAACATCAACTGGAATACAGTCAGGACACTGAACATGAATCAGCCCCATTGGAAGAAACGAAAACTACAGGAAGCCATCCAGATTAAGAGATTAAAGCCCAGCTTGAACAGAGATCACGGCATCTACCTCCCCTCAGCTTATGATCTGCTAATCCTCCAAACCGCTCAGGAATCCCACCGAGCCTAGTCAGTACCCCAACACCCACCCCAGGAGGACTGTTTACCCTCTTTTTGTTTTATCTGTTGACATTTGCTTCTCTTGCTATATATAAGCGCAGTAGTAATTTTGATGTCATTCACTTGATAACGATGCTAGTATCTGCATTGAAACGTTGTGTTAAATAAACCAAGAAGTTGTACATCCATAAGAATGCCTTGTCCAGTGTATCTCCTCACCGACTTCTAAATGCCACTTAAGCAAGAGATATACTTCTGTTGAGGAAGGAATGATCTGGGGCCCTTGTCATAAAGTGGCCATTTTGGACTCAAGTCCAAAAATTCAATCTGTTTTACAAAACAGAACATTTGTAGCTGAATTCTGTAATTTGTAGTACATGTACAACAGCTGTGAATCAATGATAGAAATGTTATCGATTTCATTTAGATGTATAAGACTTCGATTTGGAATACAATTTAAGGCTTAAAACTCCTGAAATTATTTAAAGTGAAAGAAAGCTAATAAGAATTAAGGTTCAGCATAGAGACTATTGAAAACTATGCGTAAAAAAACTTTAATGATTTTTTACATATTTGTAAGAGTATTGAAAGACATTCAAATATTTGAATAGTATGGAGGGCTTTATGAGCCATGCAAACCGTATCTAGGAACTCTGATGTTACATCACATTTTTTCCTGATGTTCACCAGAATGAAGGAATTTTTGGGAACATTTTTTCAATAATCCTTTACTCATAGGTGAAAAAAGTTATTCCAACAACTCATGATTAGAGTAGTATACACTTCCTGGGATGTCAGAGTTCCTAACCTCTGATGGTATGGTCCATAAATCCCACCTTACAATTCAAATGTTTGAGCGCCTTTAACTCTTTTCACAAAAATCTAAAAAAATAAATGAAAGTATATTTGTGCATAGTTTTAAGCAGTCTATTTAGTGATGCCTATTTCGATCTGTAGAGGTCTTTTCCTTTCATGAAATTGCTCCCTTGGGATGGAGAGTGGAAAATGAATATTATGGTTTGGAGTTTCTTAGCTTTGTATTTACATGTATTAGTGCAAAACTGTCAAGTGGTTCAGTTAATCTGTGATGTTTTCAGTTCACTCCCATTGAAATTTCATCATTCAGTTTTGACTTGGATATATTCAATTCATACACAACAGCTACATAAACTGCAACCTATAGCTGCTATGCTGATAACAGTAATGGCTTAACCACATACCTAAGATTACATAAAGTGGTTATATTTAGGGTGATAGTAAAGGTTTGCCCAGCAGTTGGAATTCTAGGGGCACAAATCCTCCAGAACCATTTATATTGAATTGTGAAAGGCCTGACATCATTAAAGTACTGACTCGCAGTCTGAACTAACCTGTATCATGCCGGTATAAGGCCAAAACAGATACTCAATTTTTTTTGTCTTTGTTGTTAAAAGGATCTTCCTGATGGAAAGGAGAAAGACACTTGTATGGCTGAGTACAAGAAACAGAGGGTATGTACATGTACATATACATGGTGTAAATACAGGCACAAATCTCAACTCAGGTTTGAACCATGAGGTGCTGAATTTAGACACATGAAATTCACGTTGGAAACCGACCTAGGACAGGGAATTTGTATATTCCTTCACTCTTATTGCGTGTGTGGCCTTGGTGACAGTAAGTGGTTGATGATGTGGTTGATGACGTCCTTGTGGCCGATGGCACAGTCTAGTCTTGGGTGAAGGCCAGATTTCTTCACCATGTATGGTGTGCCTACATGGATGTGTATGTCACATGTGAACTTTTGGTGGTTTTTGTTGGGCGCTCTGGCTTCTTCCACCCATAAGAATGACCGCCATCATGTAAGTGAAAAATTCTTCAGTCTGGCATTAACAACAATCTAACAAATAAATTCATAAATGTCTTTAAATAGAATGGTAGCTAAAATTGTAGAATTCAGTCATTCAAAGTAATAAATGAATATTGTCAGCGTTAAAATTTTTATAGGTACAGTTTGAATGTTATTGGTTTGCCATTCCGCTTTTCTTGTCCTTGTATTTTACAGGAGTCATTTGATTCAATCTTTGATGAGCAGATATACCAGGTGTATGTGGGCCGAGGTAAGAATGAAAATTATTTTGGTGTCACCTCAAAGTGGAGAGATGATGAATCTTCAGTTTGGGTCCTCTCATATCTGGTTAATCTACCTGGTACCCCCACTTCGGAGAGAAACTGGAGTGAATTATTAGACTTATTATTAGAATAAGATGCCTTATGAAACAGAATTGATGCAAAGGTGATGTAATGGGTTTAATTGAACTGTCCTCGAAAACAATTAATCTTTAGAAGGTTTCGTATAATTAGTCTGATGTGTAAATATTCCTGATGTGACAATTGAATAGGAAGATATGCTGTCCTGTAAGGCAATTCATATTAACTTTCTGCATGGCTAATAACAATATTTGAAAATGACTGATGTACGAATAGAAATCATTTTATCAGAAGTT
The DNA here is from genome assembly GCF_032854445.1 of Liolophura sinensis. Classification (NCBI taxonomy): domain Eukaryota; kingdom Metazoa; phylum Mollusca; class Polyplacophora; order Chitonida; family Chitonidae; genus Liolophura; species Liolophura sinensis. The sequence continues at coordinate 46,907,820 of NC_088302.1, read as the reverse complement.
ATTGTACAGTTTCACCTTGCCAGTGGTACATGTGCATGGCAGGCTTGAAAATAGGTGCTTGACAATTCTGAAATTGTCCCAGTGGAAAACGTGGTCAGACCCATATTGCCTTTATTTTATAACATTAGAATAATTTTTCTTCTCTAAGGACCCAAGTAACTTTGATATTATATAAGCTGGATGATACAGGATCTGGACACATTCTGCAGAGGGTTCTTTTCAAAATTGTCAGGTGCTCTGTCACGTACCATTGTCATTGGCAGCAAAATGTTGGCATATATGTGAAGAGTACATGGTGATGGCTCACATATTTCAGGAGAGAGGCGGTTCACTTACCGAGCATTCCAGGGAGCAATGATGATCTCTCTGTATCGTCAGGAGCCTCGCTTCAATCAGCCATTCCAACTTCTTACTCTCCTCATGGATATAGACTCACTGCTCACCAAATGGAGATGTGAGTATAAACTTGTTAATCCCGTCTACCTGGATATGGGTGAACCAAGATTCTCAAGCAGTCTTCAAGTTCTTGTCCACTTAAAATAAACATCTGCCTGCTACAGTGTATCTTACCATATTAGCATACACAATTATTGTGGAATTTTAGATCGCTTCAGTGACCTAGTGGTTAGAGTGCCCATGTTGAAGTTGGGATAGCAGGGATCAAACCCCAGGTTGAGTTATACCAAAGGCTTTAAAAATGGTACTTGCTGCTGCCTTGCTTGGCTCTCAGTGTGGAGAGGTTAGAGCAAACAGGACTGGTTGGCCTGGAGTCTATGTAATGTGATGGGTGTCATGCCTGGTGTCTTGAGCAGAGTACATAAATGGCACCAGCACTATGGCGATATGGACTCCCCCTACTACAAGAAGATACAGTATATGTACACACAACTTATGACTTCATGACACATGAATAAAAAATTAAGTATGACGTTAAACCCCAAGCTTATGTCATAATCTTATATCACACTTGAGGGGCCAATGCTTAGGTTTTATTTCTTAATACGAAATGTGTGATGTTGCCCAACATACCAGAGTACAAAAAAAACTTCTCCGCTTTCTTGTTAGGGTGTACAAATGGCTTTAAGCTACAGTTTTCCAAAGGCTCTTTTCTGCAGTTCTTGTCACATAAAGATGTGTTCAGCGCTTTATGAGCTCTTTAATAAGAAGTTAACTGGAGGTCACTTGCTCTCCACCATTAAGACCTTCACATTGAACTCAGTAGGCATGTGAATGTCTGTTTGTCACATGTGGAAAATATTATTGGTTAAATGTGCAATACCTGTGATATACTCCAGTTTTTTTTTGCCACTATAAGTACTGAATGTTGTCATATATAAAAATCCAATATTATGAGTATAGCATTATAAACACCAGTCAACTAAATTAAATACTCAGATTATGTGTAATTGAACATGGAAATGACTTTTTTATCTACCTCACCAAGGTTTTCATTCACCTTTCAAACCAGCTGTGACCAATTTGAAAGTCTGTTCAGTTGGAAGCAGTTCTGAAAATCTGATCTAATTATTATTCTTATGAAGAAGCTGTTTTAAATCTGTGGACTTGAAACTGATCCTCCTTTGTTACCTAGACAACCACGTGCTGATGGTACAGAGGATGCTTGGAAGCAAGGTTGGGACAGGAGGCTCATCTGGTTATCAATATCTCAGGTCAACCATCAGGTAAGAAATAACAAAGGGGTGTGTATTTGAGATTTGTAATAGTTATACCTTGAGGCCAGAGAAAAAGGGGGTTACACTTGGGTTACAGCAAACAGCTAGAGACGACGTTTATTTATTTCTTTGATTGGTGTTTTACGCCGAATTCAAGAATATTTGACTTATATGACGACTACCAGGATTGTGGTGAGAGGAAACGAAGCAGAGTTCGGGGAAATCCACGACCATCCACAGGTTGCAGGCAGACCTTTTCACGTACGGTCGGAGAGAAAGCCAGCATGAGCTGGACTTGAACTCAAAGCGACCACATTGGTGGGGGGCTTCTGGGTTATTGTGCCGTGCTGGCATGCTAACCTCCTCAACCGCGGAGGCCCTGGATGAGGTTTATAGTTAGTTCTATAGTCTGTCAGCTGGATATCTTAGCGTGGTAGGCCTGGGCTACCGAAATGTACTGTTTTTCACCTGATTTAGTTTAACATGTAAAAATGCACTTTCAGAAGTGCATAAAGGCCTTAAAATGATACTTTTTAAGTTTTTTCTTCACTCAAACTTAACAAAAAAGTGGCTGTGTAAGGTGGATGCATTACGTAAGTAGTGGCTGGCATGGGTTAGTTTGTCAGTCCCTCCACAAGTCCATGGTTTTGTAAACACTACCAAACCTGGATCATTTCAGTCATTCTCTGACAAGCCTGTGAGCACAATAACGCTTCATTCAAAACCTTTGAGCAATTCTTGTAAAACTTACATGTATGTTGCATTACATGAGCACCATGTTATGTAAAAGAGCGTTACCCTATTGTTGAACATTGACCATGGCCAATTTTGTCAAGGTGGTTGGGCCTGTACCTGTTATAATCACTCCATCTCTTGCAGATGTGGCCACAGGATATTTGTATTTTTTAAAATTATTCTCACGAATATGATATGTAAACTTTATACCTTTCCCTTAGTGACCGCTACAAAGTGTTCCTAGACTTGTTCAATCTCTCCACCTTCCTCATTCCGCGGAGTTACATCCCTGATCTGTCCAGTGATATGAAACGTCGCCTCAGCATGTTCACCAAGGATGGGAAGATTAACTTCGGGCTGTTGCCACACCTAGATGGTATGAACATCTCCGAGTCAAGCACAGACAGCCACAGCGATGAGGTCGAGGAAGAGGATGGTGGACTTTCAGAGTTGGTGGAAAAAAACGTCAACTTTTATTAAATGGAATTCAGGTTGTTCAAGCTTGCTCATTATTATTGGTTTAACACATAAGGATTGATCTGAGATCTGTTTCATTCTTCTCAGCTTAGCCTTCAGAAATACAGATCTGTACTCTTCCATTCACTAACCTGGAACTCTTTTCGATTGTGCTGTCCTCAAGGTCAAAGCTGTACGCTACATGTTTTTTAAAATCCTGCAGTCTTCATATCACCTAGTTATTCCTCAATGGTACAGCTCATAATGTCACGATTATCACAAATGTACCTGGCACATCAGCAGTAAACCAGACTTTGCCACCATTTTTGGTTTGAGTTGGCCACACTTGTTCAATAGTCTTCGTCTGGAAAAATTCTTCTAAAATTTGGGACAGATTAGCAGTGTTGAAAGTAGAGTGATACATTTCTTTATCAGCCTTTTGGAAAAGTAAAGATAAGAGTATGTTGTTCATTCTAGCAGAAATATTGAGTTCCCTTTTTCTCGTATATATATATATATATATATATATATATATATATATATATATATATATATATATATATATATACACTAGTATGTATTGGCTAAAATGAGCAGAGCAGGTGTCTGAAAAATTAGAAGACATAGGGTAAATTTGTGGAAGTTTTGGATTGAGACCAAGAATATGTACACAATCATGACCATTAAAAGGGTGACTGATAACTTGTTTGGAACTTTAATCGGTGTGCTAATGAAGAACAGAAAGAACTGTAATCAACTATTGTGTAAAAAGGAGATGATCTACTTTTTTAAAAAGCAGCCAAGCCGCCATAGCCAATGAAGTAATTTGAAAAAGAGGTTTGGGAAGTTCTTGTGTTATTTGAGATATTATGGTCATTATTGTTCCCGCATGAGTGATATGTGTTCAGAATTACTTTAAGATCACGGGACACCTCTTTTTGTGGCGTACCGTGTTGGGACTTTGAAAGACAGCACAGGCGACAGGACCGAGTTCCTAGTTAGTTAATATAAGGATTCAGAGCAGTTAATGTGGAAGCTAAGCTGGGAACATGGCCTACTGATTTCAGAGCTGACATATGGAGAACATGTCATTGAGTAGTTGGATCTTTTTTGTCATCATAAGCAAGGCAAATTTTGATATGTATTTTCTGTATTTACATGTATGAATGGGAGAGTGTAACCATTTAGTGTCAACAAGGTGTTCATTTAGGTCTATTTTGAAGGCATTATTCTTTAATCACCTGCAGTTTTATGGACCCGGTGTCTTTAGTATGTGTACTGTATCATATGTTTGAAGTCATAAATGCAATGGTTTGAACTGGTTAGATCTGAAACACTGGCATTGTTACCATCCCATTTTTAATTTTATGTTTTCATCAAGTTTATACATTTTGTGCTTTTTTCAGTTTTTAATGCACAAGTGTTAAATATTAACACATAGTTTCCTTTTGTAATTAAGTTTGGCAACAATCTGACCTGTGGACATGACATTTCAATTTATTTTTTTTTTTTTGAAAATTAAGGTATTATTCAAAGTTTTGTTTACTTGTGTATAGTTTCCCCAAAAAGTTGTGAATGACATTTACATTTGGTCAAGTATCCTTCTATATAAACATAATTTTGTTTTAAGTATTGAACAGAATATGGCATAAGTTGTGTATCATTTGAGGTAAATTTGGGGTAGAATTTAAGAATGTTTCATATGCTGAAAGCTTGAGGGCATAATCATACATGTACTATTGGGCTATTCAGCCTAGGTGTGAAGTTCTTCTTTAATATATTTGTAAAAGATATAGAACCTTTAACTTTGTCAAACTGGTGCTCACATTTGTAGTATGGTCATGTTTAAAAAAAAGACTTCTTTTGCATTGAAACTCTTGTTGCATTTTATGCATAAATTGCATAGACAAAGTGTTTTGATTAAATCACGAGTACTTTGCGAGAAAGAGTTTTGATATGTGCAAAGCAAAAGTTTCAATCCAAGGATAGATAACTAACAAGCCTTAATCCAACTTGATCTTTTTCACCCAGAATCCCTTTGTATCAATCAAGGAGCCATTCTGTTTTAGCAGCTTCAGCAGGCAGGAGGCCTTCAATGTCCTTGGATCTTTTCAGATGCTCCAGACAAGAATAACCACATTATCAGTCATGTGGTATGACCATATGCATATAAGTGTATTAAAATGTAGAAAAAAAGTGGTTACATGTACTATTCTTGCACTTTTATTATGAACATATCCTCTCAGCTTTAAAGACTATAAGGGAAAAGGCAGCTTTGAACCAGTGCAACTTCAGCCAGTTCACTGTTGCATGTGTACAGAAGTTAAACTTGTTATTTGCGCAGCGTAATCATGTACACTTTATCATTTCAAAACATTTTTGAATTTTTTTTTTATAACTTGCTTTATCTGATATACAGTAAACTGTTTCATTAATATACTTAATCTCATGTAAAAATGTACGTTAAGGATAATCAAAAGTGTCTGTAACAATATGTGACAGCATCTGACATCCTGGTAACACCTGGTAACTCTATTGAAACATTATTTGGATAACGATTTTTAGTCCTTAGATACACACAAGTATATGTATGTAATCTCAGCAGTGCAAAATATTTTTTATATTTGATATAAACTGTTTCAATAATGTACTTAATTTCATTTATAAATGTAAAAAACAGCAAATAATTCCTGTAACAATGTTATGTGCGTGACTTCTGACTATTCGGTAACCCTATACTTTAGGAACAGATGTTTGTTTCCCAGTAACCCGATACTTTTGCAAAATTATTTTGATGACTATATTTTTACTGAATGCAAAGAGCAGATGTGGTTCACAGTGCTTAGTATTGACACAATAGATGTGTTCTTTCACATGCATTACATTGTATAATGTCTCTGGTAGAAAACTGAAGTTTTTGGTTTATTGCTCACCAAGTATTACCATAACATGACATATCAAGTGCTCATAATATCTTTTGCTGTCTACTGAGAATTGTAATAAACTTTAATGTGATTTGATTTGATTTTTTAGTACAATTCCTGTATAAGAGCAGAATCTCCACATTTTTTACCTCCAAAAGCAATGTTTTTTCTGAGACTGAAGAGAAAAAGGCAGAGAAAAAAACAAGGTATTGTTGAGTCTGGACTGTAGCCTGGGTACTAGAGAATAAACAAGTAACTGTCATCTATTTAGCAGGGCACGGAGCAGGTCGTAGTCAAATGGTTAACGGTGCTTGTCTGTCAATGGCTAAGACAGATAAGGTATGGGTTTAATTCTGGCCTTGGATAGTGAATTTGTTCATACCACTGCTCTCACCGTTTGTGGGGCCTTGGGGAAAATAATTGATTGTCTACACATGTATAATCAATTCAGATGTCCAATCTTTCTTGAAGGCCATTTGTCTTCTACCAGTATTGTGTGCATACATGTACATCACACAAGGGAAAGTTCATCTGTTAATTGTCAAAGGTCAGTGGTGTACTCTGGGTTTGCATTTGGTTTTCTCCAACTGTAAAACTGATGGTCATCATGTTTTTTTTTAATTCATGTTTTACACCGTACTCAAGAATTTTTCACTTATACAACAGTGGACTGCATTATTGTGGGGAAACCCACAACCACACCCAGGTTGCTGGCAGACCTTACCACTTATGGCTGGAGAGGAAGCCAGCATGAGCTGGACTTGAACTCACATCAACTGCATCGAAGGGAGGTTCTGTGGTCATTGTGCCCAGCTGGCGTGTGGTCATCCCTTAGGTGAGAAATTCTTAAATATTGGATTAAACAACAATCCAATACACAAATTAGCAGAGGGAATTAAGAAGCAGAGGGAAGATTAATTTATTTATTGAAGGTTTTCCTGTTTTACAACATACTCTGACAACACCATCCGTGTACAGGCAGAGCTATGTCAGTAGTGTTGACTGACACTGCTTTCGATGTTATTTCCAAGTAAGCCAAATCATGACAGTGTCTCCATTGCAATTCAGTGCTATTATACATGTATTTATAGCATTTTTAATAGAAGATACTGACAGAAACTGGGCCAAAGTGATTCTTGTAAAAGAAATAATGCTCAGGGAGTTCTCAAACATAAAACTATTTTTAATCAAAGACTATAGTAAATATATAAACTGTATAAATACTTACATGTAATTATACATACAACATTCTGCAATGCATACAACTGATTGAATTCATTCCATTAAATTTATTTAACGTATAACAATTAACCAATTTATAACAAAATATTTAATTTTAAATACATACACAAGGATTTCAACAACATCACTCACATCATATTGGTACACGTAATAATTTAACATTTGTCTTCAATTTTCCAGAAACATTTACAGAAATATTGTATTTTTTTGAAATGAAGTACACATCATCCAGAAGGTCATTTTATGTAGGTTCCAAATATAGTTACATATGCTACATTTGTTTTACAGTGAATAATAATGAAAAAAAAGATGGAGGACATAACTGGGCCATACTTAAGATGCTGAAGCACAGTAATGTCCAAAATTCTTTTTAGCTGCTCAATAGGCTCTCTCACATATCCATCTTAAATATGTATCAATATTACATACAATTCAATATTTATGCTAAATGTAGAAATATAGAAAGTAAAGCATGTTCACCTAATGTCTAAAATGATACAGTGACATTAGCTTGTTCAGTATGGTTCAAAAAGTTCACTGTAAATCTTCCTTTGCATTTTCTTCACTGAAATACATTTTAAAAAAAAAACATGAAAACCTAATCTGTAATCAATAAGAAAAGGTCTTTTAGGTGATCCATACTCTCTTTAAAGGTTGGTCTATTCTACTGGAACAACCAATGTTCTAAAACACACCTTCAAAAAAGCATAACCTAAAAGATAAAGAGTATTGTATGAAAAGGAGTTCAGTTGGAATGGTTCATTTGAATGAATGTTCTCTTACCCTGGCAGACATACTGTAAATCACATAAAAATGAAAACAACAAACAGCTTTGGTTCATTTGAGTGAATTTTCTGTTAACCTGCCAAACAAGCATATGTCAGATAAAAATGAAAACATAAATTTGTTTGATCCCAAAATTCTTCTCAAGACACATTAACATAACAATCTTTTGACACAAAAACAAGTTATCTCCCTTGTTCCGCTCACAAATGGGCATGAACAATGTAGATGAGAAAGTATATACAATGTATTTCATGTTTTTTCCGACCTACACATTCTACAGGTGCAAACTGTACATTCAGTTTATAGCATATTCATTGGCAGAAAACTGGAATTGGAGTTTATGGCCAGAATCTGGCTGTTGAAATTGTTGAGCACAAAAATAAACTCACCAAGCCAATAATTAAACTACTATGGCAACACAGCAGTTTCAATCACAAACAACATACTAAAGATGATATTTTTAGGATATAGTGGATAGATGGTTTAAGGGCACTCAAATTTATATCACTGAAAGATTGATTATTGCTATGGAGTGTTCACTGATGATCTTCATATTTATCATCTTGATAGCACCATGTAATGAATATATTAAAAAATTGTCCAAACAATACCAAAATTACAGAGGGACACATTTATTTTTATTTAAGATACCAACATGTTGTTTTCACAGTTTCAGTCTCCATTTGTATTCCTGACACCATAGCTAAGACAAGGCACTCCAATTTGCTGTCTACCTGTTCACCTGTTCAGGATGTCTGATGTCAAACTGTCACTGTTGACACTTCCCGGCTGATTCCTGCTCAAACAAAAACATCAACATGCAGTTTATGGATATTTCTATAAGGATGAATTATTTATATATTTAATTATGGATGGTATCAAACAGCCCTTACTAAGAAATTGCGCAAGTATTTATGAGCAAGAAGTTCACAAGACCTGGGGCCGAGTCCACAAAGCCGCTTCTGACTTAAATTACAATTTAAGACCTTGCCAGAATGCTTAATATTTGATACTGGAAGTTGAATTTTGGCAAGTTTGTCTTAAGATAAAATTCTTGTGGTGCTGAAACTTGAATTTCTGCAACCTAAAAATAAACTACAAAATCATACTTTAAATTCTGACTTAAGTCAAAAATGGCTTTGGGGGGCTTTCGGCCCCAGTACTTCAAACAATATTAACGGGTACATCAGATTTCAGTCTTTATAATACTAGGGTTAAATCAAAATCATACAGTTTTTAAGCAGTAAGGCCACTCCTCTTATAGCAACTCTATTAAGTGCAAAACTGGTGGCATCTTCTGACACAATATAAATACACTGAGTGGTGCCACATTAAACTTTGAAACGCTGATAACATGTGTCGCACTCCAAAATCTTACTCATTAAGGCCTGCTCTACTTGGTTCTCACTGATTAGTCTACAGAAAAAGATTGATCAGCACAAAGACTTTGACCTTTGGGTTACTAGACAGTCTGGGAGTGGGGTTTCTTGAGATCTGGGTCCGATTCAACAAAGCCCATTCTGACTTATGTCAAAATTTAAAAACTCTGTATGAAGCTTACTTTTGGGTTTTCTCATTTTCAAAATTTTGTAACCTTTATCAATGTTATCTTAAGACAAAACAGTGAGATTGGTCAAATTATACATGGTTACATTGTCTGCAATAGGAACAAATTCTGCGTGATTAACTTACCACAAACATTTCCTCCATATTTCACATATAAGTAGCCAGCATTGCCAAAATCTGTGCCCCATGAATTGCGAACAATATAGTACGGAATTTCACCTGGAATATAAAACAAACACACCTTAGTAGTTGACTATGGTTTGCTCAGTGGTCAAGAATATTTCACTCTCCACTCTCTGATAGGGGCCGTGCACCTGGACCTGAGAAAACTTACAGAATTTACTTATAGTGACTTCGGACATCTGAAAATAAAGGATCCCACAACCACAAAAGGGAACTTGGTAAAAATCGAGCAAGATTTTCAGCTGCTCATATTTTGTTGTTACTAGGCTGTTGGAGTTAGTGCTCAATCAATCTGATAAATTTTACTGGTTCTTTACTTTAACAAGCTAAGTGGTTGAATGAAAATACAAATTAAAGATTCCAGAATGTCTAAATTTCAGTTTGAGTTCATTTATTACCTGTCAAGTCGTAACCCACAATTTGGACGGCATGGTTATTGGTGGCACCTCGACAGTGGTACTGAATTATCCCCCCTTGGTAGTCATTCCACGTGGTGGCATCAACTGACACGGTGACTGGTCCGACATTAGCCAGCAACAATAGCACCTTCGTTTCATTACGATAAAGACTGAAAAATATGCAAAACACTCAGATTATGCAAACTTTCAAATGTTTTGTTGCAACAAAATGATTCACACCACCCAGCAAAACCACAAAATTTAGCTTAGCCCAGACTTCAACCCAATACTCATATGTTAACATACCTTTAAACAAATGGCCCATTTGGCTTATACAGATGAAAATACCTTTTATTCTATACCTTTCATGGAACACAGCTAACAGTTTTTTCCGAACTGTTGGAATCATACAAGAGACCGTATTATGATGCAATTACTCACATCATGTAGTAACACAATAACCTGTAGATGTTCTGTTGACAACCTGTAGATGTTCTGTTGATAGCCTGTGAACATTTTAATCCATACAAGAATCACTCACTCTCTTAAGCAGGTGTAATCCTTCACAAACACGCCGGATGTTCCATTCAAGATGATTTTACAAAACTGTGACTTGTCCGTCAGAGGATACTCTGTGTCTGGCACTAGAGGTGTAGCACTCTGCAAACAGTACCAAAACAAATGGTGGAGTGTGGGAGATGTGACAGAAGCAGTATTTGAGCAAGCCCTACATGTATTTCCACTGTCCATAATGGGGAAAAGAACACCGATAATCAATAGGTGAGTTTTATCGCTGAAAGTAAAAAAGGTCCTACAGTACCATGTGACCTATCAAAAATGTTAGGCAACTGTTTTTGACTATATTTTACTATAACATGGGTGCCTGGGTGTCATGGGTCTCATTTATTTAGATTAGATAAACGACGTAGAAGACTGAGACTTCCTGAAGGAAAGAGGTGCTATTTTTGCCTCCAGCTGCTAAATTTGCCTAACATTTTCACAAATCACATGACATGGCTATCATTACCTTTACTGTTGACTTCCAACATAAAACTCCCCAATTGCTGCGTAATTTTAACCTTTTCATTGGAAAGCAGAAGAATACAGCAAATACAGCGGAGCAGTGTCAGATGGCCCGGCACAATTCAGGACCAATGGGTGGGCCCATTAATGTGATACTATGACAATACGTTTGTATGCCCATGCCTAGCAGAATTAAGGTGCAACATCTAATTCCTGTACAGATAAAATCAGAAATAATCTTCTTAACCTCACACACATAGAGCTGACTGTCCTGTCCAAAACTTTTACGCGTGAGCATGGAAATCTTTCACAATGCATTTGCATCAAGTCATACTAACTTCAAAGCTGAAAACCACTTGGACTAAACCACTTCTTTTTCCAACATTTACCATGATTATCCAGTAAACAGTACCAGTTTACTCTCTATCAGATCCTAAGCTGACACATGACTGGTTCTAGTTTTACCTTGATCATCCAGTCCAGAGCACTACAGGTGTCTCCGCCATCACATCCTAAATTCCCTGCAGCACAGTCAATCACCTCCTGGACACTCAGCTGGGGCACCTTTTCACCTGTGCTCAAGGCATACATGCTCTCAACTGTCTCTACAGAACTGAAGGCCCTGGCAGACGAAAAGTTAATTCCATGTCATTTCAATGGGTGAAATGGGGAATGACCAACTTGCTGGTAAAATTTTCAGGTGGACAGGTTAAGAAAGCCACACATTAATTAAACATCGTGCTAAATAGGTATACTCTTAATATCTCTTAATGACAGCAACTACAATATGACATTTATACTTACTTACCAGCATGCTCCACAATGTAACTGGTTCTTGACAGGGGAGATAATATGCTTGTCTCGCCTGAAAGAGATAGTTTATTAATTCATGCCACATTCTGTAAAATACTCGGTCCATGGACTGTGTATAAATGAGCAAAAATTCTCTTCAATTTTGTCAAATCTTTAAAAACGTACCATGAGAAATTGTTTATTTATTTTGTCTGATTGACATTAACATGGCATATTTAGAGTGCTGCCACAATGGAACACCATGTTGATGAAACTAGACATGATGAACCACTTTATCCCATACATGTACATGTGTCAGGGTTCGCACAGTCCTGGAATGTCCTGGAAAGTCCTGGAAAATTAAAAATGTATTTTCCAGTACTTGAATGTCCTGGATAATCAGCCATTGTCCTGGAATGTCCTAGAATTTCGTTATTCTTGGTGCTAAAAAAATTTCTAATGCTTTGTCCACGAGCCAATGGAAGGAATAGGCTGTTGTTTGTGTCAACACTCGCAGTATATAGGTCACTTCATTCATAAAATCAGTGGAGTAAAAGCGTAGTAAAACACCCACCAATCAAATCTCTACACAAGCCGCATCCGTCAGGCGGAAATTGACGGAAACTATCGACCTAGAAGGAAGCTGACTTTTGTATGCGCACGCGCAGCCCTCATGTGGCATGTTTTGTGAATTTGGCGGGAGGCGAAAGAATGTCACGTCTTTGTTATTTTAATCTATCCTGGCTCAGCCAACCAGGTTATCAGGATTGGCTGGAGAAAGACTCCGCTCACAGAGCACGGTGTTCGCTTTGCAAGAAAAGCTTTGACATTGGAAATATGGGTGAAAGTGCGGTTAAGAGCCACTCAAAGGGAACCAAGCACATGCAGTTGCTCCAAGCGCTGAAGGAACGTCACCGTTCGAACACCAATATTACCGAGTATTTTGGAAGGTCTTCGTCATCGACGACAGGTAGGCTATTTCACTCCCTATGAACCCCACGTATGCGTGTATTAATGTGACTGTGTACTTTCTATTTAGTGATAGCACATGGGCAGTGTTACCGCAGTGTTTTTTAGAGAAACAAATTACAAATCAAATCAAATCAAATACATGTACTTTTATTGCATAACTATGCCAGTATTGGCTAAAGGTCCCTATGACTTATTAACCGTCCGATAGGGACCTGCGGTGTAGGCTTATTATTATTAATTTTTTTTTGGATTCACTGAAATCATGAAAAGGTGAATTTCAGAATATAGTAGTGTGTGAAAACGGACCATGGCCGTTTTGGAATGTCCTGGAATGTTTTAAGTGTAGACCCTACTGCCGTAATACCGGAGGCTGATTGTAAGGGGAGATAACTTTGACAATTCTGCTCTATAGGCCTAAGCATAGTGTGAAAATTATCTTGAAAAGACAGTAAGTTTTTGCGCACACTTAACATTTTGAAAGACTTCTATTATTCATAGGTCTACCTATAGCATATAAATATTAAGATATTTTTTTTTTTTGATTTAATTATTTATTTGATTTTGACGAGTATTGTTAATACCGGGATCTGTTTTTGATTTTAGAACTGGTGCTATTTTCCAGGGGAAAAAATAAGGGATTCAGTTCCAGGAGCCATTTGTCCTTAAAACATACAATATAGGCCTAGTATAAAAATCAAGGGGTAAAATGTGATTATTTTAGGCGCCAGTGGCAGAAATAGGGTAGCCATTGGCCCCTAATATACACTTATTTTTACCCCTGAATTCTCAATGTGAAAGCATTTATGATGAATTTACATGCATACATTGTGATCCATCATTCATGGTCAAGAAAAGAATCCATAGCCAACCACATTCTTTTGGGAGTTTGATTGTTATGGTAGAAATCTGAGCAGTTGATAAGTAATTTTTATTGTTGTTGTGTATTTCAGACACACTTGATCTTGGGCAAAGGGCTGCACCTACAGCGACTGTATCTAGACCATCAACCATTCCCGAGTTTGTCACAAAGGAGGAAGTTTTGAAAGCTGAGATACTGTGGGCGTTAAACATCATAGAATGTCACCATTCCTATAAGTCCTGTGAGGGAATTGGGGGACTTTTCTGTAAAATGTTTCCTGACAGCAGCATCGCAGCGCAATTCATGTGTGGAGAGAAAAAATCAGCATATCTTACTGTGTTTGGACTAGCTCCGCATTTCCGGACTCTCTTGAAGCAGAAGATTGATAGCAAGTTTGTTCTCCTCTTCGATGAATCCCTGAACAAAAAGAACCAAAAGAAACAAATGGATTTCTATGCGCGTGTGTGGGAAAACGATGAAGTGAAGTCCAGGTACCTTGATTCCAAATTTGTTGGGCACTGTACAGCTACAGACATGATGGCAGAATTTCAGTCAGTTTTTGGAGACTTGAACCCTCATAATCTGATACAAGTCAGTATGGATGGCCCCAGCGTAAACTGGAAGTTTTACCACAGCTTACAAGTAGATTTAGAAACTAAGTATGGGAGGACACTTTTAGATGTGGGCTGCACATCTGCCATGGTGCATTCCAAACTGGAGTGGAGAAGTCTGAAATGGGTGTAGCTAACATTTTACGTTCTCTTTACTCATTGTTCCGGGACTCTCCTGCTAGACGAGAAGATTACACAAAAGTAACTGATGGGGCTAAAATCCCTCTCAAATTCTGTAAGACTAGGTGGCTGGACAATGCCCCATGTGCCTCAAGGGCCATTGAAATATGGGACAGTATTTGTAAATATGTGTCAGCTGTGAAAAGGAAAACTGTCACTAAACCAGACAATCAGTCTTACTTGACAGTCCAAAAAGCTGTGGAGGATCCATTGACACTGGCACGACTTAAGTTTTTCTTGGCAGTTGCACAAGAAATTACACCATTCTTGACCAAGTATCAAAGTGACCAACCACTACTGCCCTATATCACTCATGATCTATTGGTCCTGATACAAGGTTTGCTGGAGAGATTTGTTGACCACAAGGTAACAGACTCATTAACGGCTGCAAAGATAGCTTTGTTTGATGTCAGAGACAAGAAAAACTTTGTTGAAATTTCAAAGATTGATGTTGGGTTAGCTACAGACAAGACATTGAAGGAGGCTTATCGATCAAAGAAGATATCGGATAGAGCCGTGTTACAGTTTAGAATGGAGTGCAGAACGCTTTTAATTGAACTTGTAGCTAAACTTATTGAAAAGTGCCCTGTTAAATACCCTCTAGCCAGAAGTGTTGCATGTCTGGATCCTAGGCATTTTAACCAGAAAGAGGTGGCCATAAAGTTCATGAGGAAGACTCTATTAATATTGACAGATGCTCATTGGATTACACCTGAATTTGGTGATGAGGCTCTTCGTCAGTTTTCTAGGTACTTGGATGATGCAGCAATAAAGCATATGCACTTTGATCCCAAAGTCACCCGATTAGACAGACTTTGGCACATGGATATTTCGAACAAAGTCGAATTCCGTGAGCTCTGGGGAGTGGTGAGCCTACTGCTGCTGATGTCCCATGGTCAGGCCACTGTAGAGCGTGGCTTTTCCATTAATAAAGAGGTCGAGGTTGAGAACTTGAGGGAGGATTCAATTATTGCCCAGAGGATTATATGTGATCATTTACACAACATTGGTGGTGTTCAGAATGTTGTATTGGACAAAAAACTTCTGATGTCTGCCAGTGCTGCTCGTCGAAGATATCAGGACTATTTAGATGAACAGAAACGGTTGAAGGAGAAGTTGCCAGCCATGGCCCGAAAGCGGAAAATGGAAGAGGAAGTGGCGGAGTTAAAAACACAACAGAAGAGATTGAGGGGTGACATTGATTCTCTAAGATTGTCTGCTGATGAATTTTCAGTCAGAGCAGAAAAGGAAAGAGACTTGTCTCACATAAGCAAATCGAACAGCTTGCGCGAATCAGCACAGCGCAAAGAAATGGACCTGAAACAGTTAGAAGAGACACTTGCTCAGAAATCACAACAGTTGAAGAACATGTGAAAATCTCATTTGAAAATCATGTCTGTGTATATCTCATGACATTTGAAAAAAAAAAAAACATGTGAATTAGTATCTCATTAAAGTTCATTATATGTATGAGAGAAAAGTTTTATATTGTGTTTAAATTTGTCCTGGAAAATAATGTATTTGTCCTGGAAAAGTCCTGGAAAAGTCCTGGAATTTTACAAGTCACAGACTGTACGAACCCTGTGTGTATGGTAAATGACCTAAAGTTTCGCACATGAGTAACTGTCATTTAATTTAGCACAATATGAGTTGGCGGCAAGATGACAGAAGAGAGCAATTAACAACCACAACCAAAGCAATGAATCCTGGGATATACTTTCCCAGTGTTAGGTCATTTGCTGTATTAACTACATGTAGCTAATACGAATCCTACTGGTGCTTGTCCTCTTCTGCTTAGGCTGAGTGCCAAGCAAAGTAGTCACCAATGGTAGATGAGTTTTAAGGTCTGGAATAGATTGAGCTCTGGTGTCAGTACTTAAAGAGGCAGATGCTCTAGCCACTGACCTAAGCCTTTTGCAGTTGATACCTTTTGAGAAACCAAACAAAAGAGAATGTCACTTCTTATTTGCCTGATGGGTGTTCAATATCATGTTCAAATATTTTTCCCTTGTATGGTCAGCGGTCAGCCTTATGGACAGAGAAAAAAAGAGAATGCAGTGATGAACAACACATACATATTTACTGAAATTTGTGTCTCATAACAATTAGATTGTGTCTCAGCCATTGTGGAATGGAATGAAACACCACAGGCCATTGTTCTTCATCTTTAAAAAAAAAATGTAACTCACCAATCCACTTTCTTGGGTAGATCCTTGAAATCTAATTTTGTTACATCTGGTTCATACCCATTTGCACTTTTGTAGCCACGCTTGTCATTTCCTCTGATTCCATTTAAATATGCAGCTGAAAGAGTACACATAAAACAAATGACTTTTCTGACATAGAAGCTGAGACCAGATGTAGAACATGTAGGTTAACACGGGTGGACAACTCTTCATGACAGCTGTGCACATCAAGGGAGATAACTGCTAACCCAAGTTTTGCAGATCAACATTAAAAACCGTATTTGACATTAACAAATGCTATTAGTAAATATGTGTATATTTATATAATTAAAACCAGTGTGTTAAAGATTAGGTATAATTATTTAGGTTGAACCAAGTTGATTATACTAATATTGAATGTAAACAACTGTCACTAGGTTATGACCCCTTGGCTGCTGGGTACCAACCTTTGAATTCTTCAGGAGTGAGATCTGAAAATTTTGTAATTCCATAAACAGCACCTGTTGATGAGGTATTTCTGTTCAGCTCTTTATGTCTGCGCAAACTTCCCTGAAAATTAAACAAGACCATGGGACAAGTTACAAATAAGAGAATAACTTTAGATGTATTGAAATTAGATACAAGTGAATAGATTATTTTTAATTTAGTTATAAATTTTTTTTTTTATGCAAGTATTTTTTTGTTCACAAACTGAAATGCCATATATTATTATATAAGACTTTCAGTATGTTGATTTATTAAAGAGCACTTATTATTCAAAAACAGTAAATATTAGAATCATATACACAATATTCTGAATAATGCCCTGAATACAGGTAAGTATTACTTACAGAGTATTTTCTATTAAACCAAGTTAACAGTTACACTTTGTTCCAACAATGCACCAGCATTCTGAAATTTATTTTCAGTACACAGAACAATCAGATTAAGATAGCAAAACAATTACACATTATATAAAATATATTTCGTTAAAAAAAAAATAACTACATAAAGGTACATGTACTGACCTTGAAAACCTCAAATCTGTGTTTGTATTCATCAGTGTCAAATTTGTATGGTTTGTCATATTTATCAACAAACTCCACAAACATCTGAATAGCCTTTTCTTCCTCTGAGCTTTGCTTGTTGACTAACTCTGCAACTGCAAGGCCTTCCCTTCCACAGTATGTGTACAGCAACAGAGAGGCACATAACCACATAAGCCTTCCCATCATTAATTTTATCCTGGAGTCAACCATATTAAAAAAAAGATGATTAGTAATAAATTATCACATTTTCTGGTATAGGTAAACTGTCTACCAAGTTTGAAAATGATCAAAACGAGTGTTGCTTTTTACTCACAGACATATTTACAAGATTAATAAGTCATAACATAACTTTTTGAACTATGTCAGAGCATAAAAATTACAGGATGCCTCACAAAAATCTTCATGCTCCTACATTTCAGGTACCGGACCTTTTATCACAGAAGAGTGACCCAATTACTGCCACAAGGTCAAAAACAATTAGCCATAACACATCTGATTTATTTATTTACTTGATTGGTGTTTTATGTCAAACTCAAGAATACTTCACTTATACGACGGTGGCCAGCCATAATACTTCAAATACATGTAGCATGAGAGAAGTTATGAAATTCAAACAAATTATTAAAAGTTACATATTCTGGTCAAGAAAAGCTTGACAACTTTCAAGATGGGCTGTTAAATGTTTCAGAATCTGAATACTTTTATCATAGACAATAATATGAGACCTATTCCCTAATTTAGGCATGTATATCAAATGATGCGCACTTCACACCTTACAAAAACTCTGTTAAAATAACATGTGCACCAACTAATATAAACCATTCCAAAGAAAATTTGCCCCACTCCTTTACATACATGTGCCTTAAATGGCGACTGGAGCCGGAATTTATCCATTTTCCTACTATACTTTCATGCTTGTGTGGATCTACTAGTGATGGCACGTCGGAGCTCCTACCTGGAATTGATAGCTCAGACGACTGTGACTACAGACAGCCAAATTATTTGATGCCCAGCAGTAGTATACTGAAGCCAGCAAGTGAACTACACAGGTGTTCAAGGTAAGCTTATGGAACAGAACAGGGCTGTGACAGTATACGTTATCACAGCCCTACAGAGCTAAGGAGGTCTATGTGCTGCAGTACAGGAAAAACTTCAAACCTGACTAGATGTTTGTACCATATGCACTCCCAAAATATAACATTGATTGTTAAATGACGACATACACCAGTGAGTATGTGGCCCTCACTTTGTGCTGTCACCAAATGTTAGAAATGTTTTCCCAACTTCTTCCTCCAAATCAAACGTTGGGTTTCTTTTGCGATATGTCTCAACTCCCCCATGTTGAACTTACCAAACTCCACACAGCGCACGTTTTATTCACTTTTCTGAAAGATTTCCCATAATGCCTCAGTATACCCAAATCACTTCCTTTCAATGCGACCATCAAAGATGGCGACACAAGTATCAAAGAAACGGAAGGTATACTGGCCCCATTTTTAACTTTTAGTCAAGAAAATGTAAATAAAACATAGCTGGGGGACAAGCTTTAAACAACAGTTACTTGAAAAGCACAAGAAAACGATTGTACGGGTATTGATGGATATGATGATGGTGGATGGAAATATGCATCCAGCATGTCTGAATGTCAGTAGTTTGGAATGCTGTTAAACAGTTGGCTGAACATTAAACCTTTGGCTTCTGGTCTGAGTGCTAATTTTATCATGTGTTCGGTCTGGACATATTTAAATACTGTAGGACGTTTCAAGTGCACTTGTAATAAATCCACATGTGAAACAAAACATTCAGGGTAACGAAATTTGGACCCTGTATACGGCTGTCGTTGTCAACTTGTCAGTTTATTGAATGCTAGGTTTTTCTCTGCTGTTTCGTCCGGCGATAATACGCTATTTTCTTTTAAGGCATGCCTTCATCCAGGCAGTCACCACTTCTGATTCTTGGTTAAAGAGGGAAAAGCCTAGTAAATTAGATGTTGGGGACAGCGCAATGACCCAGTAATCTCGTATCTACGTTAGTTCAAACTTCAAGCCCAGTTCATGTTGGCTTCCTCTCCGGCCATACGAGGGAAGGTCTGCCAGCAACCTGTAGATGGTTGTGGGTTTCTTCTGGGCGCTGTCACGATTCCTCCCACCATAATGCTGGCCCTAGTCTTTTCAACTGCCAACTATTCTTGAGAACAGGGTAAAACACCAATAAAATAAATATCAAGTCCAGCTCATACTGGCTTCCTCTCCGGCCTGTACGTGGGATGGTCTGGCGGAGGGCTCTGCCCGGTTTCCTCCCATCATAATGCTGGCTGCCGTCGCATAAATGAAATATTTTTGAGTACGGCGTAAACCATCAATCAAGTAAATAAATGAATAAATAAAATAAATACAAAAAAAATAGATGCTAGGATGGTTATGGAAGAGAGAAGTTGCCAATAGCCTAAATAATTGGTCCTTGTAACTGTAAGCAAGCAATGCAACATCTAACAGAAGTCAGAATGTTTGTATTATTGCTTAGTTTGTTGCCAATGTCTTCATAGCCAAACTGAGCGAGTTTTGACTCTCAAACAGAAGTGTCATTTTGAAGGCCTTTTTGTGCTTCTGAAAGTGTACTTTTACAGAGTAAACTTGTGGGCAAACTTGCCATGAAGTTATTTTTTTTTTGTACAAATTTTTCATGATGTTCATATTTTTCAGTTTGTTGCCGATGGTGTCTTCAAAGCTGAGCTGAACGAGTTTTTGACTCGTGAACTGGCTGAAGATGGCTACAGTGGTGTTGAGGTCCGGGTAACTCCCACCAGGACGGAGATCATCATCCTGGCCACCAAAACTCAGAATGTTTTGGGAGAGAAGGGTCGGCGAATTCGGGAACTCACTGCTGTGGTGCAGAAGAGATTCAGCTTCCCTGAGGGTTCAGTAGAGGTAAACACATAGCCAGTCACCGAGTCACAAAATTTCATAATTTTGGCACTGTTACTTAAAATGATAAGTTGCATATTGTATTAAAATTATTGAAACAAGAACATCAAATGTTTATTTATATTTTTACAATACACAAATAATACATCTGTTGAGAGCTTGTATTTTTTTTAAGTTCAGTGGTACATTAACATTCTAATTTTCAAGATTGAACCTTTATTTTGCTCTAAGTAAAGATCTCTGTTCATATGTAATGTGTCTTTATGATCTTCGGTTTTTGTCAGTATTGAAACAAACAAGAACTGATCTATGTTTTTTTTCTATGTGGGTGTGCAACTTTTGGCTTGTAGCTGTATGCTGAGAAGGTAGCCACTAGAGGTCTGTGTGCTATTGCCCAGTGTGAGTCTTTGAGATATAAGCTGATTGGAGGATTAGCTGTCAGAAGGTAGGCCTTCAGACTGATCACTTCTCTATCAAAGAGCACGCCTGTAGGAGACGCATGAATGCAAACTTCAGCTCAATGCATAAAGTACAAAGTACAGGCGTGCTAATAATGACAAAAAAAAAATGAGTTCTTAACAGATTTGCAATTCATTGAAATGATTTTTCTGCTGAAACAGTTATAGCTTTGGCCTCCTATCAAAATAGTGTCCAACCAGTGTTCAGAAAATTGAGGAATCTTGGATTTAACTTAATTTGGATTTTGATAAAAGTTTTTTGTATTTTTTTTTTCTCCTCACAGGGTTAAATTCTTTAAAATCCCTACCTTTTCCATTAACTAGAGTTTGAAAAATAAATGGAATTCCTGACCAACCAGCCCTATTTGTTCTGAAGAGATAGGGTTAAGGATGGCATTAGCTGTATAACTAAAATAATTTGTTCATCAGGAATGTATCAATATCATAACTCATCAAAATAATGAAGTAAGCTGAAACTGTAGTCATATAGCTTTTTTTAAACTGAAGTCTGATGACAATTTTCACATTTCGATTTTGCTGAGTATATTATATCGAACAATAAAATTAAGGCTTCAAAAAGGCAAAATGAATGACGTTGAAATCATTTAGAGATCAGAATGATTTATGTGCCAACTCGCCCTAACGATCAACATGTCTCCTTGTCCAGGGCTTGCTATGGTGTGCTGCGGTTCATCATGGAGTCTGGCGCTAAAGGCTGTGAAGTGGTAGTATCTGGGAAATTGAGAGGTCAGAGGGCAAAGTCAATGAAGTTCGTGGACGGACTGATGATCCATAGTGGTGACCCTATCAATGATTACGTGGACACAGCTGTCAGACACGTACTCCTCAGGCAGGGTAAGCTGTAATATTAAAACAACAATACTGTCCATCTTTTTATGATATTTCCTGGAAGTAATGAATAAAGGGAATGTGATAAAATTGTGATAGAATAAGACTGAGATTACCTGTCTCCCCAAAGGATTTTTTTCAATGGTCGAATTTCACATCCTTTTTGGTATGAGACCCAGATGCAAAAATTTCATGAAAAAGGAAAATGTTAAAACCGGCCACATTTGTCATCTTGACATTGTCTCTTAGGGCTACACATGTTCATATGTGTGTCTCGAACAGAGTTGTTAAATGGCACCCTTCTGTAAATGTGCTCTCCTGATCTACATTGATCATATGCAGCGTTGTTTATTTTCATTGATCATATGCTATGTTTGATCATATGCTGTGTTTGTTTATTTGAATGGTGTTTTACTCCATAAACAAAAATATTCCACTTGGACTGCTACCAGCGTTAAGGTGGGAGGACAGTGGGCTCTGCCCGGTGGGGACCCACAACCATCCGCAGGTTACTGACATATTTTCCCAAAGTCATTAACATTGAGTTAACTGTGGATAAGTTTTGTACATAGCGTTTGTTTCCATCTTCATCCCCCACCCCCACAAATGTTATTTTCACATAAATCGGAGGCCATGGTTTTTCATCCAAAGCTTTAAATTCATAAATTAGTGATAGTGGATTGCCAAATTAGAGATATTTGACTGATACGATATGTGCCTGAATTGCAACAGGTGTACTTGGCATCAAAGTAAAGATCATGTTGCCCTGGGACAGTTCAGGAAAAATTGGCCCCAAGAAGCCATTGCCTGACCACGTCAGCATCGTAGAACCCAAAGACGAGGCTTCTCCGGCACACCCATACAGTGAGCAGAAGGGACCCAAAGCCACGGACGCTCCCCCGGTCATGCCACCACAGTAAAGGTATTGCACTAATTTAACATACCATACAAATAAGTACGTATGAACCGTTAATCTAGATACAAAAAGCAGTGTTCACATAAGCTGTTAAATATTCTTCCATACAATTTGGAAAGTTCAGTGTCCTTGAAAAGTCTAGAATTTTTATTTTGGGGGTTCAGGAACAGTAGGGAATTTAATCAAAATGGCAGTTTGTTCTGGGAACTAGACAGCATATGCTTGTACATAATTTGTGTATGTATCAGTTTATGAGAAAATACTGCTCATATATCAAAATTTGGCATATCAAACATGAAATGAAATTGACTTGGGAGTCCGGACTTTATACATGTAATAGTTTAAAGGGTACTTAGGACTTGTACCATAGGGGTGCTGGAAATCAAATGTCATGTAAGCCATGCAGACCATGTAGTCCCATAACCAATCAGCAGTCTCCACTTCAAAAATTTTCTTTGTTGAAGCAGTTTTCAGTTTAAACATGAAACTAAACATGTTTAATTTACTTACAAGTGTTTTTTTGTTTTTTCAATTGCAGATTTTCCGATATGGTGGCTTGAGGTTGATTTCTTGTACAAGACAAAGCTCATTAAACGTGTCATCAAGGATCAGTGTGGTTTTGTTTTTTTTGTTTTTATTATTATTATTATTAGCTAATAATAATTTTTATTATCAGACTATGTCTTACCCTGAACATCAGCATAACAGGGAAAGCAATGTTAAACAAAATGTAAGGGGTGTTATCTTAAAAAGCATGGTATTGAGCTCAGGGTTTACACACATGTAGGGCACCATAGCATGAGGGGGATGTTCCATCATTCATTCCATGTGTGCATGTTAAATACTACAGGTATTGAGCTCATGTAGAGCACCATAGCATGAGGGGGATGTTCCATAGTTGATTCAATGTTTGTATATTAAATACCGTAAATTACAAAATTCCAGACTTAATGTATTGTGTATTGGAATCAGTGTTAAATAAAATGTTAGGGGTGGTATCTCAACAAGGACAGCATGTTTAGACCTGAAATTTTACGTGCACATTAGGCAGAATGACACAAGGGTGATGTCCCATTGCTGATGCTCGGGCTGCATGTTAATTATTGTAAATTATGAAATTCATGACTTCAGGAATTGAGCTGAAGTTTTGCATTTGTGTCTCTACAGGCAAGTTCTTTGGTAACCTTGCTACCAAATTTTTTGTTTCACGTCTGAGGTCAATTCCAATTCAGTTCATTGGAAGAATGCACTAGACTTTGTTGACAGTAGTTATTGCAGTTTTTTCAGTTCTAGTTATTAAATTTAGGAAATTCAAATCCTTGAATAATTATGGTAAATATTTTAAGAATGTCAAATACTGGCAAGATGTTCAGCTGCAGTACAGTTTAAAACTTGCCACGCTGTTATGAATCAACTGTCTGACCAATGAGGGAGAGCGATTGAACTCCCCTTTTGCAGCTTGGGCTGTGGGTTTTAAGTCAGGAAGTTTACTGCTTAGCAGAAGTCTGTGGTTTATTCAGGGAACTCCAGTTTTCTCCACCTATTAACCTGATGGCCGAGTTTAAATGAAAAATTCCTCAGCAGCATATCAACCACATAAACAAAGATTTTTAAACTTTAGTAGAAAGTATAAAGCAGAAAAGTGAAAATGAACCGACTCTTATGGTTAATTAAACCCCTTGTATTTCAAGTGGACAATCAGTGATCAATCTCTAAGTGGAGTAGATGATAGAACAAATAATGGTTGACTGGCATTAAAAGGGAATTTGGAATTGTCCTGTTCTCATTTTTGGTGGGGACTAGGCTGCAAGAAGTGGTTGACAGCACTTGAACTGTATGTGTTAATTGAAGACCACTGATCTGAAGTATGGAATGCCTCGGGGGTATAAGGGGTAATTTGCCAAAGGTTGCTTTACCTCAGACTGTGAAGTTTCCTCCACCCATAAAAATTGGTGGCGATCATATATACACTAGGAGCTTTAATTAAGCAACTCCCTGGTTTTCACCGTGCCAATTTTGTACACATGTACACTTGTTGTGTATCAAGAGTGTAAAATGTGATTGGTTGTGAACTGTGTGACCCTTTCAGGAATGAAAAATGGCAAAACGATTGGAATCCATGTGTTTTTGATGATAACACTTGCATTTCTATCATCACTGGTGTTGATGTGAAGCAATGTCTTTACAAGTATGGTTCTGGGGTGAGCAGTTTTGAAGCAATGGTTGAAATTACTCAATAAAAGCATCATTTTGGTATCTCTTAAAGCATCTTAAGTCAATATCTGGTGTATTTGCCACGGGCCTGGATGACAGCCTGAACCCTTCTCTTACCACCTGTCAGCTTCCTGGTACTGTGAAGGGGAAATAGATGCCATTTCTCATGCAAGGCATCTCCTAATTGGGCCAGATGGTTGTTGTGTGCAAGCAAGGGATCCACCATACTGCTACAAGCTAGCACTTCAAACCAGCACTTTGGAATTTGTGCCTTCCAGCATTGGCTGTAGATTCAGTAAGTTTGGTGCTTTTGTCAAATACCTGGCCAGCGGTGGTAGTTAAATCCATCCTCCACCTGACTACAGGTGAAAAATTCTTGAATACCTTTTAGTGAACACCAATTAATGGAGGAAATATTGCAATCTCATCGTCTGCAGAAGGAAGTGTTTACTCCAGTGCACCATTAGTGCTAAGCCTTAAGATTACATTTGAAAGGTTGATCTGGAGGGCTGGATAAACTGCTGGTAGAACCAAATCTTGCCATCTTTATGATGTTTCTGGAGGACAATGTGATGTCATTAAAACCACACTCACAAGGACACCCCAATTAAGACACTGATCCCGCGAACTCAATAATAACCATGGCATTAAGCCATCCTGCCACAAGGATAAACCAGTTCACGGGATATTAAGTCATACTGTCACAAGGACACCAATTAACACGGCACTAAGCCATACCGCCACAATGGCAAGCCAGTTAACATTTTAAATCCTCCATCAAAACCAAACTTAATTAGCGTGTTATTAAACCACCCTGTCACAAGGGCAAACCAATTAACACATCTGATTTACTTCTTTGATTGTTGTTTTAAGCCATACCCAATCAACACATTTGATTTACTTCTTTGTTGTTTTAAGCCATACACAAGAATATTTTCCTTCTTCTATGGCCACCACCAATATGGTGGAAGGAAACGGAAAATTAACCCAATTAACATGACATTAAGCCATCCTGCTACAAGGATACTCAATTAATAGGACAAAGCCTTCCTGCCAGAAGGACACATCAACTAACATGACATTAAGCCACTGTAACAAAGACACACCTGGACATTAAGCTTTCCTGCCAGAAGGACACTCCAATTCATGATGGCATTATGAACTCATCCTGCCACAAAGACAGACAAATTGACAGGACATTAAGCTATACTGTAACAAGGTGGTACCAAACATTGGGACAACCTTAAACTATCTTGGTACAACTACACAAGTAACAGGACAACATTAGGCAAATCCTAACTAAATCTGAATTCGTTAATAAAGTAGTATTTCAGAAATTTTATAAAAATATTTAAAAAATTCTACACTGCTTATCAAAAAACCTAAATAGCAAACAATCATCAGTACCTAGCCACTCATTTGGTCACTTAGAAGGATGCACCAATTAACAAGACATTAAGCCACTCTGAAACAAGCGCAGGCCTATAAACTGGACATTAAGCCTTCCTGTCAGAAGGACACACCAATTAACAGGACACTAAGCTATTCTGTAACAAAAGCGCCTGGTACCCAACAAAGTATCAGCTCTGTTCCACGTTCAAAGGGCTGATGTTACTTTCAGTTTGGGGCTCGGGCAGGGCAATGTTCGTGGACACAAATGTTGTGTTTTAGCAGTTGTGTAGTAGGCCTAGCTGGCTGGGCTGTCATCAGGGAATTTATTGAAATAGCAGGACCTTTTGATTTATAACAGACCCTTTCATTCAGACTTTGGGAAGATATTTTCATAATAAATCTGACTTTGCTGAGGAAATATAATGCAAAGCCAAAATATTTTTCTTCATACAATGACTCGTGAGGCAGTTTTCTTGCTAGAACACACTGACAAGTTACTGCAGTCTCCTGTCCAACATGTACACTGCAGCCATTTTAAGTTCTCTGTTCACAAATACGTGGTACAAAATGCACTAGTTTAACAACTTAAACTAACTGCACAATCCAATTTATTGCAATTTTTTGGATATCTGTCTACCCACTAAAAGAAATCACACTGATAATTGAGAGTAATTAGGTTTTTGTGATGTGACATCTAATTATCACCCTCACCAATGTGATTGCTGTGAGTTCAAGTCCAGCTCATGCTGACCAATCAAATAAATAAATCAAATTATCACGTGACCCTTTCAGTGTTAGTGATTGGTCAAGTTCACAGAGAGCTTCTACAACATGGCTACTCGGAGTGAATTGTCCGTCAGTGGCATATCCCCAATACTAAACTTCATCTTCTCGCCTTCAAAACTTTACAGAATTTTTTACATATTTTTCTGTGATAACTGTGTCCTACATCCTTTTTTCTATGTATATATAGTAGCAGGCTTTATGTTCACTTTAATTTTCTGAAATGATTACAATATTGACTTTAAATCTTCAAATCCACTGTCTGAGATCTGAGTCATTAGGATGTACAGATTGCTATGTTGTGTAACCATCTAAAAGATTCACTGATTGATGTGCGTACTGAACATTTAACATAATTTAACTCATGATTGGCTGAATTATCTCGATTTTCAGAAATGCACAAACTCTCCACAAGTGAAATGTAAATCATTCAGAAACTCATTCTAAAAGTATACAATGTATGTTTATTACAGATGAATAAATAGTGATTTCATTACACAATTTTACATACACATTCTGATATACTAATTTTAATATACAACCATAAATGAATACTTTTCATATTATCTAAGATTACAAATTAAAAATACAGATGGCAATATAACATCTCTTGACCTGAATGTGTTGAAGTAGACAGCTTATGCCCATCGAACTGTGAAGACTTGGGCGGAATTCTGTCGAGCTGCACAGGATCACCTGTTTTTTCTTTCACCAGTCAAAATCCGGAATGGAATCATTATCACTAAAACAAAACAAAACAATGCAAACACACACTGTAATAACTGTACATCCATGTTGTATATTTGTAAGCCCACACAGGTAATAAACATTATAACTAAATCCTGAGAGTACTGAGATGAAGAACACAAGATCACTGGTATCGCTCAATCACAGGAAGAGGATTGAATAGTGCAATAAATAACGGACGTCAATTCCATGGAGTGACATTACAAGAGGATTCTGTTGCACTATCCTTTTTCCACAGGTTTTTACATTATTTTATTGCTATCCTGCTCATAATCTGATCAACAGTAGTTTTATTTATTTGTTTAACTGGTGTTTTACGTCACACTTAAAAATGTTTAACTTATACCATGGCGGCCAGCATTATGGTAAGAGGAAACCCATGATCCGCAGGTTGCTGGAAGAACTTCCCCACATACGACCCGAGGCGGCCTGTCTCACGAAGTGTCCAGGAAAAACCTGTTTTTCATAGTTCCCTGAAATCAAACTGATGCTACATACCTTTTCAAACCCACATCATCTGCAAATGAGATGTCATTCTCAGACTGCGTTGGAGTCTTATCCTGCAAGAAGCACAGCATCACTCACTTTGAAAAATGTGAAGTACGCTAACTGTACATAAGCCCGCTTTAACTGATGAAGACTAAAAAACTACATCATGGCTACTCAACACACCACACATGGAATCACAAAAGGTGATTTTATATAAACGATATATAGCAAATCATAAGAATACAAAAATTACTGAGCTCTATAAAGCCTTTATCACTATGACCATTAATGAAAAATTAATTAACACCGGTAATCCATTTTGTACAAACAGATCACATTAATATATTATATCACCATTGCTACAGAATTTTTTTTTCTCACCTTGAAAATATCTTGAACAGCTTTCTCCTTCTGTAAGCAGAGAAGTTATGTGTAACAAGAAAGAATCAAGTACAACTATTTCAATGGTAACCTTCCTACCTGGGTATACAACGGCATTATTTCATGGCAGGATTTTACTAATATCTGGAGGAAGCATACAAGCAGATGGTAGAGGAGTGTTAACTCATTATATGTAAATATGTACAGTGTAGCTGAGAGGAACAGAGAGCACAGGAACATCACAGTGACTGGGCATGATAGCTCCAGCTATAACAAGTTCAATGCGCCATTAAGGAAAAGCTGAAATTCACCTTTTGTTCTGCTTCCTTTTGCTGCTGAACCATGGCCATATACTGCTTCATGACTGGGTCTATGCCATCCCCATCCTCATCTTTAGCTGGCTGGTCATCTACAACTTCTTCCTGCTTAATGGAGGAGTCCTTACCGGGGGACTTGGGATAAAGGAAAGTGACAGGATTTAATATCTCTGACTGCACTTGTTGCCGAAAACCTTACTGTTTACTTTTTGTTTGTTTGGAAGGCTTTAATCTCCTATTAAATGCATTATTTACAATACTATGCTAAGATGTGTTAGCGGAAACTGTACATGCCCTTTATTACATGCAGTTTAAAAACTAGAGCATTAAATAGACATTAAACACTTGAACTTCACACTGCATAACTACATGTATTTTCCATTTAAAAAGAAACAAGTTAAACATGTTGAATTCAGCTGTATTTCCTGCTTCATGTATTTTCAGGACTACAACGTCACGTCCACAGCAATGCTAAGTGCATCCTATACTGCCCACCGATATACTGTAACTATGTGGACTATATCCTCATGAACTTTGACCTTTACCCCTTGAACTCTCTCAAGCTCCTGCTGTTCTCTCTCCCACTCGTCCTGTTCTCGCCTCTTCCTCTCATCCTCTTTCCGTTTCCTCTCCTCCTCCCATAGCCTATCCTCCTCCTCTTCTTTTCTCCTTCGTTCTTCATCCTCAGCTTTCTTCCTCTCGTCTTCCTCCTGGATTCTTTTATCTTCATCTGAGTTCACTTTTGATCCTGAAATGTTAAAAAAACCCAGAAAAGTTATTAAAAAAAAAGAGAGAGGCATTTTTTTCTGACGTTGGTAACTCTATAGATCAACTTTTAATTAAGAATTCTTACGTGACCATGGGAGGTGGCATGCTACAGCAACCAGATACATGATATCCTGTCATTTATACCCCACAAACATAGGGTTAAAAGGAAAAACTGGGTTTGGGTGAAATAAGCCGACACAACATTGTTCTGGAGTTAGAGAAATAACTCACGCCTGAGAGAAATAACTCACACCTGATTGATCAAAACTGATGACATGAAGTCCCTTTCAACTATCTCAGTGTGCTCCAATTTCGCTGACTGAGATATCTCACTTAGGCACCATCACAGAAATAACACGAGTTCAAATGTGCACAACATACACCACAACAAATGCATTTGTTTGAAATGTATAATGTATAAACTAGAACACCAGCAGCATTGTGGCGAGTACAACCTCTGAGGGGAATCTTCATGGGTGTTGATAATAGGTACATTGTTAACGTGATAACAGGGCATATTGACAAATGTGTCCACTAAAAATGAAAACTCTGTGCGAAAATAGTTGGAGTTATAGCCGGGACATGAAATCATATCTATTTATATAGTATATATAAAAGGGAAATTGCTTTCTGGTCACATGACAACTGGGGAAATGGACAAATCTGACTAGCGACACATCATCATCTGTGTATCTATGTATTCACCAAATATTAAAACTCTACATGGAAAAGATCTGGAGTTGTAGCCCGGACACGATATCATATCTATTCATATAGTATAGTATATGGTAACTATGACAATGCGGTAAATGGACAAATGTGAATCGTGATATGTCGTCATCTGTGTATGTATCCACCAAAAATGAAAACTGTGGAAAACAGTTAGAGTTATAACCCTGACACGAAATCATGTCTAGTTATATAGTATATATAGGGAAACTGATGATATGGTAACCATGGCAACTGTGTAAATGAACAAATGTGAGTAGCTACACATTGTCATGTTTGTATTAAGATACCCACCAAAAAGTAAAACTCTATGCAGAAAACAGAAGGAGTTATAGCCTGGAAACGAAATCATATTTATTTATATAGAATACATAAGGAAAATGACTGTGATTACCATGACAACCATGGTAATGAACACATGTGAGTCGCGACACTTCGTCATCTGTGCATCTATGTATCCACCAAAAATTAAAACTCTGCATGGAGATATAGCCCGGACACAAATACGGATGGACAGATGGACAAAATTGCTATAACACAATACACTCCGCCTAATGGCCTGGGTTTATGAAGAGTTATGCATTCTGAACTCCATGCTGGATAATTTACTTATTTTTTTATTTATTTGAATGCTGCTTTACGCCGTACTCAAGAATATTTTACTTATATGACAAAAGGCAGCATTATAGAGGGAGGAAACCGGGCAGAGCCTGGGGGAAACCCACGGCCATCCGCAGGTTGCTGGTAGACCTTCCCACTTAGGGCCGGAGAAGAAGCCAGCATGAGCTGGACTCAAACTCACAGCGACCGCATTGGTGAGAGGCTTCTGGGTCATTACTCTGCGCTAGCACGCTAACAAAGTGAGCCACAGGGGCCCACAGGGATACTTTACCGATGCATATATACATTTGGTGTGGGGTTTTCTTTTAACCTCTATCACTGAAAAAATAATTTGTATAGGTCACTTAGGGAGTATAGGAATTCATATTCTATTCAAGTAATTGATTATATGTGATAAACAAAGTGGAGGCTTACCCATCTTCCAGGCTTGATCAAGGGAGATTACTGGGTTTGTAAAATCCACATTTGTTTCTACTGGTTTCTTGTCATTATTGTCATCAGGTATGTGAAGTTTAGATGGGAGTTCTAGAAAATAAAATATCAGTATAACACAATATTTTATGCATCACTGGATCAACTACACCATATCCCAAGTCATTCAATTTCCAACAAATATACTTACATTGATATTTCAAGTGTCAGAGGAAAAATGAAGTTTTCAATATAAGTATACATAAAATATATACACATATATATAAACTTATGGTATCACAGCTTTATGTGAAAGCAGTACAGGTATACAGTCAGCGGATTTCATGTTCTTAAAGTGTTGAATCTCTTTTTTTTCTTTCATCGCTTCAGTTTCAATGTTAAATAATGAGCCTTGAATAAAATCTGTTGAAGTTTGATGGCATTGCAATACATCTCTCATTTTGCAAATATATTGCTATAAATATATTGCAAACAACAACAATCTTTCTATAAAGATTCCACCAGCTTACATATTTACCTCTAGAATCAAATTAATACAGGGTCACACCTACTTTGAATTCCAGAATCAAATTATTTTCACTCCAATACTGAATTTACTTTCACTAAAAAATACAAACCAACCAGCATAAAACGTCAGAGTACATTGAAAACCTTAACCTACAGTACAATATACAAGCCTTACCGGACCATCGATGCATCACCTTACCGGACCACGACCCTTCATGGTCAAAAACAAAATAAATACCATACTACTAATAAATACTACAATATACGTGCTTTTCACATAAGTTTTATCCTATAAGCATAAATATTGAATAATATCAGTAGTTACCTTGTTTGGAGCCTGAGGAATCTGAGCCTGGTACAACAACAACGCTGGGTGAGCCAGGCCTGGCCTCCAGATCTGCCATAGTTATCACGTCTGATCTGTCGCGTGCAATTTCAGCCTTACTGTAAGCACAATAATTGTAATACATATAAATTGTAATAGGTATGAATTGAATAGGCCCATGAATTAACTGCACAAAGACACTTTAACCACAGGTGCAAATAAGGCACGTGGTAGACCACCATAAAAATCCAGAAAAAAAACATGCATTCATAGGAAAAAGAGGGAGAAGTACATCTAGAGTGACCAAAGTAAGCAATGCACAAGAAGCTGTTATGACTGCCATTCATCTGCTAAGGCGGCTTTTGTTATGGACACATCCTAATTTCATGCCACTGTAGAAGGGTGGAGAATTTGCAATGCAAATATGTGCAAAATGGTTGGATATTTATCTACCAACAGCTGAACCGATGAACTAAGTCTTTGAAATGGCATCAAATTAAGGGAAAAAAATTTGAAAATCCATTCATCGTTGGTCTGCCTTGCCACTGTATTCGAACGCTTTTCACTTGGTTATTCTCTCTATGAAGCAATGACTGCTCACCTCAAATGATCACGTGACAGATCCAAGACATGAACTGATGAATGGCCCACAATCTCATCCCTCATTTTGTCTGTCCCTGCTTTAAACCTTGGTGCATTCAGCTCTGATAAACTGTCTGTAACACAAACACAGGCAACATGTGTAAAATCTGACATGAACACATACAAGTATGTACCAACTAGTAATCAACAAAGAATAACTATGACTTATGGATATTATTGTGAAAGTGAAACTCTGTGTACAGTCAAATTTACCAAGGCATGTCAATAGCTTGTCTGGATCACCTGTTTTGAGAACCCAACACACTTTACACACACAATTGGGGATAGCAAAGCCTTTCTCAGTATCACAAAATTCTGCTGAACAATTGTGTCACCAACAGATGATGGAATATAGGCAGCATCCATCAATCTTTACCATTAGAATCGCGTCTCTGTCTGGTCTGTCTGCAGGGGGTGGAGGAGACAAGGCTCTGGTCCTCCCTCACAGTGAGGATAGGGGAGGCTGTCACCTGACCATATATGGGCCTTTGTATACCTGAAATTATACAAAAACTGAAATCATAGTCACACACACAACTGCACCTGATATCATACAGTCACACCATCAATCACACACACAACTGACCATTCAGGCGACTCCGTATACCTGATATCAAACAGTCGCACCATCAATCACACACACAACTACAGAGATACAGTAACTGTGGGGATAGAGGAGGCTGTCACCTGACCATACATGGGACTCTGTATACCTGATATCATACAGTCACACCATCAATCACACACACAACTACACAGAGATACAGTAACTGTGGGGATAGGGGAGGCTGTCACCTGACCATACATGGGACTCTGTATACCTGATATCATACAGTCACACCATCAATCACACACACAACTACACAGAGATACAGTAACTGTGGGGATAGGGGAGGCTGTCACCTAACCATACATGGGACTCTGTATACCTGATATCATACAGTCACACCATCAATTACACACACAACTACACAGAGATACAGTAACTGTGGGGATAGGGGAGGCTGTCACCTGACCATACATGGGACTCTGTATGCCTGATATCATACAGTCACACCATCAATCACACACACAACTACACAGAGATACAGTAACTGTGGGCATAGGGGAGGCTGTCACCTGACCATACATGGGACTCAGTATACCTGATATCATACAGTCACACCATCAATCACACACACAACTACACAGAGATACAGTAACTGTGGGGATAGGGGAGGCTGTCACCTGACCATACATGGGACTCTGTATACCTGATATCATACAGTCACACACACACACATCCAAACAGGGATACCACAACTGAGGGAATAGTCGACAACAGCAAACATTTAGGTAAATATTAATACTGCAAACATAATGTTTGGTCCCATATTTAAAACAGAACATACCAGCCTGTTTACTTAGCTCCTCTGCAAATGTAGGTAATGACTTTTTGGCTGGTGACCTGCCGATTCCTCCAGACACAGCATGGACGTTTGTTAACCTGTACTGAAAGTCTCGGTACGTCTGCTCCAAATTCTAAGGAAAAAATACAACAACATGAAGATCAGTGACATAAGACCAAAAACTGAAAACTGAATGTGGCAATTATCAAACTGAAACAGGAAAACAAAAACAGAATAGCACCAAGAGGGAAGAGAACTCTTAAACCTGCTCAATTTATACCCATTCTGGTGTTACAGAAAATCTGCATAAAAATACTGACATGTGCAAACAGACCTGCACCAAAATCTTTTTCATTTATCTATACATTTGAGTACGTTTCATTATTATGGAATCAAAAATAATTTGTTTAAATACTGTGGTAACAAAACCATCAGAGATAAAACCACAAGCTCCTATACAGAAAAAAACAACAACAAAATCTGCAAAAACTAATGTGGCAATTTACAATTGATGATCATTCTTTAAATATATGCTTTGTGTAAAATCATCCTGATTTTTTTTTATTACCAGAAGTTTTTGTGTACCTCTGCTTCTCTTTCTAAACTCCTCAGCCTGTACTTTGCTTCTGCCACCACGTCTCCAGAGACAGGGTCTGATTGACAGCCATCATCCTCTGACAGCTCCTCATAGTTCAGTCTTCTGGGTGGAGCCATCATCTCTCCTTCAATGTTCACATCATTGTACACCTCATTATCGTCATATCGAGGCAACATTTCACTCCTTTTGATTCTACTTTCCTCCCTCTCCTTCAGTTCTGACCAATCATCAGAGAGGAGGGAGGGACCACTGTCATTTCCTTCCCTGTGATTACAAGAAGAAAAGGTGAGCATAGAGTGATGCTATATGCATAACACATGGATAATGAGTCAAAGAGACAGGATGTAATAACACGGTCCACCAGACCAGAAATGTCCACACCACCAAGTCTTCCAAAGGGTATATCTAAAACGAAGCAAGAAAATGCTTCGGCAACTAAAGAATAATTTGTGTATCAAAGTAAAATATTTCTGTACAAGGTACATTGAAGTCTACTTACACTGGCTTGTTAGATCTTGGTTTCCTGTAGACTTCATTATTTAAAGCTGAAATATTGAAAAGAAATATTAGTTTTAACAACAAAAGAGATAAATGTGCTGCAGTTTCTCTTCAAACAACAAATCATATCTTGTAAATGTACATGCTACATGAAATGTGCTCAAATAAGCCAATACTACTCACAGACAATCCTTTGTACAGCTACTGTATCTCACTCTGCATTTATTTACTTATGCACTGGCGATCTGAGACCCGTTCTACTAAGCTACTGCAGCACTACGCCAAGCTCAATTACCGCTTGGTGTACTTTCCACGGCAACATGTAGCATTCTGCGACTGCTTCATAAAACAGGACTCAGTTGAGTGGAGTGGAGTGGAGTGGAGGCAACAGCACTGCCCAGCATAAACCATCTGACCTTTGGCAAATCACAGATAAACCTTTCCACACCTGACATACTGATAAATGAATGCACACCGTATTGGTGGAAGACAAGCAGTCCATTAGTCACTGATGTCTGCACACACAATCACATGAGCGTTGTCGACCGCTGAAGCTCCCCAAGCCCAGCAGTGAGAGCCCAACAATGCACAAATTCCATATTCCAAGGTGGAGATTAAGTCTGTTCCCTAGCGATTGAAAGACAAGTGCATCTGACCATCTTTTGTTATAGTAAGCACAGTTTAAGATGTTCCGGGATCATAACAAGGTATGCCTTTGAAAAGTGTTACATCAAAATAATTGATCACAGTTAATGCAAGTAGATACGTGTAAGGAAGCATATAACCACAACAACGATTCACTAATTCATTAACTGGTGTTCAAATGCTGTGCTCAAGAACTGTTCACTTATTTTACAGTGTTTATAGTGTGAACAGAGTAAACCAGAGTGCATAGAGTAGACCATAGAGCCTAGAATAAACCACAGTGCCCAGAGTAAACCATAGTGCCCAGAGTAATCCAGTGTGCCCAAAGTAAACCAGGGCACCCAGAGTAAACCACAGTGCCCAGAGTAAACCACAGTGACCAGAGAAAACCAGTGTGCCCAAAGTAAACACCCAGAGTAAACCAAAGTTCCCAGAATAAACCAGTGTGCCCAGAAAAAATGAGTGTGCCCAGAGGAAACCTAGAATTCCCAGAGAAAACCAGAATGCCCAGAGGAAACCACACTTTTGCCAAATAAATGGCAAATCTCCTGACTTCAAAATGTTGCAAAAACAGTGTAGCTGGATTTGAACATGCCACCCCATTGGACTCCACCTGAGCCAAAGGGGTCCCCATACTGACAATTCATCTGTGTCCATGTTTGTGGTAGTCTGTGTCCCATCCTTCCCACAGCATCTCCCATCTTCATGAATTCTAGATTGTCTTCAAAATTGGGATTTATGACACAATCCATTTACCACAAAAGATTGCATGTTCCTGCACATTCGCTCAGGCCTTACCTTACATTCTGCAACAAAAGAGTTATGACTGGAAAATTTTCATTTTGAAAAAATCGTATGTCACTGCGATCATTACTTTAACAAGTCATATATGAAAGCAGGGCTTCCTTGACCAAGGTTTACTGCACCTTGTTGTGTGAGGTGCAGCTGCTGCCTGAGATCCAGCATTTCATTGTACATCTCCTTCTGCTGCTGGGTGGACTGCTCAAACTGTCGCAGGAGCTCTCTGTTACGCTCAACCTGAGTGAAAACCAACAAAACAAATATGAATAGATGACATCAAAATGATTTTTGAATTTTTTTCTTTTTTTCAAAAGATAGGTCTATAACAAATATACAAAGAAGATATATAAAAAGGTCTGTGTTATGTGTTATGTTTTTCTCAACCACTAACATTGGGTAGTAACTTTAATCCTAAAATGTACACTAAAGAATATGTGATGACACCAAATTCCAGATGTAGCTGGGGTCACTCAGTGCATCCACCAAACAACAGAAACAATTATAAATGCATTATAATCACAGATATTCTTAACATCTGCATTAATTTTGACTCCAGCATTTTGTCACCACACTAACTGTCTACACAAAGAATGCACTTTAATTTGTCTTAAAATTTGCCAACCACAGTTTGTAATCAGGACTATTTTATCATGTTGATCAAGGTATCAAACAAGGAGAGAGTGTGTGAATGTTAGATGTTAAGAGTAGTCACTTACTTCTCTATTTATTGTAATATCAGCCTGGTTTCTGTGTGGACTAGACTCAATCCTCGTGTCCCTGAGTATGCCTCTCAGGGAGGTATCCTGTGCCCGGGTCTGAGCGCTACCCATGCCCATCTCACCTAGCACTGGGAGAAATAAAATCATGCATCAGGCATCTATAACACACAGAATCTGTGAACAAAAGATGATAAGCAATGTACTAAACATAAATAAAATTTGAGAATAGAAAATTATTCATTTATATCATTAGTGGAGAAAACAAGTGAACTTTGTCAGGTACAAGACGATACATAAAGAATACATCATTATGTCAAGTGTCATTTATATGTGACGTACACAGTTACCATAAATGCATAAGACCTAAATTAACAGCTTACCCGTTTGAGACTTGGTATATAATTGTGTCATTTCATTCAAACGCCTCGAGAAAAGAAAATAATAGATATAAATCAAATTAATGAGTATATTTTATATTATCATATAATATTTATATACATTTATATTATCACTGGAGTTACAGTGTATGTCCAACATACAATTTTTATTTGTACAAAAAGAGAAAATGTATTTTTCATGCTATAAATACAGCCATATGTAACTGTAAAAGCATGCAGCACTCTCACATTACTAAAGTACTTATTTATTTACTTATTGCACTGATGTTATACGATGCACTCAAGAATATTTTACTTATATGATGGTGACCAGTATTATGGTGGAAGGAAACTGGGCATAACCCAGGGGAAATTCATCACCATGTGCAGCTTGCTGGTACCAAATGACACATACTGTATTGATTTCTGCTCTATGAGCAGAATGCATGTTTACTTTAACATGCATCAAAACACTGTTCACTGGTTAGGACATAATATTTTGTGGCATAGAGCAAGCTGACTAACCTTCACAGATTGTCAGTATTTTAACATTTTTCAGAAGACAATTATCCTCCACACGTCCATATACTTACATTTTCAGGGTTTCTATTTCTGCTTTCATCCTGAAGTTTTCCTCTCTTAATACACCGTAATCAGACATCTGTAAAGAAGTGAAGTAACACATCAGGTGTAACAGACCCCCCAAACAGTGGGCAAAGGGGTAATCATAAAATGGCTGAAGAACAAATGGTACTTGTATTACGTCAACACACACACTAACTAGCATTCTCATCTGTGAATAATGCGTTCACAGTTTGTGCCGTCAAAATAAAAGCTGTATCGAAGTCCACAACAAAACAAAACCGAACATGACTTGAAAACAGATGAAATGGGCCTAAACTCCATTTCAGCTTGTAACTCTTAGTTAAGCCATGTACAAGTACAAAGTCTCCACTGAAACTAACTAACCATTTAAAAAAAATAAAAATACAAAAGAAGTCCAGAAAACCGATTTGTGGCGGACCAAAAACTGAGGAACAATGTGTAAACCTATGGCTCCCTCCACTGCCGAAGGATATTCTAAAAGTCTTTCTCTCAAACCTTGACAAGCTCACAAGTGAACTCCACAGCACTTCATCCAATCCTCTGCAAAATTCTGTTGAAAAGGCTAAAAAAAAAAAAGCTTGCAAAGGATGCAAATGATGCACATGCCTACTTTTTTTTTTTTTTTTTTTTTTTGCCTGTAAGCCCAGAAGATCTTCAGAAGAATAGTTCTGTGAGATAAACTATCTGAATAAATGTATCTTTCTGATCAGGTACATACAAATTTGTGTCAGTGTGTTGATTACATAATCATACTTACCTCCCTTATCCTGGCATTCAGGGTCTCGTTTGAGCAAGTTGCTGCCACTTCTCTACTCTTGGTCTCTTGTAACAGCATCTGCCAGAAATGTACAATCATAAATGTACACACATGTAGCAGTACTAAAATATATAAATTTTACAAACATAATTCATACATACAATATTTGATTATATGCCCACGCCTTCATTTACATTTTCCATATGCTCATCAAGAAAAACAAAATGACAAATGCCTTGTGTAAAGGAATCGCTTGCAGACACAGCTTAATTTTTATTATGCATATCTTATTTCATAACACAGCTTCCTGTACATTAGAATAGGAATAATGCTGTTTTATGCTGGAACACCAATACAGGGCCACACATAAAAACAAATTCAGGGAGGGGGACAACAATCTGCAGAAGAAAATTTAAATGCCATTTTGGTAAAGATTTACTGTCTTCTACAGTAAATTACAAGTAATAACATCTAACCACCCACCTCTAGTCTATTTACAGAAGAAGTTTTATCTCGCAAGTCATCTTTCAGTGTCTGTATTTGTTCTTTCTCTTCACGAACAACTTTTTCCTCTTCTGCAAAATAAACAAGAAAATTAATTGGTGTTTTACATCATACTCAAAAATATTTTACTTATCAACAGCAGCCAGCATTAGGCAGGGAGGAAACCGGCTAAAGCCTGGGGGAAACCCAGGACCATCTGCATGTTGCTGTCAGATCTTACCACATTCGACCAGAGAGGTAGCCATCATGAGCTGGACTTGAACTCACAGCAACTGCATGGGTGAGTGGTTCCTGAGTCATTGTGCCGCACTGGTTTGCTAACCACGATGACCACTGTGAAAAGAATAATTAACCCCTACACACAATCCTCCTTATGAATAAGTAGCCTCCATGGCCAAGGGGGTTAGCACTCCAGCACCAGGGAGCCCACGAGCCTCCCACTAATGTGGTCGCTGTGAGTTCAAGTCCAGCTCATGCAGGCTTCCTTTCTGGCTACATGTGGGAAGGTCTGCCAGCAAACCTGTGGATGGCTCTGCCTGGTTTCCTCCCACCATAATGCTGGCAGCAGTTGTATAAGTGAAACATTCTTGAGTGAAACACCAATCAAATCAAATCAAATTTTTGAATGATATGTGTAATCAAATGTTCCATATCAATATAAATTTGGGGACAACTGGTGGAATTCAGAGCTGTACCTTCTGTCTGAACAATGTGTCACAATTTGGTAGGGAAATATAAACACTTCAAATTGCCTTTTTTTCTCTTACTTTTAAATTATTCATATGAATTCACTCTTAAAAATGTTTGATTAAATTTTGGTATTTATAATACCCACAGATTCCATTAGTGTGAAAGGCTTAAGACACCAACCTCTCAGTCTTGCTTCTCTTTTTTCTAAATTTTGTGTGCGTTTCAGAAACTTTGTCTGCTCTTCCATTTTAAATCTGAAAAGAGAAAGTGTTACATTTGTTACGTAATGTTACATTTACTATGTGATGAATGCATGTATATCAAAACTATAATAATTAAATTATGAAAATATCAGGAACACATTCAAAAGATAAAGGCAAAAATCCAAGTGTTGTTTACAACGTCTGCTCATCAGGAACCTGTTTCATGAAGCAGTCATAATTTGCGCCTGCCATAACTTCTGTGACAATATATGGTGATAAGATATATCACCATTGTAATTGTGCTTGGTGTGGGGCTGGGACAGCTTTGTAAAATGGGCCCCAGATGATTTATGAACAAAGCTCTGTGGTTTTACTTTCCTCCCTGTCAGGGAATCTAGTACTTCTAAGCCAATTGCAGATATCAATAAAATCAGAGGCTATCCTACTGAAGACATTTATAAGCAAAACTTGACACTGCACTTGTGTTTCAAATACCTGACTTTGGCCAATTTATTCATGAACAAACTCCAGGCCAATCTCAATGATAACCTAAGGCTTCAGTTATCCTACCCGTACACCTTTATATACAGGTAATCTCTATATACCTATTTTCCCACCTGGTATTAAATATCATTCATAAAGAAACTTGAACATTTATGTGGGACATTTATACATGATATTCACTTACAGTGCCATATCATTCTCTAGCCTATGGTCATACTCTTGCTGAGCCTTACTGAGCTCTGCCTCCCACCGTCTCACCGACTCCTCTCGACTCTTTACCCTCTCCTCTGACAGCTGCTTCTCCCTGTCAATCAGTCACAAAGGTGTAAGAAAATATATCAACAATTCTTCTCTTACAAATCACCATTAGATTATTTATGCTGAAAAAGAAAAAAATTCAAACATTACAGTTTAACTTTATTTTAACCAAGGGTGCTTGATCAATTCAGAAATTCAGTGCATAAACATATTAAACTACAGGTCTGAATCTTCTTTAAGACACAATTGTATATTTGAACAATAACTCGTTTTGGCTTTAGCTGGAGTATGGTGTCAGTGCCAGCCACACACTATCATTATCAACGCATTTATTTACATATCTGAATGCTGATTAATGATTAATGCCATTCTCAAGAATGTTTCACTTATACAACTGTTGTCAGCATTATTATTAGAGGAAGCCAGAGTGCCTGTAAAATACCACAAACTTTTGGCAAGTTCCTGGCAAACTTTCCCACATTTGATGAACAGATATGGCACACCATATTTGTGAAGACAAGTTGTCTTCAACAAACGTTGATGGGCAACGTGTCACCAAGGCCCCAAAAGCAGTGAGGGTGAAACACCTCCGACGTACCTCTGTAATGCCTCTGCCTCTCTCTTGACCTGTGCCTCTCGCTGCCTCACCGCCTCGATCTCCTGTAATACTGTTTGCCTCTGGCTGTAAACCTCCCGGGACTGGATCTGCACACAAATGGGATGATATGCTACTTGAAGGCAATACACATATGTTCGTAAAATTTTATTAAAGCCCTTATTTTGTTCAAGATAGTGGCTTCTAATGTATAACACACATTTATTGCAATGACTTTCAATGAATATTCGACGACAAAAGTATAAGTTTATTTATTTGATTGGTGTTTAATGTTGTATTGATATTATTTTACTTATACGCCGGTGACCAGCATTATGGTTGGAGGAAACCAAACAGAGCCTGGGGGAAGCCCACAACCATCTGCATGTTGCTGGCAGGCCTCCTCACTTACGGCCGGAAAGGAGGAACAGTATAAAACATGCAAGGCAACCATTCAGTGGAAAGATAAGGATTAATACCTCCTGATCTTTCTCCATTCTTTTCAGAGCATTTCTTTCCCTTTCAGCCAGCGCATCTGCTCTTGCACGATAGGTTTTCTCCATCTGCAAATATAACATATTTAATACTGATCATGATGTATATCGGTTTCCATGGCACCCAAGCCAAAAAAATGTATGAAGTCAATCCTTGTACTGTCACTGGGTGGACAAAAACATGAGGTATCATAATCTCTAATTTTCACTGTAACCCCCAAACTATGGCTTCTGTATATTTCTGGATATCTAATTTTACCACCACCGATGCTCCAGCAGCCATGATATGGCTGAAATACCCCTGATGTGGCATTACACCATAATCATTCATTCATTCTAAAAACTAATATCTAATGTTTTTAATGTTGTAATCCATTAACCTGTCAATATGGCTTGTTTCAGGCTCATTTTGACTGTAGTATTCCACAAATAACGATAGTTTTTCACAGTCAACAAATAAATCGTAGTTTTTCCACTACAAAATAAGTTATCATGTTTATTTATTAAAACATTTCTACATATATAAATATATATTTTTATAGATATATAGATTCATAATTTCAGTATTATAAATATACATAGCCAAATGCTTTGAAAAATGTCTTATGAAAGAAGCATTCCTGATGGTGCCTACGCAACATTTGTACTTTCAACCAAGATGACTACATACCTCCAACCTTGCCCGCTCAATCTCTTGCCTACAATTTTCTTTCTCCTCCAGCCTCATTCTGCAAAGGTCATTCTCCTTGAATCTTGCAAGCTGGAAAAAAAAAATGATGAGTTTGTTAGCAAAATTTAGTACACCATATCAAAATCTTGTTCAGTGATAATTACATACTCACACAGATAGCAGCTTGACATGTGTTACAAATAATCAACATGTTAAACAACTTTCAACACATCATGTGAAACGACAGTCTATTGAAAAGATGCATTTGTTATCTAAGATTATATTCTTATATATGAATGCGTGTAGTAACTGTTTGCAAAAACAGTCTGAAAAATGCGGAAACATTCTGAAGCCAGCATTCAGGTCTATTGCTTAACTGAGGTCTTTAAACTTTAACCTTCACCACACACCCACTTCTAAAAATACTTATGAATGATGGAACATGACAAACACTGACCACATTATTAAAACAAGTATTCGCACCTCCAATTTGAGCTGTTGTCTTGACTCCTCCTCCAACTGTCGCTGATACAACAAGAGCCTCTCCTCCACACCCACGGCTGATGAACGGAAGTTTTCATCACGACGATAGGAGTAATACTCATCCAACCCCATCAGTTTGTCATCTGTCAAAGATGGACATAAATGTCTTATTTCACTTACATTCAGTAAAACAGCAGCATAATAACAGAAATTTACACTGCATGGATGCACAAGTACTTAGAATATTCATTAATTTGTAATAAATTGCAAAAGAAAAAAAAAACACTTAATAACTCTGGGAGGCAACACAAAAAGTTAAAAAATGAAGATTTCAGGAACGAAAAATATTATAGCTGCAATATTTCACAGAAAAATCCACAAATGTTAAAAGTGTCATGTTTTCTTTGATACTTAATGACTACCTTAAAAAGACCACCTGACTTTAGTGTCAAGACTTGTACGTCTTAATAGCAAGTCAGATAATAAGGACCGAGAAAGACAGACCTACTTTTTCTACATTGAAAAAAAAAAAAAGGACGTTATTCCAGCATGACTCCCTTATTTAACATATCTGCCTGAATGATCATCACAAAAGGAATATTTTGATGTCACATCCTGAAAATTTTACAGAAAAGATTTTGTTTTTGAGGACTTAACACTTACAGGGTTTAAATACAGTTAGTCATCATATTTTTTTTTTAAAACTGAATTATGCACATTAGAAGAGTAAATATGCCCAATGCGTCAGGGCAGTTCTCAATTAGGCCTTGGTGTTTAGCTCATCTCCCCCATAGGGTATCAATAATGCAGTTACA
Source organism: Liolophura sinensis (assembly GCF_032854445.1). NCBI lineage: Eukaryota > Metazoa > Mollusca > Polyplacophora > Chitonida > Chitonidae > Liolophura > Liolophura sinensis. The sequence goes on along the minus strand of NC_088302.1, from coordinate 46,863,107 downwards.
CTCTATCTATATTATTACCTAGACTTGAGAATGCCACCAGGTGAACTCCCTCAGTCTGGGTGGAGTCATCAACAACAGGCGCAGAATTTAGTGAAGATAACTCACAAAGGAACTGCCACAAAAACCCTGGAATTACACGTGTAACAAAAAAATATACATTCGAGCAAAGCATTTTCACTTTCATTGTGTTTTTCCTTAATAATATTAAAAGGTAAAAGTTTCAGATAACAATTAAAAATAATAATAATTAATAAAAAACTATATGCATTCTTAGTACCAATATTACGGAGGTTAAATATTTTGCCGGTAATATAAAAGAAATCCACTGTATCCAAATACCTATCAAATTTTATTCATATTTGATGCTTGACATCATGTGTAGGACTTAAAATTAACAACAACGTTAACTCCATAAGAGTTTAGCTAGTGAGGTGGTACATTAGCCATTATTCAAGCTAAATGTCAAAGTGAGCATAAGAATCGGGGGATAACTAAAGTAACAACTCTTGAAAGTTTGTAATAACTACTTTAAACATATGATTCAGGTTACAATCATTTAATAAACTGAAGGACAGAGGCTAAATATTTAGCATAACTTTATAAACCAAGAAGAAATTTCTCCCTGCACTTTACATAGCGTATGAGATAGCATACCATCTGTGGCTTGATCTTGAACATTTGAAGCCTAAAAATAAAATAAAACAGATATATTATTATATAAAATATTTTATTTACAGCCAGGAAAATATACAGACCATAATCTGGCACAAAGCAGGTTAAACAGAATTAACTGTTTCTAACATCATAAGATGAAATTCAATGTTCATTTCACAAATAAATTTGATGTAAATATAAATAAAAATCTGAACTCTTTCTATAATTGATGTTTGAAATGAAGTAATAATGACACTTTGACTTCAACAAACAAATCCTATTTGCATTTTTATTGATGTTCTAATACATCCAAATTCTCTTTTTTGATGAGAACTAGGTTTATAAATGTGTCAGGAGAAAATAAGTAAAGGTGAGCCTGGTTGAAATATAAAACATGGCTCATAAATCAGAATATTTATATAAGGTGTAAATGACAAGATAGTGCAGTTCCTCCCAAAAAACAGAAACCGAAAATCAGTTATACACTCACAATTTTTCTGAAGAGCTTGGATTGAGGATTAACCTGAAGAAGCTGTAAAATATCTTTGTAAGTGAGCACCTGTATAAAAAAAAAAAAGCCATATGGGTTACCAAAAGCCATTCGAAAGCAAAACACAATAGTTCTTTATATATAAACATAATGATCAATAAGAGCTAATCAGTTCAGTTCTATGGACATTTTACACCTTTCAAACATTTTTTATTTACTGTTTGAATACCTGCTTGTAACCGAAGATTATTATTATATTTCTACATCAGATTTCCGTAGTTCTCCTTGTAAGTCACACAGGTGAGATAGTCAAAATGTTGTCTTTTGAGAATAGTTACACATAGGAGGATTTGCATCGTTCCGCTAAAATAATCACTGGCCATACTACCACAAAACAGACAGCACATGAATTAAGTTCGGGATACATCCTACTTTTTAGGGCCTAAAAATGATTTCAATAGTAACGTTACATCACTGACTTCAGCTTTCAGCATTTAACCCTACAGTCAAAGACATACATGTACCCCATATTTGAGCTCAGTCAAAACAAATACTAGGGGGAGAACTCTTGAGGGGATGAATAAGTTTACACTTACGTGCCTTCATGAAAATCACACTTGACATCAATTTCAGATAATGTATTCCAGAAAAATATATGCATAAACGGGCATCATAATTACAAGATAGTATATACGCCACAATAATGATCAATACATGAGTTTAACATTTGTTTTAATATCAATTAAAGTTTTTCTTAGCTTAAATACTGAGCCTTTTCAATCATCACATTTATATTTAAGTTTCATTTCATACATAGATCCTTTGCCAACCAATCATCGTTTCATAATTTAGTTTAATAAATTGACACTTCATCAATTAAGCATGTATCCATTTCTAGCCAACGATCGATCTTTAATCTGTCACCTTTTCTGTTGTTGTCCCACTTTCAGGGAGGAAGACACTGAGGGTGTAGTCAAACTTCATCCTGCGTAAGTAATCCAAAACCAAGCTGTTGACAGCCCTGTGGAACATTGACTCCTGTTTCCCATGTCTAGCTGATTGACCAGGCTTGTGTCCACACTGTTGAAGTTCTGTCAATAGGCTATTCCGTAATTGAGTCTACAGAGGAACACCGAAAAATAAAAAATACTTGCGTCATTACTGCGAGAAAAAGAAAATATAAACATCTGAAATTCAGCAACAATTATTTATTAGATTATTTATACATTTACACAGCACCTTTAGCAGATTCAAAAACAATATACCGAGTAATACAAAAATATATTCACTCCTTTAGAAAGCAATACATATGTTATCAGAAATTAGCTCCATTAAGTTTGTCTTCAATCTATTCCATATCATATAATATATGATATGATCTACAAAACTCGCATAAGCCTTGTCATTTGATATGACAAGGAGTGACACTGGCATTTCTAATTTGACAATGACATGCATGGGCATGCTAGTCAACAAAATATATGTTAAAATCATCATCGTCGTCGAGATTATGGTTTTTGAGGACATTTGGTGCTTGATGCAGATGCTTTTAAAATTATCTACGAAAAGAAACAAATAATACAGCATGTGCTCAACAATTTTGAAGGGAGATACCTTTATTGAGTTCACCATTCCACGGCCGCGCAAACTGTGATAGAGGCGATCGCGTAACTCCTCAGCCGACAAATACTCGTCTGCTTTTGACTCCATTTTCTCGCAATAAATATTGTAGCCGTGACCTTAGCGTCAGATCGTTAGGAAAGCTATCATGTAAGACAATGCTCAATGCATGCTAAGTAAATATGAAGCTGAACTAATGGACAACATCATGAGTTTCTTGTCCATAACTTTGCATCTCGCGGCCCCATCACCATGTACACAAAACTGAAGAATGACTGAAGATTTCTGAACAGGGGACGTTACTCTGAAACACACTCCTTCCACATGCCTGTCTTGTCTCAGCCTGCTGTGGTGTCTTGGTTGGTAAATTTCAACATTAGCATGTCTAACATGTCGAAGGCTACATTATTTTTCCGGAAATTAAAACAATTAAAAAGGAAGAAGAATTAAAAAGAAGGAGGAGGGGGATAACTTTCTGCTGCATCACGATCTGATCATGATCGAGCGCGGTATAATGACTGATACCATGGAGGTATATGTGGAATATATACCTCCATGCTGACACCAAATGTATTAATTTGTGCCCAGAAAAGAAACTGAAAATCGATGCAGTCAGCATTCAGAAAGCTTTACTGGTAAAATTCTCAATGAGGCTTTATTTTAATCCAAACTAAAAACTTTATTGAATGGATTATTGTAGCTAAAGGCTGTTGCTACCGGATTTTATTTACCAATCAGTTGATTATTTTTTGTTTGCAAAATAGAGATAATGGATATTCTGTGATATGAGGTGTGCACCCTGGGTGTTTGTCACCGAATGTACACCAACAAGAAGCGTAAACTGTACACAGAGGAAATTGATGTCTATATGACGTATTCTCGACGAAACACGGCACGGTAGCTGTCATCGTCAAACTCACAGGATTATCCCCCCTTGTTTTAAGTGGTTCTCCAACACCACGAAAGGGCGTGCGGAAGGAAGTCCCCGAAAGACGAAAACAGACAGATAATGGAAGCCGCATCCTATAGGAAGGAATGAGTTGGTTTGGGGACGATATCTGATGAAGGTCAAACATGTCAAAAGGAGGGGGATTCAAGTCTTATTTAAATGTGTTTCAAGCTGACCGTGATAAAGCTGTAAGTATATTTGCTCTCAAATTTAAGCGGCTTATTTATATTTGACACACAAGTTATTTAGGGGCCTACTTTCGGTACATGTCGTTGTACGGTTGTAAGCCCATAGCTGGTTTGGATAAATTTCCGCCCCCTCCCGTCATAAACCACAACACTTATGTTGACTTTGACCTGGTGTATTCGTTTACTTGACCTCTCATTTCTTTACCGATGTCAGTATTGTTTGGTGAACTGAGTGGTTGTGAGTCGAAAGCCAGGGCGGGTAGCAGTGGAACCACATGGGATACAGATGTCCGCTTTCACTTTGACTGATTAAGTGTTTAATCAAAGCACACCGTACCTAATAGGGTGTACACATTGTCAGTCCGATCTTAGTTGCTAGGGGCGTTGTGTGAAGGTGCTGTTTTTAAAACCTGATAGAATATCGGCTGATTGAAGTAGCAATGATGGACGGTTGGCTAAGTGGATGGATTCACTCCGGGACTCATAGCCATACACTTCAGCACGTGACACACGTAAGCTTCATCCATGTGTCCTTCTACTTCACCATACATGGTTTTATACAAGCCAGGGTATATATGTTTTTGTCAAAACAGAATTCAACACAAGTTTCCCAAAATCAAATGTATACATGTATATTTAAAGCATTGTACTGGTACTCGTTTTTAGAATCCATTAAATCTGTTGATACTGGTTGAAACAGTTCATCCACATTCATTACCAGTGTATTTATTTAGGAGTGTTTTTACCTATACAGGTATATGATGCAAACTGTTTACCAGTCAGTTAATGCATAATCAGATCAGTGTTATAAATATGACATATTTTTGTGTGCACATGAATCAGAAGTAAAAATGAAACAATTTTACACATTTAACTTAAGCAGAGTTCTCTAATTGAGGCAGAGTTTAGAGTTTGTTTCATACAGCTGTGTGGTTAAATGTTATCATTCCAGGCCATTATCATTCAGTATAAACAGGTGATGCTGTGATAGGTACATGTATATACATGGACGAGTCTTACATGCCAGTCAGCTTCATTCTGTAATGCATCTGGATGTTTGTAGATGATCAGACATACTATGTCATAGTGGAGTTTTGTTGTTTGATCAAATGGGTGTATGCCATATACTTATATGTGGTATGCCTAAAAAAATTCAACTCACTTTATGAGTTGCATAAGTGATAGTGTACTGTACATATAGTAGACATGTCATGGTGAATGGTAAAGATGTTTTATGGTGTCATACAGCTGAAAGGTATTTCTTATTATTTATGGTGTGCAAGTTTCTACATTTTGAGATAGATTTACTCTTATGTCGGTTTAAACATAAACTTGCTTTTACCTCGGTAATATATATTAAATAACATGCTATAAAACAGTGTTGAGGGTTATAAGGTGTGTTCCGTTTGTTTCAGTGATAAAAGTCAGTGGAGAGAATTCATTTCACTGAGAATATTTAACATGTATGGAAGGCATAACAACTAATTTTGTTCTACATGTAGTCTTAAAATTTGTGAATATTACATGTATGGAATACCTTTAATGGTAATAAGGAATCAGCAGTTACATGTAAATGTTACAGTCCATGTAACTGTTGGCAATGTTTGATGTACTTTCAGCAAGTAAATCTGAAAGTTACATATATGTATAAACCCATTAAAATCCATATATATTAGAGCTGTGCTAAATAGAGTTCAAGGAATAAATCTAGTGCATACATATATTGTTTTATCTAAAACTAACATATTTTTCCAACAAGTACATGGACTTGATGATTTTGGGACAGATAACTTTCATGTGGCCCAGCTGCCTTATATCCACTTTACACACGGTTAAGTGTCCTCTTAAATTGTTTAAATGTTGTTTTTGTTTCTCTGTACTTAAATTCCAAAGACTTTCAAGTCTTATGTGGATATAGACGCTGAAGATGAGGAAGAAGAACCTGTAAGTATTGTGATTGCTTATCTTTTCACTAATCTGAGCAAGTGGTGTCTTATTCTATACCTGCGTGGCCTGTATTCTTACTCTTAAGCCAACATCTTATCCACTGCTTTCATGGCTTTAGCATACATGTATGTTCCTGGTACTTGGTACATGGCTATTATATACATTTTTAACTGTCTTCTCTGGGTTGATGTTAGATGGGATTCTATGATGCATCTTGATCATTAACCTTAGTAGATGAACTTTATTTAGGTTAAGGGTTTATTTCATAACATTCTTCTGAGGAAATGCTGTGAGCATCTGTATTGTTGATCACATCTTTGTTGTAGAACTTTAAAATTAAGGAATAGTTTATCAGGATTTTTTGCTAATCTTATAGTTGTTTTTTGTCTAAGCTTCTATTTATGCCACCTTATGCCACAAATGTAAACAGTCAGTATTTTTGACTTTCACCTGTACAACGTTGTTAAGGGTTATAGGTGACTGAAGCAAACATCTGCACTTCACGACATGACCCTCATGAAATCCATGAATAAATGGTTTCTAAAACACAGTTTCAATGCTTAAGCGGTATTCACCTTCAGCAATGACTCTTTATGTCACTCTACCAGTAAGAACTGTGAATTGTTACATGTATTTCTTTATGATTGGTTACTTTTATTTTTAATTATTCTGATGTGTACTTAGAAATATCTCTCTCTGTGCTTACCTGATGCCTCTATTTACACTCTGCTTGTAGATTTGCAGTCTGCTTTTGTAGTTGGCCTCACAAAAAAATTGTATTCCAAAATAATCAGTTATGATTAATTTCAAATTAGCCTATCACCGATGCGGTCGCACAGGCATGAGTTACACTGTGAAAATGGCGACCACCCCGAGTGGGCCGATAAGACAGGAAATAAGCTCATCCATGTATGGAAACTTAGCCCCTCCTTGCTCAGCATCTCTTGTAAGGCACAGACAAAACATATATGACGTACTGGGTAGTGCAACTAGAGAGAGGGCTATAATTTGAACAGATTAGTAAATTTGTCTATTTTTTCACTAAATGGGGGTATAAAGTGAAAAGTTGGAATAAAAAGAAAAGAAAATTTTCCAAGAAATGTTAAAGTTTGAAAGAAAAGACATGTTAAAGGTATATTAGACATTATATCCATTACATCCATGCATCGTGTACAAGGACCCCACCATCATGAACAGGTCACATGACAGTTATGTTGCCAGGTATTTGCCCGCAGTTGCCACCAGTCGTAGTCGACCTACATGTATGTGTACAGAAACTGAATCTGATCAGATGCCGTCAGTTGCTCAGGATCGTAAGGCTTTGTCAAACTTTTCAACAAAAGCACTACACGTAGGCTGACTGCCGTGAGCCGTAGGCCTACCTAGTTACTTACGATCGCTAGCCCACCTATGCCCTACTTTACATGTATGTGTAACTGAGGTAATATCCATAGGGGGGAAGAGGTCATGTCTTGTGAGGCTGAGTTACACAATACTATGCATTTGATTGCTTGAACATTTACATTAGGTAACATTTAAATATAAAAAATTATTGATATCTACCATACATGTATATGTATTTTATGTAGAGGACACTTCAGTACACTATAGTTCTTAGTGTAGAATTTTCTATATGCTTTCTATACACACATGTTTGTCCTGCCTGGCAACTTACTGTAATGAGTTTATATTTGGTTTCTGCTATCACATTATCAGCCTGTGTACATTACATGTTATGGTACAAGTACATCTAAGCACCTTAGATGCAGTCAATTTGCTTGTGTAAAACTGTATAAATAGATGATATCAAAGTGAACAGTGTGTACAATGGGGAACTTGTAAAACTCCTTCCAGCCTGCATCAGACTGTCTAAAGCTGTGAATTCATTTGCTCTTTCCTTTATTACATCAGTGTGGGAAACTCGTAAAACTCCTTCCAGCCTGCATCAAGACTGTCCAAAGCTATGAATTCATTTGTTCTTTCCTTTATTACATCACTATGGGAAACTCATAAAACTCCTTCCACCCTGTATCAAGACTGTCCAAACTCATGTGTTCTTTCCTTTATTACATCACTATGGGGAACTCATAAAACTTCTTCCAGCCTGCATCAAGACTGTCCAAAGCTGTGAATTCATTTGTTCTTTCTTTTATTACATCACTGTGGGAAACTCATAAAACTCCTTCCAGCCTGTATCAAGACTGTCCAAACTCATGTGTTCTTTCCTTTATTACATCATAATTAGAGGTGTAAGTGTGCTCATAAAACATATGTGCAGTAAACTCGGCAATGTCACAGAAGAAAACAAAGCATTCTATTGTTATTTGGACCACCTGCGTAGCTTTTCCTGCAGTCTCCCATTATCTGTGTATGTGTGTTCATAAAACATATATGAAATACACAGGCACTGCAACGTCACTGAGGAAAACGTTGCATTCTACTGTCATTTGTACACCTTATTTAATGCTATAGTGTATTCCTTAATGCATGTATGGACGCATGTTTATGTACGTGACATTATGATGCTTTCCATGTACATACATAGATTATGTCTTTACATGGATAACATATCAGGAAGTTATACCTGTGTAGATTTGAACTTTCACTGTGAGCAAGGTGGGATGTTAAAGCTTCCTCATGATTCACACTGTCTGAACAAGGATATAAAAGTTACGTGATGTAGCCTCTTAGTCTTCGTCATGTAGATATACCTAAATAAGGGAGGTATGAAATGACAGGATAAACCACATTTATCTAATACTGTACATTAAATGGCCTAAAATTTCACTCAAAAAGTTTAAAAAAAAATGTAATAGGCAGATAAATGTCAAAAATAAGTATTACTTCTAGTGCTGAAACTTACATTTTTTTCATTAGGGTATCATTCCACATTCCATACAAACTTCAAGACACATTTCTCAGATAACTGGAACTGTCAGAATCAGGCCAATGTCCCTTTTTGTCATGGAGAAAATTTTATTTATTTATTTATTTGATTGGTGTTTTATGCCGTACTCAAGAATATTTCACTTATACGATGCCAGCCAGTATTATGGTGGGGGGAAACCGGGCAGAGCCCGGCGAAAACCCACGACCATCCGCAGTTTGATGACAGACCTTTGCACGTACGGCCAGAGAGGAAGCCAGCATGAGCTGGACCTGAACTCATAGCGACCACATGAGTGAGAGGCTCCTGGGTCATTACGCTGCGCTAGTGTGCTAACCAACTGAGCCACGAAGGCCTCATGAAAATTTTAGGTTATTTACATATATTGGACGGTATATCATAACATTATTGGCTACTGTACTGTTTTTACATATGTACATAAGGGTAGATCTGCTACCTCGTTAATGCCTTCAGATTTCAGCTTCTTGCGTGTAAATCTGTCGGGGAAATCTGCATACTACACAGGTGTGAGTCTAAAGTTAAAAGCAGTATTCATTATTTACATCTAAGCTATGGTGGTCTACTGCATACAGTATCGCTATGGTAATAAACATCTTATTCCAGTTTTAATTTGTGGAGTTTTATTATTCAAAATGTACATGTATGGTTGGTGAAAGGTGTTCCTGTTAACACAGTGGGAAGTTTGTAACATTTTTTAATGTGGAGATCCTGTTGGAATGGTGCATACGGTTGTGTGTAAGCTGAATTACATTTATGTTGGTACATTGCAATAATTGAGTTTGTCACGTTAAAAAGATGCTTGCTCATGTATACATAATTTAAGTACATCAGGTATGTGCACTTAACAATAAACGCATTCAGCTTTTAAATGTGTATGTTATATGTAGGGCTCATTTTTATTGCTAGAAATTCATTTACACATATGTAGGTCTGCCAAAATGTTATGAGGCAAATCAATAGACTGGTTACTACTACTTTTCATTTAACATAGCTATTGAGCAGCATTTTTTTGGACATGTGACAAGTTCAGTCTGGTTGAAGCAGCTTAATCATCACCTTTGCATCAAGGATACTTGTGAAAGAACAATTATCTTTGAACATGTTTATAAATTGATATGATGTCATAAGTCAGAATAGAATGTTGATTTTACCAGCTAATCTGGTATAGATGTTCTTGGTTGGATAGAATTAAGATACCAGTATATACTGTGTCTTTCTATCTGGCTGACTAGACGTTTCTTCAGTTTTTCCATCACATTCATTCTTGTCAAAACTAAAGAAATTAAATCAAACTGTGATAAAGTAGGCCTATAAATGAATTTAAAGAATCTTTTTATACATATAGTTTTGTCCCGTAAGTCGATGACACTATATGATCAGAGTTCAAAAGAACTCAAAGGTTATCATGTGACACTGACTGGGGAGGTGTTCATCCGTACTCTAACCTAATCAGCTACATTATCCATAAAATCAGGACAGAATGTACATTCAGCAGGTGCAAGTACTTAACTTCTTTCACTACTGAAAAAAAACTTCAGGTGGAAAAGCATCTCTTAAATTTTAGCTGTGTATCTGTTGTAGATATTCATATAATTTCTTGATTACAAAAGAAAACAAATAGACTCAAAATACTGGTGTACAGTTTCTTTGTTTTCTGTCCATTCATTTTCATTGGATAGACAGGGAGTCAAAGATGTATGTGCAGGCTGCTAATTATTTCAGAGTACAGGTTTTGTTTTATGCCAGCATGGCACACATAAACCAGTTTTATTTGACCTTTAACATGGCAGAAGAGCATGTTTAAAATCTAAGGTTTTCAGTTTTTTTGACAAATCTTGTTTCTCTCTCTTTCTCTTTTTGATGCAAAATCTTAAGAGGAGGTTAACTGTAATTTACTTACTTTTTAAAATGTCGTATTTTTAGTACACACTGTTAAAAATGTGTGCTTTACAGGCATGTTATTCTTTTTTGCTTTCAAACTTTTGTATAGGTAACTTACAGATGTAGCTCAGAAGAACCAAAAGTTTATGAAACATTTTAGGTAGTTTCCTCAATTTCATCTCTGTGTCTGTAGCATCACTGGTTTCAGGATAAAAATAATTTTATGGTAAAATGATATTTTACAATCTTTTTTGTTGCACGTCAAACTTTAAGTTACAGCTTATTGAGAAGAAACTAAGTTGGGACATTAGCAGGAAATCAGTGATATGTTAGTACTTCACATTCAAACTACTGGATGACCCATTTAAATCCAGTGAGGGCTTTCTCCATTCATCCAGTATTCATTTAAACTAATTATAGAACTTGTGAAAGAAACCATCTACAGTCATTGTTGTGAAAGTATGTGTCTGTCATAAATGAACTTGTCATATCTGTTACAAGGAAGCAGTATTGTTTGCATTTTGATAAAACTTCCTTGTTGTCAACAAAACTCGTCTTTTTTGCAAATCTGAATTCTTCTGATTGACAATGTTCCAAGTATCCAGCTTGTCACACTTGGTTAACAGCCTCATGCAAGTAAATTTCTGTTTTTTTTTATTGAGATGTTGGTTTTTAAATACTGTTATTTTATCTAGCAGTTAACATCAGTTATGTTGAAGCAGGTATTGGGCTCAGCTTTCGTTAAATGACATAGAATTTTGCTTGTGACTGTTGCGTATATTTCCTGTTTCCGAGAGCTCTGTTAATTGTAGAAAGGTGATTTGAGGTTTGTTTGGAAGGTTTTCTTAATGGAAAATGAAAGTTTTGGCACCTCAGTAATATTTTATCATGACAGTATCTTGCCTCTAAAAAGTTTACATTTAGGGTTGAAATTCAAGGTCATTAACCAAATCTGATTTAACATAAAGGCACTAGTATTGGTAAAGAGGCTGGCGATTTTTGGGAAAGATACCCACATTCACTAATAATATAAAATATTCTGTATTTATCAAGAATAGAACAAATTATTGTCTTGAAGTACTATACTATTTATAGTGTTAAAATGATTCTAAAGTTTAATAAAGTTATAATGTGACCTGGCCGCTTTACATGCTTAAATTTTACGAACTTAATTGCTGAGTTTGAATTCATAGTTGCTCGTTTATGTGCAAAAAATTGGAGGAGTTAGGTTACATTGACATGTTTAAATTTTGCTGAATTGAGGATGTCTTATCGCTTATTCCTCCGTCATTTTTATTCTGACGAATCTCTTGACATGAAGTAATCATGGTTGATCGTTTGCTGCTTAGCTGCACCCTCAATATTTTCTCTTCAAATAGTAAACTTGAGCGTGGTATTGTTGTGATATGATAATGCTATTGTTTCAGTAAAACTTCTCCTCCTTGTTTTGCCTAATAACATTATAGGGAGAGTCAGAACCATTCTTGAGAATACCTATGTTGTCATTGGGTATCAGATGTTGGTCACAGTATCTTATTTCATCACACAAGTACCTCAGAGAGTAATGAACATAGCAGGTCAGCCTATAACTGTTATACAAGTAACATGTGTGTCAGAGACTGTCTGGAATGAAGTCTGCTTTAATGACTTGACATATAAGATTAACACAGATATTAATAATGCATGTATAGACCATTACATTGAGCTTTAATAGTGTAGCCAGATAAATCAGTATTAGCTGTCTTACCTGAGTGTAAGTTCTGTAGACATCTTAGTATACATGTGTATGTGTGTTACAAATAATATATTTAGGTAAACCCACAGTTCAGCTGTACAATGAAAGGTCTGACTGAGGTGAGACAGTCTATGTCTAAAACATTTTTGTCCACATAATAGTTGGATTTTCACATCTTTCTTCGCTGTAAACTGTAAATTTTGGAGAAATTAGAAGAGCTACTATACAAAGACAGTGAACTTCTTGTGGCTTGCGTACACTTTACTGCTGGTAAGGTAAATTATTCATACCTAAGTGCACAGGTGCACCTTGTTCATGTTAATTATTTTAAAATAATTTTTGCCTCTGGCCTGTATAATTGTTTGGAATTTCATGAAAATGTTAAATGATTTACAACTTAGTATTAACACATATGCATAGATAACAGTGTTCAAGCTTTAAGGCTGAACACTGAACTGTACACCACTTGTCATCTTTTCTTGTATAGGAGGAGGTTATCTCGAATGCCAAGGCTTTCTTTGATGCCAGCGTAATGCCTCCACTACTCCCAGGTATAGTATCAGTGGCGAAGCAAACCAGAGAGTTTGGGGTAATTTAGTTGTTTATGTAAGTAAAGGGATGGAATAGAATTACATATTAGTTTGTTAAGGCTTAGTTCAAAGATCAAGCTGTATAGAAGTGCAGTCCCTCCTCTTTTTGTTGGATGTGGTCTCAAATTGCGATCCGTTTTACCCTACATATAGATACATGTATACACATAAATAACCCAGATACATAATGCTGATCTAAACATGTTGTCCTCCTGGAGCATGTTGATGTTTATTAACACAGAGAACCTGTCCCTGTGTTGTAACATGTACCAAGCAGTGATGACAGTCATGCACTGTATAGGCCTCTACAGGCTTCTGCTACAATACCACGAACATGACAACAGGACATGCTTACACTTATTATAATTAGCTGTACAGTTACATAAGTACAATACCTCTCTTAATATGCTGTATATGTTGACTTCAGGTACAAGTAAAATGTGTGTACAGTGTATGTTTTCAATGTGCTCAAGCTGAGCTCGCCAACAGAATTGTTTAAATTATTTTATCTCATCACTAGCAATTCATTTGCTTTTATGAATTTATCACAGGATCTACTTTTACAATGTAATTTGATAAAACACAAAGTAGAAGCATTGTTAATTAACTGTTACAATAATAATTCAGAACTTATTTTTGCAAGTGTAGATATATTATTTTCTTTACAACATAATGTTCAACTGATTAAATAGGTTTAATATTTCAAAAGTAATACAAATCATTGTGCAAAAATGCTTAAATCTTTTCTTCAGAATTTAAAAGTGCTTGATTTAGACATGTAAAAATGATATGTACAAGGTTGACATTACTGAATTAAGGCTGTCTTTATTACAGGTGAGTGGCTGGTAGCCAAAGGCCACAATGTTCTCAAGTATTCACCATTCACAGAGAAAAAGCAGGGAATTTCAGGGATGCTCTTTGTGACAAACTTTAGGATAACTTTTTTAACGGGAGACAGATCATCATACGACCAGGTGAGTTGGGTTTGGTGACACATGTGCATGCATTCAAAGGAAAGAAAACGTAAAGACAAACTAAGCACCAAAAGAAAACCCATTGAAAAATAAAACTACCTTTTCCTCACTGAATTCACTGAGGAAATACATGATGCATTGTCTGACTTCATGTCTCATTATTGCATGACGCAGGTTTGTAAAAGCTGACAAAAATTGGTGTCTGGATGTTCAACAGTAACAGACAGGCGAAACTTTACATATACCGTAGTGAAGAAAATCGTGACATTTCACCTGTATATAAATAAGTTTACAAGTATGATATGTTTTCTTTACAGCCTGGTCAGATACAGAAAAATCTACTGGTTTCAGAAGACGACATTCCTCTTATCAGCATTGATTCAGCTTTTCAAGGTAGGCAGTTTACAGGCATGTGAGTGATGATTGTCGTAAATGGAAGGGAATTGTTTGAGTCATCTGTTTTAACAAAATGATATTGATCTACCAGTTTCAGTTGCCTCCTCAAGTTTATCCACTACCAGACGGAAGAAACTGGTGCACGGTATGACCATATCTGGACAGACAAAATACCTCGAGTTGCATTGTAAGGTAGGAAACTTAACTGTTATGTCTGTTGAATCCCAGCATCAAACAGGGAAATTCTAGATTCAGCAATCTCATTATTCATGGGGTCATGGTGACACTAAGTAGTTAACGGCACCCATGGGGTTGTTTGCTTAGTATTACTTTTGGTGAAGACCACGTGTCTTCCACAGGTATGACCTGGATGACATTCAAACCTGTTTATCACACATAGGAAGGGTTCTCTTCCCAGAAAGCCAGGTATCCTTCTTTCGTAAAAATAGACTGTGTTATGAGTGAAAATTGATATCGCATGGGGTAAACAATCAAATTATCTACTGCTATAGACTCACAATTGTACATGGGTTTTGGGAGTCTATTCATCACGCGCTTTGCCAGCAACCAGCGGATGATCGTGGGTTTCTCACTAGCTCTGTCCACTTTCCTCCCACCAAGTGAAATATAAGTGAAATATTCTAGAGTACGGTGTAAAACACCAATCAAATAGATAAGTAAATATTCATCACCACATAAATGTAAAAGCTACGGTTTTAACCCTCTTGATGCCAAGTGACTAATACACTAATTATTAAATGTGACTAATATTTTGACGTTAATCTTGAAATGTTAAACATTTCAGGCTCATGCTTTCTTTCATTCTTATCTCTCTTTTTTTTTTCTCTGCAGGACTTTAGGCTTCACAGATTTGGGTTAGTACGTACCCCTGCTGGAGAAGATAAAAAGGTAACATTTAGCATTGCATGACTAATTTAGTTCTTCATATGTCATCTTTAATGCTGGTTAAAAATAAAATGAAAAAAATTCTTATAGCGTCCTGGCAGTCAGACTTATGAGTGGAGGAAACCTCACTGGCCAGTGTAAATCACAACCCTCCCATCATTGTGTGATTTATTACTAGTGCTTACTTACATGTATATCTGTTATGCCCTACATGCAGTATTTGTCAACAAGCCCTGAGGTATCGGCACCAAGGTTTAATTACATGTACATTTAGATTAAAATATTTTCTGCGATCTGTGCCTGCAATAGTTCGGTACAATGGACACACCTGAGCAGGTTTATTTGAAGGATTGTGAAAATAATGTGCCTGATACTTGATAAAAAATTTCAGCACTAAGTTTAATAATAACTTATCACTCTGTGCATTTGACAAATCCTACAACTTCCTCAGTGACTATAATGTTTGTCATCTTTATAAAAGCAAGGCTTTTTCTAAAGAAGACAAGCCTATCAAAACAAGTGTGTGAGTGTGCTTTTCCTCTGGTTGAAATGCACCACTGATGGATCTGATGTATCATACTTTATAATGGTACTTCATTTGTATACAGATGCTTTCATTTTATGTTGTGTTTCTGTCAGATTCTCAATGCTATTACAGCATTTGGATTCCCCAACCGGCCCCAGTTACTCTTTGCTATGGAGTATGGAAGGAATTCTAATTTTAAAAGTGAGTATATGATCTCTGGAAGCAGTTTTGTGAATGTAATTAACATTGGACATCTCTCAGAACTGTGTCATTTTTGTTTAGTCAGTACATTTGCATAAAAATGGTACAAGGTGAAAACATGATGTAGGCAGTTTTACATGTAGGAAAACTATGGTAAAAAAAATCCATTGTCCTTCTTCTATCCTTCTTCTTCCGTCCTTCTTCGTCCTTGATTCAAGTCACGGCAGCCCGCAGATGTTGATGGGTTTCCAGTGCGCTCTGCCTGATTTCCTCCCATCATAGTGCTGGTCGCTGTTGCCTAAGTGAAATATTCTTTAATACGGTGTAACACTCCAATCAGATAGGTAATTAGAATGTCAACGAAAGTTAAATTTTACATTTGGAGTATAGCAGCAGAACACCAGACCATTCCACAGATCATTGTGTTTTACTTACATATTAGCTTAGTTGATTGTTGCTGTTGATGCAAACATTGTCTTTGATATAGAGCTGTTTGTGATATTAACGCTGCCCGTGTTTGTTGTTGTAGACTCTGATGGCAGAAATCACCTGTACATGGCACCATCTGACTGGGAGTGGGAGCTAGACAGACTGGGAGGTATCACAGGCTGGGAAGTCACACAGGTCAACGAACGATTCAACCTCTGTGACTGGTCAGTTCAACCTTTCAATGAAAACCTGTTTACGTTATGATGACCCACCCACACCTGGAGTGGAATATATAACAATGACCCTTTTGATTCCATGTTGTGTCCTATAAATAAGCAGTTGTAGATATCTTGAACTTGGCTAACAGCTGTGAGATGGATTTAATATACATGTACAGTATTGTACCATCATATTTATGTGTTTGTCCATCATTCATAGCAAGATAATAATGCTGTTCAGACAATATATCTGTACTGATGACTAGTAAGAATTTTACACCTATATGAAGAGTTTTGATTTATGTACTATTTTCTGCTATACCATTTGAGGATTGGCTGTTGGCATGCATAATTCTTGAGATATTAAGTCACAAACATGTACTTGATCTTCTGACATTGACATTCTAGTACATATTTCCAGATGTGTGAATTTTCATCCTATTTTTAAATTGTTTTGTCTTTTGATTTGATCATGCTTTAAAACCATACCCCAAAATATTTTGTTATATGACAGTCGCCAGATTTATGGGTTGACAAAATTGGGCAGAGCTTTGAACACCCACCATCCTTGCCCTCACCCACATCCCTTCCTCACCCTCTCCCACCATCCCTCCTCACACTCACACACCACCCCTCCTCGCCCTCTCCCACCACCCCACCTTGCCCTCACCCACCACCCTTCCTCGTCCTCACCCGCCACCCCACCTTGCCCTCACCCACCACCCCGCATTGCCCTCACCCACCACCCCTCATTGCCCTCACCTGCCACCCCTCCTTGCCCTCTCCTGCGACCACTCCTCGCCCTTACCCGCCACTCCTCCTCGCTATCGCCTACCGCCCCTCCTTGCCCTCTCCCACCACCCCTCCTTGCCCTCATTCGCCACCCCTCCTCGCCCTTGCCCGCCACTACTCCTCGCCCTCAACTCCACTACACCTCGCCCTCACCCGTCACCACTTCTCGCCCTCTCCCACCACCACTCCTCGACCTCACCCACCAACCCTCCTCAACCTCACCCACCACCCTCCTCACCCTCTCCCACCACCCCTCCTCACCCTCACCCACCACCCCTCTTCACCCTCACCCACCATCCCTCCTCGCCCTCTCCCACCACCAGTCCTGACCTCACCCACCACCCCTCCTTGCCCTCTCCTGCCATCCTCGCCCTCACCCACCACCCCTCCTCACCCTCACCCACCACCCCTCCTCGCCCTGTCCCACCACCACCCCTCCTCGCCCTCTCCCACCATCCCTCCTCGCCCTCACCCATCACCCCACCTCACACTAACCCACCACCCTTGCCCTCACCCACCACCCCTCCTCACCCTCACCCACCATCCCTCCTTGGCCTCTCCCACCACCCCTCCTTACACTCACCGACCACCCCTCCTCACACTCACACACCACCAATAATTGCCCTCACCCACCACCCCTCCTCAACCGCACCTACCACCTCTCCTCAGCCTCTCCCACCACCCCTCCTCACACTCACCGACTACCCCTCCTTACACTCACCCACCACCCCTCCTCGCCCTCCCCCACCACCCCTCCTCGCCCTCTACCACCACCACTCCTCGCCCTCTCCAAACACTTCCAACCTCGTGACTTAAAGTCTCAACTTGTATTTCTTCTATCGTTATACTTACTATATATACATCTGCATGTTACTATAACGGGATAGAACAAGTCCACCCAGACTTTATTACCACCTTGCAGTCATTTAAACACTTGTTTATAATAAATGTTTATACTAATATCTTCTTTATTATATGTGTGTATACATCTGTATTCTGACTGTAAACAAACAAACACACAAGCAAACTGAACCGTGTTCATTCGTGCTCCCTCAGTCTTCCTGAACTTTTTAGCCTTATAACCATTGTAGAACTGATGTGTATTCTTGAGTACAGCTTAAACCTTTCCTTGTATTTTGCAGTTTACCTGAAAGTTTTACCATGCCGGCAAAATTACCTGTGTCTGTCATGAAGAGTGACACATTACATTTTGTGGATAACAGACCACCAGTAAGTGAAGTCAGTATGAGTGATACGTTTTGTCAGTGATGTCACAAAATCTTCTTTCATTTCAAACAACTTATTTAATACTGGAGTAGCTTGCTTGTTATGCATGAGTAGTGTTTAGACTCGTAAACATTACAAACACTTTTTCTCTAGGTGAAAATTAAGGTGGATAATCTTGGTTTCACATCGCTATCTTGCAACATTGTAAGGATGGACCATAAGGACAAGTACACCATAGAATTTTATTAAGTAACTAAAATAAATCGAAAACTGAAGTGTGAACAAAACACAAAGAAACAAAAACAAAACAAAAATGATATTCAAGGTGCCTGAGATTAATTCTTTGTTAATCATGAGCACTGAGTTTGTTACAGACTAACAGTTGTGCATCTTGGTGTGAGTAGTCCCATGATTTAAATGTTTGCTTGCTTGTTATTTTTGCACTATTGATGTTCTTTGCTAATAACACTCATTTGTTCCCTTTGCAGACATGGTCATACACGTTTGTGAACGGTGCATCGCTGGTGAGGATGTCGTGCTTGAGGAGTGATACCACAATGACAGAAGTAGAGTCTAGGTAACCTTTGTGTTGTACATATACATATGCTTTTCAATGATTTCCCCAAATACCTGTATGATATGAAGTCACAATCAGTCAGTTTGTATATTATTACCACTGTTAGCAAAAGCAGTGAAGAATTTGCAGCTTTGCAATTTCAAATACTTGTAATGAGTGAAGTCAGTCCCGTTTACTCTTTCTCAGTGGCTGTCTCAAAAAAGGTGCTAGACACCAATCAGTCAGTCCGTCAATCATTCAGTTCTTCTTGCTTCACCATTTGAGATCTGGTTTATAATAGAGCTGTGGAGGCAGTCCGGCTGACCCATTCCCGGGGCCGCACACCCACTGTGTTTGATCTGAGTAAGGAATGCCCTACCTTGAGAGATCTGCAGTGGAGTTATGAGAAGTTAAAAGAACTGGTCGTCATAGGTAGGTTCAAGACATTATAGTATGTGCACTTTGTACCTCAAACAGTTGGTTGTGTAGTGCTCATATTAAGGAAGTGAGGTGGGTTTTCATTTTACATGCATTTACGAGGAAAAAAAGAAATCAGATAGTATTGCAGACCTTATGCCATGGTTGAAGCTAAATTCACTTTATGCTGTGATTGTTTTCTAAACCTGTCCTCAGATTTATGGCTTTAAAATCCTAGAATGTTTGTTTGCTTTGAATAGTTTTATATTTTACCAATCAAACTTAATGCTTATAAGCTTCTTATTTTAAATCTTATTTTAAAAAGTTAAAGATACATTTATCATTTATTTCAAATGTTCTTTGATTTTAAAATGCAATAAATTATCCTGCAGATTCTGAAAAAGACTTCTGGAGCACAGACCTGACCTGGTTTAGCTCCCTTGAGAACACCAAGTGGTTACAGAGCGTCCAG
Organism: Liolophura sinensis; assembly: GCF_032854445.1. Taxonomy (NCBI): domain Eukaryota; kingdom Metazoa; phylum Mollusca; class Polyplacophora; order Chitonida; family Chitonidae; genus Liolophura; species Liolophura sinensis. Next base: position 46,843,031 of record NC_088302.1, on the reverse strand, counting down.
TCCTGTCTGCTGTTAGCTGTCAGTGCAACAAAAGAAATGGAGGAAAATGAGAGAACTGTGATATTGAAGGGTAATGCAACTGGAGTTAATCTCTCCATCACTGATAATAACAAGAGTCTCTCTTTTTTAATCTCTCATGCACATTTTACTGTAACCTGCATAACCTTTGAAGGAGAAGAAAACATAAAAATGATGCCGAAATCAGATGAAAGAGCAGGAAAACTTGTTTGCGAATATGGTCTTTAATATTTTTTTAGATTTTTTCTTTCAGGATTAAAGGGTATTGGAAAATATTTCTGTATGGTGGGTATTTTGAACAACCTTTTGGTATTTATTGTCTTTGAATAACAATTTTCAATATAAGGATGTGATAAATGTCTAATAAATTTATTGTTCATAGCCAGACACCTGCATTTAATCTGAATTATGGTAATATTTGTGAATATATTAAAAATGTAAATATGATAAAAATTCAGGTTGAACACATTTTTGAGCTGAAAAGGCCAAATTCTAGTGCAAATACATATATACCATGTATTTAACATGTGTTACATCCTCATTTAATACACTGTTACGCAAAGACGATATATACCAAGAGGTGGTTCTAAATACCCACCATGAAAACATTATTTTCAAGTTTCTTTTCTCCTTAAAACAAAGTTGAAAAATATTTTAAACTATAATTACAACTAACTTTTCACCCTTTTTCATTTGAACTTTATGTAATTTTTATATTTTCTTGGAATCTGGCCTATTGGTTATAAGATGATCACAATGCAGTATTTCTAGATTATAATTTTCAGAGTAATGCTGACTTCTTCCGTCAATGGTATGGCCCATCATCATGGAGTGATTACATTTTCAGTTTTTCAAACTCATAATTTATTCTAATTCTATCCACCATTCCCGACTCCTACCACTTTCCACACACACAAATGCAAATTTTAGATCAAAGTGTATTTTCATTTTGAAATATTAACCAGAAACTTTGGATTTTGCTCAGCAGTTAAATTGCAGTGTGCAGGAATTCCCACTGTGCAGATGAGATCAGAGCAGTTAGGAACTGCTTCGTGTAGTACACCTCAGACACAACTTGACCTTGACAATGACTCTTGCTGTCCCTACACCTCACCTTGACGATGACTCTTATTGTCCCTACACCTTACACACAACTTGACCCTGACCTTGATGACTCGTGTTGTCCCTACATTTCAGACACAACTTGACCTGGACTATGACTTGTTGTTCCGACAAGCCAGACACAGCTTGACCTTGACGGTGACTCTTGTTGTTTCAGAGGCGGGTGGTCGAGACTTCAGCTGTGTGGTGTCCTCCCTGGTACAGCTGATGTTAGACCCTAATTCTCGTACCCTGGAGGGCTTCCAGCTCCTCATACAAAAGGAGTGGGTGGCGATGGCTCATCCCTTCCAGCAGCGCTGTGGGCTCATAAGATCAGCTGATAGCCTGGAGGTGAGAAACATGGAGTAACAGTGCAGGGCTGCACCTCATTAAATAGTTTATGGTATCTTATTGATATGGTGTTCAGCAAATGCATCTGGCACTCTGTTTTCACTTCTTTTCCAAGCCCTAGAAATAAGTAATTCCTATAATATTTATTGCAAATTTTTTTTTTTTTCTTGTTATTTCATTTTGGGCTGTGTTTGTGACGGACCATATTTTGGAAAACAAAATGGTGCAAAAGTGCTGATAAAGACAATGATCCAGAAATCCAGATAATTTGTCAACAGAAAACATTCAGAACCATTTGCAGTATTGCATCACTAAGTGTGCGAGGTACATGTACTCAAGACAGTTCCATGTAAGCCTGACTCTCTTTGTGTGACTAGAATCGTTTTGTGAACACATAGCAAAACTTCAATCAAACCACTATGTAATCATGGTTGCCCTGTTGTGTTGTAGTCTCCAGTGTTCCTCCTTTTCCTGGACTGTGTCTGGCAGATGCTGCAGCAATTCCCATCCTCATTCGCCTTCACAGAGACATATCTGACCACTGTCTGGGACAGCATCTACATGGGACTGTTTGAAACCTTCCTCTTTAACAGCCCCCATCAACAGAAGAGCCTTCTTGTGGGCATGACCAAGACTACTGTTCCACCCATATACCTGCCCTCTGTATGGAAGTGGGACTTCCAATTTGGCAAAGAATACAGGTCTTTCTTCAACAACCCCCTGTACCTGAACAAAGCCGATGTTTACTCCCAACTGAAACAGTACCAAGCCTCGGTTTGGAAAAGGTGGTGGCAAAGTAATAGTAAATGGAGACGGACACTCAAGTGGGGCAAATCTAAGCCAGATTTACTCTCGTAAGTTGCACAAACTGTATGAAAATGTGCCAAATTTGCATTATAAACATGTAGTCTTGAAACCTGACTGTTCAACACCTCTGATTCGCCTGTGGTCACAGTGCTATCTGCGCTGGCTTGAGCCAGCAGAGATAATTGGAGGTGGGTCTCCAGCACGTTACATGCAGCAGTGTCTGCTGGTGGAAGAAATTCTGTGTCTACAGCACAAGATGCAGACACTGCTGAAGGACAAGGAAAAGCGTGGTCGACTAACCCGACCCCGAAGTGACCTCATCTTCAGTTTTGATCATGTTGACAATGCTAACACAGCTTCGCTTCTCAACTCCAGTGTGATGACCTCCTCATTCCCATTCAGTCCAACCAGCCCAACCAGCAAGGCGCACCACACTCGGGTGTTTACACCTCTCAGCTCATACCTAGAGAACAGCTCACTGGACTTTGAAATCTACCCAGATGAATAATCGAGTGGTTTGTGCTTGTTTATCTAAATGTTCACCTTGCAATATACATTATTATCAGAGGTCTGTTATCAGCTCATGATATATCCATCAGTTCTACATTGAATTTAATGTAATTAAAATATGGTGTAGATGTAGGAATCCTTTTGAGATGTACATGTAGGCACCACACAATGCTTAAACTTATCAACTGCAGACAAATAGGCCTTGCTTAACAATCAAGGTACAAGTCAAACATAGTTACAAAGAAGATGATATAGTCCAGACAACAACGGTATAACATACATTTAAAACGCAGTGCTGTAAAGTGCATGATATGGGTGTACTACAGTATTTACTGTTATTTACAGGAAAACTACATCTTTGCTGAGAAATGTAAACGTGTATTCCTGTTCTTTCACTGCCTGACAACACTTCAGACCCTATCACATATCACAGCATCTTCTTACAGACTTATTCTGTCTTACCATTGAAATATAACTTCTTGAGATTCCAACCATGCCAAAGCAAATGTTGCATTTGAACAATACATTTATATAAGAGGATAGAAATTATGGAATTGTTTTACATACTTACATGATAATGTAGAAACAGACCAGACATGCCGGTGATGAAGTAAGCTTTGCCATGGAATGTTTAAATGTAAACAATGTCACAGGATATATTGCGTGGTGTTTGTCTTGTTATGTATTGCAATACGTGCAAATGTGTGTTTTAGGGAAGAGTTCTTTCTTGTTATAGCTTACACCTTGGCTACCATCATTTTATCATTATTATCATTATTTAAAGTTACAAGGAGTAGTTTTTGTTTTCAATTAAGCACCAGATAAAGGTTAAAACATATGTGTATGCATATTGCTATTCTAAATTTAACAGAATTTTAAAATATAATTTTTTTCGCCCTTATTTTTATTTAACACAAAGATGTTAAGCAATTCATGCTTTTTATTCCAGTCTAGTTCAGTTTAAACTGGATTTTCATTTGAATTTTACTTAAACTGCTCTAGAAAGTCAGAGGTGGGATCTTATATTTTCAGGGTTGGTGTGGTAACTAAATTTAGAAAAGAGTGTCTGATTTAAATTTTTTAAATTTACTTTAGTATAAAAGGCTGTGTGTCAAATTTAAGATATTCAGGTATTCTTGAACTCAGTGTTGGTACGTCAGTAGAGATGACTAAGGCAGACACATTAATTATGTTGATTAAATGAATTATAAGACAGACAGCATAATTGGAGACTGTGCACGTGTTACTGAACAGAAGAGGTTTGCACAGCAATTATTCTGACTACATTTAGGCCCTACAGTATATGACTGAATGCAATCGAGTTGTACAGCTATCACTGACACTGTGTGTACATGTTTGACTGAATGCTAGAGGTTGTGCAGATATCACTGAGACTGTATGTACATGTTTGACTGAATGCTAGAGGTTGTGCAGATATCACTGAGACTGTGTGTACATGTTTGACTGAATGCTAGAGGTTGTGCAGATATCACTGAGACTGTATGTACATGTTTGACTGAATGCTAGAGGTTGTGCAGATATCACTGAGACTGTATGTACATGTTTGACTGAATGCTAGAGGTTGTGCAGATATCACTGACACTGTGTGTACATGTTTGACTGAATGCTAGAGGTTGTGCAGATATCACTGAGACTGTATGTATATGTTTGGCTGAATGCTTGAGGTTGTGCAGTTATCACTGAGACTGTGTGTACATGTTTGACTGAATGCTAGAGGTTGTGCAGATAACACTGAGACTGTGTGTACATGTTTGGCTGAATGCTAGAGGTTGTGTGGATAACACTGAGTTTATGTACATGTTTGGCTGAATGCTAGAGATTGTGCTGATATCACTGAGACTGTATGTACATGTTTGGCTGAATGCTAGAGGTTGTGCTGATATCACTGAGACTGTGTGTACATGTTTGGCTGAATGCTAGAGGTTGTGCTGATATCACTGAGACTGTATGTACATGTTTGACTGAATGCTAAAGGTTGTGCATGTATGTAGGTATTTATGTGGCTGCGTTATACATGTATGTAGGTATGTAAGTGGCTGCCTTGTACATAATGTAGGTGTTTATGTGGCTGCCTTATACATGTATGTAGGTATTTAAGTGGCTGCGTTATGAATGTATGTAGGTATTTATGTGGCTGCCTTATGCATGTATGTAGGTATTTATGTGGCTGCCTTATACATGTATGTAGGTATTTATATTTCTACCTTATACATGTATGTACATGTAGGTATTTAAGTGGCTGCCTTATACATGTATGTAGGTATTTATGTGGCTGCCTTATACATGTACGTAGGTATTTATATGGCTACTTTATACATGTATGTAGGTATTTAAGTGGCTGCCTTATACATGTATGTAGGTATTTATATGGCTACCTTTTGCATGTACATAGGTAGCAGGTGTTGAGGTTACAGGAACATGTAGTTGCTAGTTGCTTTAGTTACACAGTAATAGTCTTTCAGGTTAGCTTATATTTGCTTGGGGTCCGGCGGGGAGGGGGGGGGGTGAGGGGAGGAGGGTTTGCTTTAACACAAGGTGTACAGAAAATATCAGGGACAGATTGCATATAGAGATTATGTCACTCACAGTTTTTTCTGGCCAGATTTAATTGAAATTATGTTCAAGAAATATCCACTGTTTATATTACACGTTTAACTTCTTGGGCCATTGAAATAAAGCAAGTTTGACCTTCATAGTGCTTGGTTGAAAACACTTGAAAGCACCACTAAGATCTTCATTTTGAAGTCTCAGTTGTGTCATTGAAGTTCAGATGACACTATTTTCATCAGTTGTTTGTTCCTGTTAAGGCTAGGGTAAGAGCAGACTCTGAGACGGGTGAACCAAGGAACATTTTTAAAAACGGAGTAAGTCTCTATTTGTTTGTGTAAATTTTCACTGATGATTACATGGTATAGTCTTTTTGTTGTCATCCTTCTGTTTGGTATATGTATTCTGACTCCATCTTTTGGCACTTTAAGATAAATTAATTCTCTAGTGCCTACAAGAATTCTTACTGAGGTTGAGAAGTACATTAAGAGCTGTTCTACAAAAGAATTGCTTTCAATTTCATCATACATATTTCATGCTTTTAAAAATAAGACTCGTAAAAGTCTGAACAAGTGAATGATAACCTATTCATAGAATTATATCTGCTGTTTTAAGCAGAAAGGGAGATAATCTAGGGCAGAAAGGCAGTGCTAAGACATGATATTCTGTGCGAGGGCATTTCATCTGAAATTATCTTAATGCCAAATAGCCTTTATCATCTCATTACAGGACAGGTAAGAATAGAGTTGTATGCAAGTAAATAGGTGCTGTTTGATCTTATCAGCCTTGAAAGGCTGCATTTTTGTGTATATTTAGCTGACAATGTACATATAGTTAACATATTTAAGCCAGAGTTCTATTTTAGATTGCACAGATTTTATTTAATCTTTAAAATTGCACCATTCCCTTAAAGATATAAGACTAGAAACATACATGTATGATGGATTAACTCATTTATAATCAGCGGGTAAGTACTTCTATATGTATGTGTATTATAGCTAATCTAAGCTTGTAACAGTGTGACAAAGTTTACATCTCTACTTTATTTTCAAAATATAGGTTTTTACCTATTTTGTTGTTTTCATTTTAATTTTTAATAAGTTATTAATGTGTGTTTTGCAGCTGAGATAATTTTAGGTAAATTAATGATTCTCCAGACAGGTGAATTCAAACATAATGTGTAATTTATAATGGTGAAAATCGCTATGATCATGTTTCTGAAGATGTGCAGAATGTTGTATTGCATTAGCCTTTCCTGTGTTCACAAGTTATCGTGCATGTTCTGGTATATATGTGGTAAGGCATCCTTATTAATAATTCAAATGACTTTGAGTTTAATTGCTCTGTATAGGAGGCTGCACATCTGTCATACTTGTGACTTTTAGCGATGTGATCTTGATTTTGATTTAGAAAACTCCTGAATACTTGCTCTTGCACAAAAGTGTTGCTATTATCAAGTGCTAGTATATTTCAGATTTTTTGCAAATTATTAGTTTGGGGAATTGCTCTAATTTTTTTTATTTCTGTGATAATTTCTGCATAATTTTACATGATGTGACTGCCCTGATGAACTGTATTGATATTTATAATAATCTAATTGTGTAAATAAAACTATTTTCCATGAAATCAGATTTATGGTATCAAAATATATATATATATATATATATATATATATATATATATATATATATTTGTGCATTGGATCAACATGTAAATGTAAATATCAGTATCTTCATTGTTGTTGGTTATTTTAATCCAGCTTTGGCATGTAGAATTCTAACATGAGCAGGGGCCTCTTTGGCAGAGGGGGTTAGCAAGCAAGTGCAGCACGGCCCAGCAGTCTCCTACCAATCCGATAGCTATTAATTCAAGTCCAGTTTTATGGCTTTTTCTCCGGCCATACATGGGAAGGTCTTTCAGCAACCTGTGGAGATTGTGGGTTTCCCCCGGGCTCTACCCGGTTTGCTCCCACCATAATGCTGGCCACCATTGTATAAGTGAAATATTCTTGAGTACGGCGTAAAATACCAATCAAATAAATAACATAAGCAAAAAGATTCATGTAGAAAACAAGTGCTGACTATTAAAATTTGGACAATGTGGTTGGTTGTTTAAATCTAGTTTTATTCTAACGTGCAGAAACATACATGAAGCAATCAAGCCACCAATCCCATCTTATCCCGGGTCAAGTGCTTTCAAAACTTTCGTAAGCCACATCCAAGCTAGTGAAGCTTAACCATCTAACAGAGGTCACTTCCTGTCTGAACAAGATTAATGCAGCACGTCTTTTTGAACAATTTTCAGGCTACCAGAAATTCAGGCCTTTGTGAATCTGTACTTCTAGTCTGTGTTCAAGTCATATTATGATGTCTTGTGTATTGTTGAAGGGTCATCCCCAATGTAAATGTTGACAGGCCATCTCTAATATAGTTGCTGATGTGGTTAGTCCCCTATGTGGTTGCTGGGGGGCTATAAGCGGTGTTTGTACTGAGAGGCCATCCCCTACGTGGTTGCTGGGGGACATCCCCAACGTGGTTGTTGAGGGGCTATCATCAGTGTTGTGCCGAGAGGCCATCCCCAACGTGGTTGCTGGGGGACATCCCCAATGTGGTTGCTGAGGGGCTATCATCAGTGTTGTGCCGAGAGGCCATCCCCAACGTGGTTGCTGGGGGACATCCCCAACGTGGTTGCTGAGGGGCTATCATCAGTGTTGTGCCGAGAGGCCATCCCCAACATGGTTGCTGGGGGGCTATCAGCGGTGATGTACTGAGAGGCCATCCCCAACGTGGTTGCTGAGGGGCCAGGAGCAATTTGGCCCATTCCAGATGTGCAGGAAAAACAATGTTTGATGCTTAAATGTATACAGAAGCCACATTCACTGGCTGAAAATGGAGACCTAAGATTTTCAAGGCTAACTCCTGTGATTTTAGTCAAGCTTGAATAAATCTGCTCTACCTAAAATTAAGCTTAGCCTAGCCTGTCACTCACGACACCCAATTACCCTCGATTTTATACCTCTTTATTGTGATTGTCCATCCTCATGAACCAATATTTAGTTCCTGTTTTGATGTCCAATCTATAATGGCCTTTATTTAACTTTAAGTAAGTTGACAGATTAATTACATGATGTTAAGGGCTGTATTCTGACATGTATCAGTGTTATAATCGATGTCTATATGTTAAAATAAAACACTGAGTCCATGGAGTACATGGAATGCCCAGACTTTTCTAATGCCCATTAACAAGTATACCGTTACTGACATACTTTTCCAGGCAAGAATTTGTGGATCACGTGTAACTAATTCCAAGATCTGGAACTCTGTACATACGTCATATGTATTTCCTGCAAATGGCTGCCATTATACATTTTGTTTATTTATTTGATCAGTGTTTTTTACACCATACTCAAGTACATTTCACTCATACAACAGCAGCCAGCATAATGGTGGGTAGAAATCAGGCAGACCCTGAGGGAAACCGACAACCATAAGCAGTTTGCAGGGAGACCTTGCCATGTACTACCAGAGAGGAAGCCAGCATGAGCTGGACTTGAACTCACAGCGATGACATTGGTGAGAGGGTCCTGGGTCATTTCGCAGCGCTGGCACCATAACCACCACCATCGTATAAGTGAAAACTTTAAGAGCATAGCATGAAATAACGATCATATAGCTACCACTGTGGTAGATGATTAATTGGATTGGCTGATTGACTGATTTATGTATAATGTTGTTACATTTATCCTGTTTGGCGGTGGTGAGAGTCTTGGGTAGAGGAAACCAGAGTGCCCAAATTAAACTAATGACTTTCAGCAAGTAACAGACAAACCTTCTCATAGAGCTGTTTGTGGATCACTTGTATCTCATCCCAGGATTTACAATCTGTCCACAAGCAACGTATTTACAGTCAATGGTTTGAAATTAAATGCGTTCACATGTTGATCATTTGACATTGCAACATAACAAATACAGCCAACTTTTTCAGTTCCAACACAGTTGTGTCAAAGAGTGTGTTTCCAAAATTATCTTACAATCAGAAAAGATCAGAACAGTAATGTAAATAACCAAGTCTTTTTCTATGTCCAAAAATAGATGTCAGCATATGGGCGGCATATCAGAAAAGCTGGTCATCAGGACCTGGTTGTACAAAACTGATTTTAGACTTCATACCAGATTTAACAGTAAGCCAAGTCTTCAAGTTCGCACTCAGCCCAAAAATACTTGTGTTACCCTATAATAAATGTGAACTAAATGTGCTGCTGTTATACTTTGATTCTGGACCAGAAAACTGTATTAACTGCTGAATTTGGGTGGAATCTTAAATATAAAATATGACTTAATATCAGTGCAGTGTATTAGCTAATCCACTTTCAAATAACTCAGCCCAGGAGCTGGATTCAAATCACTTCTGCTAACTGTCAAGGAATAGCAGATCAGAGATCCCTCAACTGTTTAGCCAACTATAACTCTAGCAAACATATGGAACTTCAGCAACAAGAAATAAAGAGCAAATATTCATTAATGACTGATGATGCAGGCAGTTGTATTCAGTGTAAATAGCACACACACATTTACATGACATACTATGACAGCAAATCTCAAAAGCACAAGAAAATCATGTCCAAAAGGCATTTGACATCTTCATCTTCCCATAAACATGGTTTGTCATCTTTATGAAAAGAGAATTCATCACTTTCTCCCATATATGTGAGGAAAATATGAGTGAACAATTTACCTCTGATAAACGATGCATAATTTTTAATCAGCAAAAAATATGGGCGAACAAAATCTTTATAAACTAAGGGGTATAACTCAAATGCTAAAGGTAGACACAGAATAAAATTAAACTAACAAAATAAAATCATGATGATGGTACAGTGTATCTACAGTTTCAAAAAATTAAGTTACAGAATGATTTCAGTTTAATCCATACGGCAGTTATGACTGTGATATAAGCACATTGCATTTTATATAAGCAAATTTGTATTTGTGGGATTCATCCATCTTGCCATCAGCAACTTTCTGTTTGACCAAATTGGTACATGAATGACACTGGAAATCCCAAAGTACAGCAATTTTTTTTCAGTCAGTGGGTTTTGATTTCATCATCTATTTCCTCCGTCAATTCTTTCAGCTTGTTCCACTGTTCCAGAGATAATGATATACCTGAAACATAGTGAGATTTAACTGAAAATCTGTCAAAAACATCAATCTGAAACATCATTTTGTAATTTGCATGCATCTATCCATGAAGATATAACTGTCATGTACACTCGGTCAATAACCCCAATGACAATGTAGTCAATGCCAATAGTAGTGCTAAAAACTTACAAAAAACAATTGGTAGAAATACATTTCTATAAAATAATAATAAACCTATTCAAGGAAAACAAAATATTTGATGTCAAATGTCTAAATTTAAAAATTTCTTCACTGCATAGCATAATGGTAACAATATCCTGGTTCTTTGATGTTTATGCCCATCAAAACACTCCACAAAATTCTGTTTTTTTCATGTTTATGCCCAGAAAAGTTAAAACACCAGAAAAAAACATTCTGCAAAATCCTGGCTCTTTGATGTTTATGCCCAGAATAGTTATGGTCTCTTGTAAAAACAGCAGAACAGAATTTGGCACAGATCCTGGTTCTTTAATGTTTATGCCCAAAAAAGTTATGGTTCCTTGCTAAAACAGCAGAACAGAAAGGTTCTTTGATGTTTATGCCCCCAAAAGTCATGGTCTCAAAATGCATTTACAAATCTACACAAAGTATGTTACTTGATAGTTATATCTGGATCCACTTTCAAGTTGTTACTTTGTAGTTATATCTGGACCCACTTTCAAGTTGTTACTTTGTAGTCATATCTGGATCCACTTTCAAGTTGTTACTTTGTAGTTATATCTGGATCCACTTTCAAGTTGTTACTTTGTAGTTATATCTGGATCCACTTTCAAGTTTTTGTGAACCCCTTTCGCTCTTGTAGTGAAACCTTTTCACTTCTACCATTCTTCTGTTATCCATTCCACAGATATATCGCACATTTTCTTCCCTGTTGTTAAGAGTTTCATCTTAACAAATTTTTGCTTGGAACTATATCTAATGGGCGATTAACAAATTATTGGGGAGTCTTAATTTGTGTGTTAATAACACACAGAAACTATGTATTCAATTATGGTCAAAAAAGGCGGTGATCTTAATTATGGGAAGAGCAGCCGAGTCCACCATAGCAACACGTAATTCGAAAATGGCAGTTTCTGAAGTTGTCAACCTGTCCGAGTAGATGTGTGTGTCGATTACATTTCAGTTATTTGCGATGTTATGGTCTTAAGATCACCGGACACCTCTTTTTGTGGTGTACAACATTGGGACCATTGAGGACAGCGCAGGCGACAGGATTGAGTTCCTAATTAGATAATATAACAATTCAGAGAGGTTAATGTGAAAGGTAAGCTGGGAACAAGGCTCACCGATCTCAGGACTACGTATTATAAGACCTTACAGCCTAGTCTTTGCTTACCTTTTTTACCAGGTCTGAGTTCTCCCTCTGCTTCATAATACTCCCTAATGCTCACCATGACTTTACCCCTGAACTCACTGACAGTGGCATAGCGCATACGTGACAGCTGAAAACATAGGTCAAAGCAAAGTTTACATTTATAAACATAATTCCAAGTACTTTAAATCACTAATATTGAACCAGTGAAATACTGACCAGAGCAAGTTGTACCAAACAGGATGGAAACCTCAGATGGTTGCTAAGTCCAGCTCATGCTAGCTTCCTCTCCAGCCATACATGTTAAGGCCTGCCAGCAACATGCGAATGGTCATGAGTTTCGCCCGGTTTCCTCCCATCATAATGCTGGCAGTTGCCTTATAAGTAAAATATTCCTGAATACCGTGTAAACAACCAATCAAATAAATAAATAAATCTTGGGTTGTTAAGTCCGAATCACACTTCAGTTAGCATTTATTTATTCGTTTATTTGTTCGTTTGTTATTTGATACTACACCTCAAGGCTGTCCACACGAGATGTCACTTTTACGTAAGGTAGAAAGGTGAGTGGCAGGTAGAACATTACAGAAGAACCTTCCCATTTGTGACGTGTATATGTATACCATATCAGTGGAAGACAAGTGGTTTAAGACTGAGCAAACTTCCTCATGAACGCTGTCAACTGCTCACTGGCCCTAAGGTCACATGAACAATGATTTATTTATTTGATTGCTGTTTTTTGCTGTACCCAAGAGTACCCAAAATGACCATAAATTTCACTGACAACTAACTTGCCCATTTTTCCTTATTCTGAGAGTTCTATTGATTTTAGAAAGGTGATTTGAGGTGAGATTTTGGGATGACATTCTGCTGGAAAATCAAATATGTTACTGAATAAATTAATAAACAAATGAAAACAATGAGCAGAGGCTGAGAATCCATGTACACCTACCTTCCTAAGAAATCTGAACCATACACTGCACTTGTGCTAAACTGTGCATTTTTCTATTAGAAAAACGCTAAATGATCAATTAAAGTCAACAGCATATATAAGTGCAGTGACATCTATAAAGCTGCCAGGGCAGGACCCCACTGTGTTAGTAACACAGATTCCTTGACCTAAGCTTAACAGACTCCGCAAGCTTGAACCTGGGTGTAATTTAGCATTAATATTTAACTTTTTTTCAGACACATGGCTCATAAATACTAGTAACATAATACATAACAGAGAAGAATAGAAAAGAAATTTGCAAAAGTTGCTGAATAGTCTTTTCCTTACATAATTCAGTATAACAGTTCATTCCATATGAAATGCATTGAAGAGACAAACATAACATCTGATGAGCAAATGGTCCTCAATAAATGGTTACTGCTAGAATAGATCCTCTCCTTGAATCTAAAGATAGCTTTATGCAAAACGTCCTCAAATGATGGAAAATTATTGATAGGGGAAACACAGACCATAAGTGACAACTGTACAGCAGTATGCCTTAAAAAAGACTTTTTGACAGAGGTGGAACGCATAGAAAATTTCCACAGAAGCATGTCATCATGAATACACAATTTCTTTCTCTGGTATTCAATATAACAATTGTCGGTAAACTCGCTGGAGAGAATATGACCCAAATATATGTACGAGTGCACAGTCTAATGTGATGACACATAACTTAGCACAAGGTGGTTTAAAAATGTAACGAGGCGGGGTAACAAACATACACTGACTTTTTTTAGTGTTTTGAATTATATCATGATGCCCTGCATACAGAACAGTGACCAAGGAGTATTTGCAGAGAAGTAGCCGAAGGACACACACATCATTTCTCCATGTTTTATTTACCAGAGTCTATAGAATACTCACCTGGAACCTCATTTCTCCATGTTTTATTTACCAGAGTCTATAGAATACTCACCTGAAACCTCATTTCTCCATTTTTTATTTACCAGAGCCTATAGAACACTCACCTGAAACATCATTTCTCCATGTTTTATTTACCACAGTCTATAGAATACTCACCTGGAACATCATTTCTCCATGTTTTATTTACCACAGTCTATAGAATACTCACCTGGAACATCATTTCTCCATTGTTCATTTACCACAGTCTATAGAATACTCACCTGGAACATCATTTCTCCATGTTTTATTTACCAGAGTCTATAGAATACTCACCTGGAACATCATTTCTCCATTTTTCATTTACCACAGTCTATAGAATACTCACCTGGAACATCATTTCTCCATTTTTCATTTACCACAGTCTATAGAATACTCACCTGGAACATCATTTCTCCATGTTTTATTTACCAGAGTCTATAGAATACTCACCTGGAACATCATCTCTCCATGTTTTATTTACCACAGTCTATAGAACACTCACCTGGAACATCATTTCTCCATTGTTCATTTACCAGAGTCTATAGAATACTCACCTGGAACATCATTTCTCCATTTTTCATTTACCACAGTCTATAGAATACTCACCTGGAACATCATTTCTCCATGTTTTATTTACCAGAGCCTATAGAATACTCACCTGGAACATCATTTCTCCATTTTTCATTTACCACAGTCTATAGAATACTCACCTGGAACATCATTTCTCCATGTTTTATTTACCAATGTCTATAGAATACTCACCTGGAACATCATCTCTCCATGTTTTATTTACCAGAGTCTATAGAATACTCACCTGGAACATCATTTCTCCATGTTTTATTTACCAGAGTCTATAGAATACTCACCTGGAACATCATTTCTCCATTGTTCATTTACCAGAATCTATACAATACTCATCTGAAACATGATTTCTCCATTTTTCATTTACCACAGTCTATAGAATACTAACCTGAAACCTCATTTCTCCATTGTTCATTTACCACAGTCTATAGAATACTCACCTGGAACATCATTTCTCCATTTTTCATTTACCACAGTCTATAGAATACTCACCTGGAACCTCATTTCTCCATGTTTTATTTACCAGAGCCAATAGAATACTCACCTGGAACATCATTTCTCCATGTTTTATTTACCACAGTCTATAGAACACTCACCTGGAACATCATTTCTCCATTGTTCATTTACCAGAGTCTATAAAATATTCACCTGGAACATCATTTCTCCATTGTTCATTTACCAGAGTCTATAGAATACTCACCTGGAACATCATTTCTCCATTTTTCATTTACCACAGTCTATAGAATACTCACCTGGAACATCATTTCTCCATGTTTTATTTACCAGAGCCTATAGAATACTCACCTGGAACATCATTTCTCCATTTTTCATTTACCACAGTCTATAGAATACTCATCTGGAACATCATTTCTCCATGTTTTATTTACCAATGTCTATAGAATACTCAACTGGAACATCATCTCTCCATGTTTTATTTACCAGAGTCTATAGAATACTCACCTGGAACATCATCTCTCCATGTTTTATTTACCAGAGTCTATAGAATACTCACCTGGAACATCATTTCTCCATTTTTCATTTACCAGAGTCCATAGAAGACTAACCTGAAACCTCATTTATCCATTTTTCATTTACCAGAGACTATAGAATACTCATATGAAACACCATTTATCCATTTTTCATTTACCACAGTCTACAGAATACTCACCTGAAACATCATTTCTCCATTTTTCATTTACCACAGTCTATAGAACACTCATCTGAAACATGATTTCCCTATTTTTCATTTATCAGAGTCTATAGAAGACTCACCTGAAACCTCATTTCTCCCTTTTTCATTTACCAGAGTCTATAGAATACTCGCCTGAAACATCATTTCTTCATTTTTCATTACCAGAGTTCATAGAATACTCACCTGGAACATCATTTCTCCATTTTTCATTTACCAGAGTTCATAGAATACTCACCTGGAACATCATTTCTCCATTTTTCATTTACCAGAGTCTATAGAATACTCGCCTGAAACATCATTTCTTCATTTTTCATTTACCAGAGTCTATATAATACTAACCTGAAACCTCATTTCTCCCTTTTTCATTTACCAGAGCCTATAGAACACTCACCTGAAACATCATTTCTCCATTTTTAATTTACCAGAGTCTATAGAATACTCACCTGAAACATCATTTCTCCATTTTTCCCTCTAACACCAGAGCTATCTTTAACTTCCTCTTCCTTCTTTTCTTTTTTCGGCTTTTCAACTTTCTTCTTTTTAGGTTTTGGTTGCTGAAAACAGGACTGAAACTTGAATTACTGCATAATAAAGTAAAACTGCTAACAAATACCCGTACTTGGTTTTAAAGTGGCAGAACCTTAACTATGAAGCAATGGTATGCTACAAGGTTTTAATCTGTGACCAAAAAAAAAAAAAAAAAAAAAAAAAAAAAGACATCATTTCATAGCAGTTTATCATTGGTGCTATATATATATAGCAGACCAGTTGGTCAGGCAGCTGAAATATTACACGTCAAAAGAGCTGGCTGGGGCAACTGGTGATTGGCAGGTGGATTAGTTGTTCAATTAATTAGCTATTTACTGACCAACGAATAAGCTCATACAGATAGATGTTGACTGACAAAAAAAGTTCATTCAGACAGATGGTAAATGACAGCTGAAAAAGTTGGTTCAGACAGCGGGTAATTCACAACTGAACGAACTCAGGAGTACATCTGATAGCTCAATAAAGTGCAAATTGGCTCAGCCAGCTTGTATTATCACAAGAGGGAGCTAGTTCTCACAGCTAGTAACTAACCACGAAAGCACCAATCAATCAAATACATAAATCAAAGCATGGCTGATAGCTATTTAGTTCATTGTCGTTAAATTTCATACTTGTACAAATATACAATGGCTGGCAGATTTATGGGTGGAAGAAACCACAAATTACCCATGATCTTTCCCATGTGTGATAGATACAGATATACACATCATAGTTACCCATGACCTTTCCCACGTGTGATTCATACTGATATACAGTACATATAGTTACCCGTGACCTTTCTCATATGTGATATATAGATATACACATAACAGTTACCCATGACCTTTCCCATGTGTGATTCATACTGATATACATGTAGATATCATAGTTACTCATGACCTTTCCCACGTGTGATTCATACTGATATACATGTAGATATCATAGTTACTCATGACCTTTCCCATGTGTGATTCATACTGATATACATGTAGATATCATAGTTACTCATGACCTTTCCCACGTGTGATTCATACTGATATACATGTAGATATCATAGTTACTCATGACCTTTCCCACGTATGATATATACAGTTATACACATAACAGTTACCCATGACCTTCCTTATGTGTGATACATACAGATATAGACATCACAGTGGTGCAAGACACATGGCCTTCAATGTTTTATTTATTTGTTTATTTGATTTTTACACTGTACACAAGAATATTTCACCTACATGACGACAGCTAGCAACCTGCGGGTGGTTGTGGGTTTCATGTAGGCTTTGTCCAGGTCCTCCCACCATAATACTGGCACCCTTCATGTAAGTGAAATATTCTTGATTATTGCGTAAAACACCAATCAAATAAATACATTTGTAAATGGAACCGGTCGGCAGACTGATCAATAGATGAACAACGGCAAAACAAGTTGACATACCTCCTCATCAGAGTCAGATTCACTGGAAGATAAAAACTCCTTTGACTTTGGCATCCTGATAGATGATTCTGTTATCAGGGTACTTCAAGACTAATCTGAAATAAACAAAACAGATCAACAACTAGGTACATGGAATTTGACAGCTAAAAATCCTGCCTGATTGTGAAACAGCTATAGGGCCTGTCGCTTGTTTAATAGACACATGAGTCCATACGCTTATGTGATGACAGTATAAAGCATCATATGGTTGGGCCCTGAGAAATAAACCACACATTATCAGATACCAGACAAATGCTCTGGTCCAGGTGGGAGAAAACCAGGTATTAGAGGTGGATACTATTTGGATAAGCGGCTAACACACCATGGAACCAAGTTGTCAGATTATATGTATGTACTGGTCAGTCATAGTCATGCAATTACAACTTATACCTAAATGTATTCAAGCCCTTAAATTCTTTGGTGAGCTTTTATAAATAAAGTAAGATTAATAGTATACAGACATTTTTGTAAGTTTGTAATCGTAAATGTAGTACTGGAAAATTAAGAAGCAGAAATTCTATTACAACCCAAGGCCTTGTTCAGCTTTCATGTATCAATTTGCCTTTCCAGGTTCAAAGGTTTGATTTTCTAATGGATAGCTTTTACGCACAAAGAATTTATAGACAAACTGGAGAGCATCAACACAGACTATCCACAAACTGGTAAAATAGGGCAATTTCTGCTAGTTATTTGTATTATTGTTCTGTCTGTGGGATAACATATTCTTTTTGTTCTTCACAACTGCCTGTGTCTGCAGTCTCAGGTACATGCAGAATCACAACTGACTTTAAGAGAAGGTCTACCGATACAACACAGCATGGTAAACTGCTCTTGCATTGTGACTGCCACATTGCCACATACATGTACAATTGCTGGAGACAAGAAACATAAAAACTGAATATGCCCAAACATTTAATCTTCTTGCATATTTCCATTCATACTTTTCACTTTTTTACTCAAAATTATATGGCCTTAGTTTGAAAACAGTCAGGTTAATGTGGTGAACAATTTTAACTCAGCATAATTAGTGTTATACTAATTGCAATGCCTCATCAGATACTTGCAAAAGCTATGAAGCTGCTAACAAGCCGGGACATGCATGAATACACCATCTTTCTTCACTCATATCTGTCCTTTTTTCTATTTATCAGTTAACTTCTGTGTAATTAACGACAGGCCGCAATGATTCACTTGGTAGAGTGTCTGCTTTGGGGACCCGAGATCCAGGGTTAACCCTGGTTCGAGTAAAGACTTTAAAAGAGGAAGTTATAGATTCCTTGCTTGGTGTTCAGCATTATGGGGGCAGTGCAACGACTGGTTGACCCGTATCAGTATAATGGATTGGGTAGGGCGGCTTACTTGTCATAAATAAAAGAGCTGTGGAAATCCGTCCTGCAACAACGAAGCACATTACATGCACTTTATGGACTCCTTTGTAGTCATATGACAGAAAAATTGATAAGTATTATTTTAAACCGCAAGCACTCAGTCACTATAATTAGTGAAATTACTGTGAAGATCTGGTAAAACAAAAAAAGTATAAATGTACTCATCTTTTGGCCAGATTTAGTACCTTACACACAGTACCCTTCCAAACTCTATGCACTTTAACTATTTTGGTAAATTTAAAACCATTAGCAGGGTCTAAATTAATGAGAATATGCTAGCTACATCACATTGCATTAACTGTCTACGTGCCATGTCTCACTAATGTCGCATGAATGAGATTTGAACTCTTGGTCTTTCCCCAGGTAAGCATTTCTTAATTTTCTTTCATATGAACCCTGAAAAGGTGCATCACTACTCAACACTGAGGCACTAGTTAATTCAGCTATGCTTCTTAATCGAACAGGCTTTCACATCTTTCTTTTCGATTCATACATATCATTGCTAATGATGCAGTCAGTCACAAAATAAAGTAAATAACTAAATGACAAATTCACAAGATTGCAAAACTTGTTGCAATCTCGAATTAGTTTCTTTCCATTTTACTCTGGTCTCGGCGATTTACTAGCTTTTTCAAATGAGTTTTCATCATCATAGTAAAGTTGCTATAAATAACAACAGAATATGGAAATAAACCTTTTATTTAACACTCAAAATAAACACCAAAACCATGCGCTTCCTTCTTCCAAAATCTTACCGGAAGTTTCGCTGTTCTCTACAACTTCGCCAAATGCCTGTGGTGATTGGTAGAAAATACTCCCACGCATGCGTAGTCGAAGCATACGTGGAAGGCGAAAATTAAATTTTACGAAGGTCAGCAGTCGAGAAGTTTTTCTTGTAGTAGCACAGCTACGCTTTCTTTTCGTTGAATTAACCTCAGCAAAATGACTCGTAAGTATATTTTTAACTGTTTCTTTCCAAGCTATGTTGAGGAAATGCATTGTTTTCTTCGGAGCACCATTTGAACTTTTCGACTAATACTCAGCAGTGGACAGCTGAATGAGCCATCTAGTTCGACTGTCTTACACTTTGTGTTTTTAGAAAATTAAAGGCTAATAACCCACACATGTAAAATTAAGTGTGTGTTTGTAAGGGGGGGAGGGGGTGAGTAGTGGAAGAGCTTTCTTAGTCTGTGTTGAACTATGGAGAATGGGGGCATTCAGACCCTACGTGACAACAACAACAACACGGTATTTTGACAGTTCAGATATGTAGCTTTTGATCCTTAAATATTCAGCGTTGCCACAATTATGAAAAAAGTGAATAGTCATGAATAAATTTGCAGTCAAAAAGTCATGAATTTTGAATTTAAGAGAAAGGCTCAATTGCTACTACTTATTCTAATTGTGAAAGAATTACATTATTGAAAAGGGTAATAAATGCACAGTGTATGTACAATCAGGGGATGGATCAAGTGGCTAATAGGAGATGTGCCAATATGCATTAAAAAATAATACTCAAAACTGGTGTTCAGAACAGGTTTAAAAGAAAAGACCCATACTGTTCATAGCTTTGGGCATTCAGAGTTCCTGAAAGGACCTGAAAATGATAAATAACATGGAGCTAAATGGGTGTAATTCTGATTTTTGCTGATATCTACAGTTTGAAGTATTACAGACTCGAGTTTTACATCACTTCAAGTAAATCAAGCAATCTCCTCGCAGTGAAGTGAGAAGCAGCATACCCTTGTCAACCAATATAAGTATTGCTGACAATTATGGTAAATGACCTTAAGTTTTTAACCTCAGACTTGGAATGTGTATCCGATAATTTGTGCGATGATTTTGGTTCTTACTGACTGGGTGCTCCTACCACCATCAGTTTATGTTTTCTTCAGTTTTAATCATGACGAATTTGATACAAACAGGTTTACTTCACAACAGGTGCACCTGAATTGTTTTATGATCCCCATTTTATGATGAATGGGAATCGGGAGAATCTAACTCCCTGGAGATTGAACCTGACTACCCAGTACCTTTATACATGTAGAGTGGCAAGTCAAATATCCGTTAAAGTGCAGAACTCTTCATGTACAAAGCTATAGCAGAACTTAGCACCCTCTGAATCATTACTTGCAAACTACCAACAGATGTCAAACTGCGTTTAAAGCGACAACTTACAATCAACAGGGCTTAAAATTATTATACGTGTGCTTTGCGGGATTTTGCCAACGAAAGGCAAATAATCTCACTTGTCGCAGGCAAAGAGGAGAAAGTTAGTTGTGGTATTTTCAGAAAGCTTGCTTTGAGTATGTGTTTTGTGTATGATAGGAGGATTCTGATTTCAAAATGCTGGAAAGGTAACTCTACAGCAATAGGACAGTTCCCATTTGAATGAAACAAAATGTGCACGTTGAGTGAGATACTTAATTCAAATTATACAGCAGGTTGGTGACAGAAATTTCTTAGTGAAAGTCCTTTTCCAGTTAGTTTTGATCCCTTGATCTGGGACTAGACCAGTGGAACTGAAAGTAGCTGATTAAAACTTTGAATCTGGAAACCAACTGCAAACCAGGGGCAAGAACACTTACCTTGATTTAGGATAAAATGAAATTGACGTATCTTGAGGATGTGGATTTAGTGGAGGGTTGACATGTAAATATTGATTAGATATAAATGTTATTTGCTTTTCAATGCCATGATGAGTCCACCTGACAGCATTTCCAGACCCTAAGCTCCATTTAGTAAGAGACTACTTGTGAGATGTCATTTAATGTGCTTATTTTATTGTTTTTACTTACATGTATATGTGCACATGTAAGCTTACAATGTATGTTGATGTTTCTAGGTGGGAATCAGAGGGAATTGGCACGAGCCAAGAACTTGAAAAAACAGCAAGATCAAAAAAAGAAAACTAAAGAAAGTGGTACATCCCTGGAAGAAAGGAAACACAGGTAAAGTGAATGGTAGTAACTTGGATGATTGTTTTATTGTCTGTGGGATTCTAGTTCATTCATAATCTCAGGTGACTTATGTTTTACTCCTTTGCATACATTTTATTTAGGCAAATTGGTGTAAGGTCTAATTTTTAGTATCATGATATGGTCAGTCATTGATAAAAGTCACTTTTTATTTCATTTTTATTGTATTTTTATTTGTGACAGGGATGCTGAGATAATGAGGCAGAAGCAGGCAAAGAAAGAGGCTGATAAGGCGGCAGGGGGAGCTGGGAAATAACCCAGGAGAGTGGGCCTGTTCTGGTCCCTGATTTCTCCCAGTTTAAAAACAATGCTTGTTGAGGTATAGCAGTGAGGAAGCTATCAGCAGAAACTTTTGATAAACTTCCTCGGCGTAGAATGCTGTGAACATACTGGACATTGAATTAGGAACTCTGCTGACTGGTCAAGCAAGAAGGGATCATGTTGCAAGCGTATGGAGAAATCAGACTTCTGTATACTGATGCCTGTTAATCAAACAATACATAGATATATACATTTATATATAAATATCATGTGCTCTGTATCATGGTAGACTACTTTATGATTTGGTTTTTGTTTAGTTTTATGTTCTTCATAGCTGCTCGGTGTTATTTCTTGTAAACTCTTTAGTTGTTTCTTCTTTCTGCTGTGTAATGAGATAATTTTGAAATGAAGCACGCTCATTTCTTGCATGTGGAAATTTGAGTACTGACTTGTGCGGAATTGGTTCTCTTTTATTTTGTGTTTGTGTATTTGTTCTGTAGTTTTGTTTACTTGATTTACTAAAGCACCCTTGGATGTTCATATAGGAATAGTCACCATTAAATTTCCACCACCTGTACATATGTGGATGATTTTTTGTCATGTTCAGAACTGATGCTGAGATTTCGGACAGACATGCTCATCAGCACTGTATAGCTCCACTTGTAAATTCTACTGCAATAAATGTTAACAAATATTTGGTGTTTTGTACTTGTCATGAAACTGTAGATATCAATCTGTAGCGACTTAGGGTACAGTCTTAACAATATTAGATGCAAATGTTAACAGCATTCTCTCACTTGGCACTCAGTGTATGAGGATGGACCAAGCACTTCTCAGTCCAGGGTCTGTGGCCTGGTAGGACATCATATCCACTGTCTCTTGCGTATCATTCCAGTTAGGGAGCAAAGATGGCAGCATTAGGACTGGCGTGTACCTTGCAAAGTTTCCTCTGGGCTCTCTTAGTTTTCCTTTCAGGTAATGCTGATAGCAGTCCTATTAGTGAAATGTTCTCCAGTATTTCGTAAAATATCAATCACGTAAATACAATTGATTCCATCGTCATATGTCTGCAATAATGTGGAAAGTTACTTTCACATTAATGAAAACAATTAGTCCATCAAACATAAATGTGAGCCTAGTGTTGGACATCAAGAAAATTGATAATGTTTCCCTGAAGAACTCGTGCCAAGAAGCATTGCTTTGTGTTGTCAAGCATGGTCTGTAGGACGGGATGGTGAAAACAGCACCCTAAATATAATTTCCATGTGACCGACCGCCCAGTACGACTTACAACTGGACACAATATTGAAAAGGAAAGTAACGAGACACATTAAAACTAAATATCTCTATAAATTCGGCATTGTCGCGGCATGCAAGCGATCTGCAGTTATAACCGACGATATTACTCAAATACCACCTATTCCTGGTTCGGATACGGCAGTAGATTTGTCATGATACACCTGGCGAGTGAAGTCGGTGGTTTCTCTGGGGCGTGCTAGAAAGGTTTCCTCAAGGCACCTCTGAAAACTCATGAAACCGGCAGTGAATATTCCTGAGAATGTTGTTGAACAAAAATCAAGTAAAATGGACGAAATTCCTCCTTGTAAACATCAACCGATTTTGAATTTGCTTGAGTTTTATCAACAATTGCTGAGCCTACTTCAACTCTCTTGTCAGTTATCTCTCAAGAGGATTCATCTTCGCCGGTCAATTCAGGATAATCTTCATATGTAGTTGCCGTGCAAAAAGCGGTAACATACAATACAACACGTGGATGACTACATAGCCAATAATGCTGGGCTCACTTTATCCTACATACATGGCGAAACAAGGCTCGGAGCACTAATGCTGTTTAGATTATTTGTCGTTTTTAATCTCTTTCGATTTAAAATTCACTGATTTCTCTGGCAATGATCGTTGACGGCTGCAGGTGCACGAATGTCTCTTTCCATAGGAGATGAACTACTTTAAAAGTTGCAGATTTGAAATGTGAAATAGATATAAAAGGTGCAGTCGCTTGCATTTTTTTTGTTTTGTTTTGTTTTGTTCTTCCTTTTGTTTAAAACAAAATCTTAGACTAAATCATAGGTAGCCGTAAAGCTGCCTTGATGAACCAACCGCAAAATTTTGTTGTCGCAGCATGTGTGACATAAATTTTATATGAATCCAAGCAATTTATACCCGAGACTTGTATTTTGATATATTTGTGAGGCATACTTATGCAGTAGGCCCGGCGTAAAAAGGGCAGTTGTGCCATATAATGTTGGAATGAATTCGGGTATCTACTTACAGATATGCTGGCCTCTCCGCACAGTTACATGTGGCATGCCTTCATTTCAAGTTAAATCTGCCTGGTTTATTACACAATTATTAAATCATTGTCCGAACGATAACTTATGTAGGAATAACTGTGTTTGTATAGATTTTACACAACATCAGCTATACCGGCCACTTAGATCTGCATGTATTGTATATAGCTGGCGGTTTGGGATTGGCTTTTCTACAGCGTGAAGTCCTTGATTATACATTATAATGAGAGAATAAAACTGTATTATGTTCACTTGGTTATTTGTTGATTTTTTTTTATTTCTTTGAATAGTGTTTGGCGGATACATGTACCTGCATGACAACCTATGTAGCCTATAGGCCTACTGACTTAAAACCACAACCAAACAAGCGCGGCCACATTTGTATAGGGTACGATTCGATCATGTGTGTGAGCCAGCATAGCGCTTTAGGGTGAATATTGACAAAACTGAAAATTTTGTTTAAACTGTCATACCGGTACCTATGAATAGTAAAATATAATAAAAATACAGGATGATAAAACACAGCTGTATAATTCATCGATCGATCGGACACAGGCATATGTTACTTGATAAACACTGTCCATGTGGCGACCAAAGGCTGCATGGACCTAAATATCATATGCAAATCAATACACACCCCCACAAAAATAATGAATAAATAAGTCTATCACTCTGTATATGGCGTGGAACCCGTTTATCATTGTGCGCGTTGCTTTGTGCCCGGTCAAATCGAAGAATTTGAAACGACGGAGTCAAGGCCCGGAGGGGTTGGGGGTGGTATTTATTTATTGTTGATCAGAGTTTCACGTCGTCCTCGAATATTTCACGTATTCAACGGTGGCCAGCATAACGGTACAGGAAGAAACTGGGCAGAGCTCGGAGAAACCTCACGACCATCCACAGGCTGCTAACAGGCCTCACCACGTCGAGAGGATAGGGTAGAATGTTATTATAGCTCTGGCAGGTAATTTCATCAGGTGATGATCCGTGATCCTCTGCGAGCAAGTTTTTTAGCCACAATTTGGACAGCCTACTTCAATTACAAACGAAGATAGGCCTACCCGAAATTTAGACAAAGTGTTGATTTGCTTGGTTGATTAAATGGATTTTTGGTGTCTTCAAACTGAACAAAAAAAAATGATACACTTGATATGTAAATCTCCATACGTCTGCGGCCTGTTTGACGTAAAAGTTAGTGACATCACCAAGCTGAATTTGCACACGGCCTTCCAGTCGGTCCGATGCCCAGAAGTCGCTATAATACATGTGACCTGCTTTCTGCTGCTCTAGTGAATAGTTGAGAAGCGATGCGATGGGGCCCACTAAAAACCTCTCCGCTGTTTTGATGAAAAAGGGCGATTTGCAACTGGTAATTATGTTCTGTGTGCTCTCTCATAGTGTGACTGTTTGTCCAGCATGTTGATTACATGTATAAAAGCCGCAAAGCCGTTCTTCGTATGCGTGTGCGTATGGGAATATATAGGTCAGATGATTTCGGTAGAAGTGCGTTTAGAGTAACCTCCCCTCCAGCATTGAAAATCACATGTACAGTAGCCTGTGTGGCAATTCATCGCCAGCTGCTCCTAAATCATTGAAGCTGTTAATAATTGTTTGTTCCAGAAAAGTAAGGGGCATTCTATACATAGGAGACCTAGCTATCAATATTCAATAGAATTCCTTAAATAAAGGAAAGTATATATAGATACAACTTACAATCTAGCACAATTCTACGCCTAGCCGTAACACATCCCTATGCTTTAACCTGGCGGTAGTCATGGTGGAAGAGGAAAACGTCGAGCCGGAGTTTTGATGTTTATCGTCAGATTTCGATGACCAAACAATAAGTGACTTTTACTAACAATACGGGTACATGTAGGAACATTCAGAGCATAAGTTTGATGGATCCCTCCAAGCGCTTCAGTGCGCTATCGTCTATAGCCAGGTTAAAGCATAGCGATGTGATAGGGCTAGACTGTTGTAAGGCTAATCCTAGAATTTCGCTACTTACAGTCGAGATTTAATAAGTCAGTGTATAGAAACAGACAAGTTTATTTGAAAACAAATTTGGAAATGCACTACACCTGATTCACGTGCCTGCACTGCATGGTTGTGTTTTGACGATTGTCATGACAAATGAACAGCTTGTTCACATTTATACAATCGCACTTCCAACAAATATCAACATGAACAATAGTATAAGCTTCTTTTTGAAAATATTATGTAATTATTGTCCACATATTTTTGTTCAGACCAATATAATGGCCACCTGTTCGAATCTCGGCTACAAATAGACAAATACATTGCTACGTTGGCCCAAAACTGGATAGGTTCATGCAGGCCTACCGTTACCTGCATGGCAGAGTTGGTTGTATACATGCATTTTCCTCCAAGCTCGAAAACTGAATTTGTCAACTTCCATACTATGTTTATTTATTCATTCGACTGCATGGTGATCAAGAGACACGCAGGATGTAGAACACTTAGCCAGTGGCGGAACAAAAGTTCTACACCGGTTAGAAACATCGTTTCCTATTCATTTAATCTGGTTTGGCGCATTGTCCAAAAAGCTTTCAGCAAAACTAATTATATTCATACGGTGTATTGCTTTCTTTAGGTTGACCGCCCAATTCCAGAGCCAGGGAATGGAGGTAGGTGTTGCAGACTGGCGAGTAAACTGTGGTTTGGTGGCAGTGTTAAAATTAAGGGACAATGTCTTAACAACAATACTTATAATCAAGTTGAAAGCTTTTCCGAAGTGAAGAGTGATCGATTTAGTTCAGGTATATACGCCATAGTGAATCCATCTCAAAACGATGGCCTCGAAAACATCATGATTTACAGTATTCAGCCCACTACAGACTAAATCCTTTGCTCCATTTATTTATCTCTACCTGGTTCTGTCTATTTTGCGAGACTTGAGTCAATTTTCAAACGCATTATCTGTTGATAAAACACTGACCCACATATGGTATAGACCTAGTGCTCTACATATGCAGCGTCCTCGAATGAAGCTCGGAGCATAGAGCCTAGGCCTGTATACATGTATATCTATATCCTATATAAAGAGAGACCACGTGAACGTGCTTGTATGTAGATATATACATATGGAGAATAAATAGTAATGGTTTGATATGAATCCAAATTTTTTTTCGCGGAGAATTAATGACATGAGTACACAGTTATATACAGCGATTTGTTTGTATATAGGTCACATAATGATCCTGACTGGCTAAGTCGTCTTATACGTCTCTCTCGCTGCAGTCACGTGTGCGAACACAGCATCGGAGTATATTATTACATCCTGTGCAGTAAAGTGAATGAATCTATCCGTCTAAATGCCATGACAGTATATTCTGACGGCGTGCGTTATATATGCCATATGGTTTTCCAGCCAGACTTGAAGAAACGTCCATTCAGTGTGGCTTTTCAACGTATTGTTTATTCCAGTATACCCATTCAGCGGTGCAAGAATCTACGGGCATGCCCATTTGGACGTGGTATTGTTGACATATTATGTTGTTGAGCTCCAGTCTTCAGAACGTATAATATACACAACACAGAGCAATCTCAAATAAACCATGGGGCTTTGGTGGGAATAGGCGACCGACGACGCTTGTATGGTCGTCTTATTGGCGCAATCTTCCACCAATACAGTGCGTATATCAGTACGTCACATTTTGTGAAAGTTCGTCAGTAATTTATCAAAGGTCGGTAGTTTACCCCAGGCATTCCGGTTTCATTCACCCACAAAACTGGCCGCCATCGTACAAATGAAAAAATCTTAATATGGCGTGGAACAACAAATTATATTGCTAAAACAACATGACATTCAGTATGATACCAAATTACCCTTCCGTTTCTAGAGGTACAAATCAAGATTCACTCGGTGGGTATCTGTGGTTCTGATGTTCACTACTGGACCAACGGTGAAATCGGGGACTTTGTGGTCAAAGCCCCTATGGTGTTGGGCCACGAATCCTGTGGGACCGTCTCCAAGGTCGGAGAAGGGGTCGACCATCTGAAAGTCGGTAAGTCCGCAAGTACCTGAAAAATGAAATTTTTATAGGATCTGAAGATGTTTTTGACACTGTTTTGAGATCAAATCATTCAAGACTGCTCAACATCACATGTAGGGAAGTCCGTCAGTGACTTGTCAAAGGACAGTGGTTTACACCGGGCATAATGAAATAAATAAATAAATTTAAGACTGCTTAATGCCGATTAAGGCGAGACTAAGGATATTCCAATTGCTATATGCCTGCTGTTTATTAGCTTCACCACACCATTGGTGTCTCTGATGGCCTTCGAGGATGTATAATATGAATATGTTATTTGAATGTTTTGTTCCAGGCGACCGCGTGGCCATCGAGCCGGCTGTTCCTTGTAGACGGTGTAAGTACTGTAAGGGAGGGAGATACAACCTGTGTAAGGACATTGCTTGTTGTGCCACGCCTCCTTATGACGGCTCTCTCGCACGGTATTACGTCCATGCGGCAGACTTCTGCTACAAGTAAGTGATTCACTGAAATTCGGCAAAGTGCATTGCTAAAGTTGTTTTGTGTAATTAAGTGCTTCACTGGTGAAAGGTAAAGTCATTTTGTTACAAATAAGCACTTCACTGATGTTAGGTGAAGTTTTCTGTTACAGCTAAGCGCGTCACTGGGGTTAGGTAAAGTTTTCTGTTACAGGTAAGCACTTCACTGGCGTTAGGTCAATTTTACATGTTCACTGAAGCCCCCCAAGGACGTAAGATTAGAATTAAGCGCTTCACTGACGTTAAGCACAGTTTTCTATGAGAATTAAGCCCTTCGCCGAGGTAAGGTAAAGTTTTCTCTCACCAGTAAGCGTATTACTGGCGTACATATCGACCCAGTGATGTGTTTAAGTTCATGCCATCACTAAAATCTGATCAAGTTTTCTATCACTAGCTCTGCCAGTTTGGTTGAGACTTGTAAAATATTGACATACATGTGTAGGGAATCATCTGAATGGCAAACGTTAATGTTTCAGACTTCCTGATAACGTGAGCGAGGAGGAGGGAGCCCTTCTGGAACCGTTATCTGTGGGTATTCACGCCTGCAGGAGAGCAGGTGTTTCCCTAGGCAGCGTGGTGTTAATCTGTGGAGCAGGTAAGGACATGCTGAGCATCAGGCGACTGTGATTAGGTGAGCAAGTATTATCCTGGATAGCCAGGTGTTAATCTGTGGAGCAGGTAAGGACATGCCCACCATCAGGCGGCTGTGATTAGGTGAGCAGGTATTACCCTAGATAGCCAGGTGTTAATCTGTGGAACAGGTAAAGATTTGCTCACCCGGCATCAGTGGGTTGTGATTAGGCTGTTATTAAAGTGCGAAGGTATATGACATTTCAGTTTCGGCCAGACGCTAAAGCGCTGGCTACTTCACATTCAATGTTAAACCCTTGGCCAACGAGGCTGCGTGTTCGAATCCAGATGTCGCTACTTTAACTGTGGCTTTAAGTCAGGGGGTAGAAAGGAATTTGGAGAAAGGTGGTGTTAATTCTGTTTCTTACTCTCATAAACCTCATCGCTGTAATATAAATGGAAAGCTCCTTTAAATGGCGTTATGTATCAACCACACAAATTAACAGATAAATCCTGTTGTAGGACCTATCGGACTGGTCAACTTACTGACAGCCAAATCCATGGGTGCGTCAAAGGTTCTGATGACTGGTAAGTTAAGTTGTTACAGTGTCTTTTTGAACGGTTTGGGGATTAAGGGTGAGCAAGGGTGAGCATTTGGGAGTCCAAAACAGTTCTGGGAATTATAAAGTTTCTGAGTCATATATATGTTTTAAGTAACATCATGCCTTCATAGCAGTTTAAGTCGTCTATTACCTGTGCCATGCGCGTAGTCAATCAGTAAATTTATGTTCCAGACATTGACGCTGGTCGTTTGGCTGTGGCCAAAACTCTAGGAGCCGATCATACCGTTTTAGTGGACACCAAAGATGCTAAGACTCTGGCTGAGAAAATTGAGAACTTACTGGGAGATGCGCCAAATATTACCATCGAGTGCAGTGGAGCGCCACCTAGTATCGCCTTGGCCATAACGGTTGGAGTCGATTCAAGAAAACTAGATCCCATTCCACAAAGTCATTTTTATTTTTACATAGATCATAATTTTACGGAGCCGTAAAAGTGACATGGTGAAAACAAATTTGGGAAGAGAAAAGAAAATTACATGGTGAAAATTTTTTTTTGGAAGAGAAATTTTCGATTAACCCCCGTCTTTAAAAGTCGGAGCCCCGAGTTTACAAGTCAGAGCCCCGAATTTACAAGTCAGGGCCCCGAGTTTAAAAGTCGGGGTGCCGACGTGATTGACCATTTATAATTAGGGTGACACTATAATCTCATCTATATTTAGGTTGCTTCTGCCCGATCGCCAGTGCCATTATGCTTTTGCAAATTAAGTTTTGCCGCTTGCGAATTATACTGCCTCAGTCCCAAAGTGTTCATTTAGACGACGAGGAACGCCAACACTATTTATAGTATAACCTCCAACAATGTGGGATTATTATTAATAAAGTAAACACTCAACCAAATAATACCATAAGTTTTAAACCTATCACAGCCCTCCTCAGACATGTCTGTGACATAAAGATAAGGCCTTTGGCCCTAACGTATAGCTTGGCTTAGTTCCACCCTGGCTGGATCAAGTACATGTAGGCGAATAGTGTCTCACATATAGCTGTTGCAGTTGAGATTGAAAAAAATCAGATATACTATTTAAGGCCGGGGCTGCACTCTGTGTTTTTTTATTTTATTTTTATTTAGTCCATATATGTCTCTTTGAAATATATTTACGAATAACCTGCCTTGTTGATATACATAAATGCATTGCCCGCCGCATTAAAAAGTCGGTCTAAATCGGTGTACTCTTTTATTCTTTCAGTACGTCACTGTTGCTGCGTAGAGCTATAGTCGTGGCCGTGAAGCAATTTCGTACATGCACAAATGTACATGAAGTTCATAAGAACTGTAACGGGGCAGCTGAGAATATGTGTTTTAAACAGACTGGAATTGACTTGTGTAGGCGATCATGCCCATTGTCATCCTTGTTCTTGATATAAAATACAAGCTATTTATCTCATGTGAGACCCTAGTCAAAACATGTAGTTATTAGTGAGAGATGCTCGTCTGTGGCTGCCAAATTGGCTGTTTGATGGCAAACGAACTGTGATTGGCCCATTACGCCGGTGCCCCGACTTCTAAACTCGGGGCAACGACTTTCAAAGTCTGGGGTTAAAAAAATGTTTTCTCTTCCCCCAAATTTTTTTTCACCTGGTAGGTTTTTTTTTTTAATCTTCAAATTTTTTTTTCTTCCAAAAATTTTATTTTCAACATGTCACTTTTGCGGCTCCGTAAAATTTAGAACTGCATTATGGTGTTTACATTCCACGGGTTCCGAAAATTTGTTTTAACGTCAACGTTATTAGATTCTCACGATTATAATTTTTAAAAAAAGACTTGCCATAAGTGATAAAATAATGTTATCGCGGACGCTAGGTTATTGACTTAACTCAAAATTGCAAAGGTTATCAATACAACTGAACCAGTACTAAGGAACCCCTCGCTAAATTGGCCTATATGCGAAAGCTCTATGGACAGAAATTTAACTATATTATGCCTATAAAGAAATAGGCGTGTACTGTTAAATTTCGGCCTGTATGTATCTTGTGTTACATTACTTATTAGGCGACGTCGTCGGGTGGTTGTGTCGTGCTCGTCGGATTGGGACCGTCAGTGGTGGAACTGCCAGTGGTGGATGCGGCTGTACGAGAGGTGGACATCCGGGGTATCTTCCGCTACGTCAACTGGTTAGCATTACCTCACTTCCCTGTCCATCACCATTCCTCACTCTCTTGTCATGAATTCAAACAAAATAACTGCATGAGAGAAACAAGAGATCTTATACAAGAAATATTTCACTTATACCGCCAGTATTGTGGTAGAGCCCGGGGGGAGCCTACGACCATCCCCAGGTCGGCATGAGCTGAAGGAACTCACAGTGACCGCATTGCTGGGAGGCTTCTGGGTCATTGCGCCGCGATGGCGTGCTAATGCCCTCGGCCACGGAGCGCCCCCCCCCCCCTCTCCCCAAAAAACAATAACAATAATGTGTTTTATTTTTGTTAAGTCGGAATCAGGTGAAATAATGAATCATTGACGTAAACGTCACTAATTGGGAAATAATGCGACTGAATCAAGTAATGTAAATTAAGTCATTAATTCAAGTGTTGTGGGATAAATTAATGTTGTTCATAATAATGATCAAAAATCATAATCGTGAATGATCACAACCTTGATCAAATTCACGACAAATCTGAATTAAGCCTATAGGGACGACGATTTTAAATTAATCAGTGTTTTGTCCGTCTTTTTAAAAGTTAATTAAAATTTTATTCCTCTGTTTCCCGTTAGCTACCCCACAGCTTTAGCCATGGTGGCGTCTGGCACGGTCAACGTGAAGCCGTTAGTTACGCACAGGTTCACGCTGGAACAGGCTCTACAGGCCTTCGAGACAACCAGGACTGGGGCTGATGGTGCCATTAAGGTCATGATTAAATGTGAGGAAAACTGAGAGGACAGCCATGATTGAAGCTGATGGTGTCATTAATTTCTAGATGAAACGTAGAACTGAGAAACCACGAAGGCCTTGTTTAAATATGCAGCAAACTGAGAAGACTACGGATGAGAATTATAACTGTACATGTAGCAGTAAAACTTTGGTACGACAGTAAACTTCTGATTCTTGACTAGCGTATTCAGAACTTTAGAAGTGGGGTTATGCTGAAAATCGTGATCGCTCTTTACTCCCTCGCAATTAACGGTAGGCCTATAACTTCATTTAATAGCGTCTCGTACTATTACATCGATTTTGTGTACACAAATTCTACATAATCAGGGTAATGATCGTCAGGAAGACCATATTTAGTGTATGATTATTTTGTTTTCCTGTCAAACTATAAGTGAACATTAGCAGAGATTTGGGCTGTATGCCTAGCTGTGTACACTTTCCATCGTTATCCATCTTCATGTTCGTGGGTGGAGGTTGTGTGCTTTATTTAGGTTCTTTGATGTTAGGTAAATTGGAATTGACGGTACAGTTGCATGTACATATCAGTAAATCGTCAGTCGCATACTATGTTTGAACTATTGTTCGAAGCTTTCATTCTAGCTGTGCTACATATCAGAACTGAATATCCAAGACGTACATTCGCAGAAAGAAAGACATGATTTAAAGATATCAGAAACTGTAATCTACGTTTTTCGTTCTCTTTGTATTATCTTTGGCATAACTTTGTTTTTATGAAGAAACATTGTATGTGTTATTGTATGCTGCAGCACACCTGACTCAGACTGAAGCCAAATATCTACACCATGATGTATCAGTATTAATAATCATTAAACAGTCATGATTTATGTAAATCTGAAAACTCGTTTCATGTTTATAATTGTATTTGTGGCGGTTATACAAGGATTACCAACAATCATTGTTTACTCATATAAAGTTATATATTTTATTTGCAAACCGGAGTATGTTTATATAAAACCATACTCACCTGATGAACATCCGCCTTTAAGTCTGGTTTCTAACAGAGTAGAGCATATTATGATTGGGTTAGTTGGAGTTTCACCCCAAAATGAATTTGACAGGAAATGGCATTTGAGCCCGATGCCGAGGAGGGTGGCTTTTATTTTGTTAACATGAATGGACCCTGGCGCATTGTTAAAACAAACCACCACACCGTATGCATTTGACTTGTGGCGTACGCGGAACAAGTGCCCTTCAGATGTCTGGTCATAGCTGATGTCTACTGCTATCTAAGCCGATTTTAATCTAAAATGACAAATATTACATTACATGTACGAAAATTTGTAAATACCTAACTGGTACACGAATGCCACTCCAACACGCAGGCAGTCGGTTGTGTCCCTTAAACCTGGAGCAGCATGAGTGATTTTATCAGCTCAATTTGGAGACAGCCGGGAGGGAAAGTTAGCAGGACGTAAGTGCTGGGGGTCAATCTGTGGTTTAGCTCCTGTCAAACTGTCATCAGACCTCACACTGGTGGGCGCCTTACCCCTGCCTTGATTTACCCACCCTCATTGGCGTATATACGAGGTGT
Organism: Liolophura sinensis; assembly: GCF_032854445.1. Taxonomy (NCBI): domain Eukaryota; kingdom Metazoa; phylum Mollusca; class Polyplacophora; order Chitonida; family Chitonidae; genus Liolophura; species Liolophura sinensis. Next base: position 46,808,438 of record NC_088302.1, on the reverse strand, counting down.
GGAAATTACCCATACCTGTAGGACTAATATCAAGTAGCATCCCCGTGGGCCTACATCACCCGCCTTTCTTAAACCCATTAGACATGCAGGTGCTAATGAGTAACTATGCACTGTGAAAACCAATGGTTGGAGGTTTCCTGTTAGGCCATTTATGAATCCACGGGTTCAAAATTGTGTATATACTTCAAAAGCCTTAATACATTAATAAGGGACCGGCCACATTACTGAAAAGTTCATAATGCAGAGTAAGACACTATTAAACATTTAGTGTGAGATGGCATAGTGAACTCTCAGAAACGCCAGCTATTTGGAAAAGCGTCGTCACTATTGGTCGTATCAGACAGTTAATCCGTTCTACCGACCCAAGTTTGGAAGTACCAAAACTTGTCGGTTTTTAACCATCGGTGTAACAAAAGAGCGACAATCTATTTCATTCACAATTTAATTACAACCGAGATCTGTTTTGCATTGCGCATAATTGTTCAATAAGTATAAAGTCTTGGTGAAGGCAGTAATGGGTATATCTTTGTGCAATGCATATGTGTATTGCAACCAACGTGAAATACCCCGGCTTTTTCAGGTGGTATGGGTTCAGATATGCATTGTTTGGGGAATTTCTGATGTAATATCATCAGATAGTGGACTCTTCTATAACCAGATATGTAATTACGTGTAGATTTATTGTCGTGACAAAATTTGCTTCCCAAAACGATTTCAGTAGTAGAGAATAAGTACAGTACAACAAGCGTTGCAAATTTGCGTTTTTATTTTTCATAAATAGGCACCGTTCCCCACAACAGAAGACACAAAGCGCGCTTCCTTTGTTGTATAATACAATATAACTTTTGGATCATATAAAAATGAAAGAGGCAAATGAACGGAAAATATTTTTATAAATGTATCTTTTGTCCTATAAGTTGATGTATTGAAACGTTTACTGTGTTACTACACACAGCACGCCTTCCCATTGAGCTGCAAGGAGCTGTGATAAGGATGTCAGAAATAGGTTCTAAATATGCTGGGGAGGAGTGGAGGTATTTGTTTCAACCCCTCACAGGGGCGTAAGGTGTGAGGCACGCTGTGAGACGGCAGGGTAGAAAAACCTGTCCCCTCAGCTGGAGCAGATATCAGCAGGAAATAATCCCATACTCACCTATATAAAATGGAACCGACAGTTTAGCATTGTCGGTTACAAGGGTTTTAAAATCAGGTCGAAACCTGACTTACCAAAACGTTAGGCAACGTAGCCCTTATAAATCGCCGGATTGCTGCACATATATATTAAGGCATTTATATCGAAATATTCCTCAGCCTGTAGCTCGCACATATTACATCAAGCTGAAGAGAAACAATCAAGCTACCAGGTATGTGACTGTATGTTGTGACCTGTAAATATGGACTAGGGCATTGAAATGTGTCGTATTTCTGTACACGTTTTTCTTGATTCTTGTCTTAATTCTAAAACACGGAATGTAATACAATATTGTAACCCAAAAGATCGACGCCAAAAGGCTGAAATATTGCCGATATTAAGCCATGATCATTCACGTTTTACTCAATGTTCTTTAATCGGTGAGTTATGCTGTTTATGTGGGCTAATTCAGAATAGACTAGTCATAATAAATCCACATCTGTAGAAAGTATGTAGGCTATTCTGTGACATTAACTACCGGGTATGTTACTGAATTTTAACTGCCATCTGTTACGTTTTTGCTACTTTTCACATGATATTCATGTTCAGATGTTTACTAAATCGTTGTTTTCCTCAATGTTACTTGCCCTATGAGGAAAGGTCTTCCAGAAACCTGCGGATGCTCCTGGGTTTCGTCTCTCCCCACCATAATGTTGGCCGCAGTGGTATAAGTGAAATATCCTTAAGTACGGCGTAAAAAACCAATCAAATAAATAAATCAATGATATACATGCCTGTACATATTCACGTTCATGTTATCAACTCAGAGTGAACGATTTAATGTCTCGATTTAGATCCACGCCAGCTTACACGAAGTACATCACATGTTACACTTCTTTCACGTGACATGTGGGTGATATCTTAGCGCGAGACTAGGCGAGATTACCATAGCATTGTTGAGTTTGCCATAGGCTGGTGACAGGGGAGGGATTTTTTTTAAATACACAACACCAGGTAACTAACAAACAATTTGCGTACTGACATTCACCGTACATTTTTTTTTCACGTTTGATATTTATGTATGATTGTACTCAAATAGAAGGGGTTAAATTTCCCAGATTTGGAGCCGAATCATCGGATTTTATAACCCCCGCTCACCGCAAGGATGTCTGAAGCCGTGAAGAAGACTTAATAGTACTACACTGAGTTTTGCAGGAGTGAACTGTTTATGTTACTTCAAACACTCTTGAGGGTAGCGAAAATTGTGGCAATGTGATTTAATGAGGTATAATTCTGTGTATAATCTCACTTTTTGTCAGCTTTAACTTTTGAGATGAATGTGGATTTGATAAGCGCGTGGAACTGAAACGAGATCGGCGTTTTGACAATATACGAAGTCCAGATAGTTAGAGCCTTACAATAATACTGCCTTACAATTATTCCATTGGAACACACATTGGGTAACCCACCAGACTGTAAACCGGTTTTACACCGTCTATTGTGTCTCGGACTCCTTAACAGTACAAGATAATCCCCGTGGGCTGACCACTGTAGCTGTATAGCATTACTGCTGGACACGACAGACACGGGCACGCAACCAGGGGAGTGCCAGGTTTACAAGTTACAGGTGAGAAAGCTGCAATTCCTGAGTGCAAATGTTTCTATGACCGCTTTAATATGCATCCAAATTTGATCGGAGATCAGGACCCAAATAACACGTAAACATACGGTAGGAATTTGACAAAAAGTCAGAACGGAAATGTCATTCTAGAGGGGGATTTCTTTGGGTTCAGTGAAGCTGATCAGCGTGAGTGTAATTGAGCTGCAAGTGCAACCACCATATGTACGGTTTTGTTTTTATTCCTCGTGTGAGAAATATGTCGTACACTTTGTAAAGATATAAACTACCCTAAGCTTACACTCAGTAATATCCGAGTTTTTTTCAAATCCATTGGCTTGCATGCAGATCTTGGTAAGTCGTGAAAGGAAGCTCGTGAATGTGAAAGTACTACCAGTAATTAAGAACACAGGCCCTATAGCCTATCCTCGTGCATGTTAAGGGAATTGAATGGAAGAGAGGCGTATCAATGCATTTCATTTCGCATCTGTGTATCCGTGTAATGTTACAGTGAAACGTAATACCAGAATATCTACTGGCGGATCAATTTTGTGAGCGGCGTCTAACACAATGTGGTAATTTCAGCATGAGCTTTGAAATCGTGGAGGCAGAGTACTCTACTCTAATGGGTTGTTAGCGTCACCTCAATTTGGGGATGATTTGTAGAAACTATTGTACTTTTGCACGTTTCATACCATGTATCCATTCGACATCTATTTTTGTGATAATCTTCGAGGTGTTTCCCCACTCCACTCCCTCCACACGTTTGGTACTTACCTTGCCCGTCCCTACCATGCCCCTTTCACTGACCACACCTTGAACCAGCTTTTACACTGTTGTAGCCTCCACACTGTTGTAGCCCTCGGTGTTGTTGGTACTTTATCCGGATAATCTGAAAGCAGAAGATTAAGAATACTTCTATACGCGGCTTGTTTGTGTAATTGTGTACGATGATAGATCTTAATTTCAGCGGTTATGAATTAAACATTTGAACACCTCATAATTGTCATCCAAAGATAAGTGTTCAACTGTCAACTTCTAGTATCAAAATCTAAACAATGTCTCAACATTTTTTATTTTGGGTTCGTGTAATCGGCTCTTGGTCAAGCTGGGTATTGATTTTTGCCACGGTCAAGCGATACTTTATCTGTAGTTTTCCATCGACAGGGTACACGGTTCAAATCTCACTCTAACCGGATTTGTATTCGCGTGCTTCACAATGCCTCTGGATCTAATGGGATTTACTTTGAATCCTCCATTTGTCGCGTAGTGGATTTTACTTTCCTCTGGGCACTTAAAAACAGCTGTCTAATCACAGTGAGACTAAGGCTGATTGTGGATACTACTTGAAATTGCAGAAAATACAGAAAAGATCCGTTAGTAGTGCGAATAAAACCCGTATAGTAGTGACAGTGGGATAACTAGTCATTCCTTACTCATTGGTCATTCATAGCTCATTGGTCATTCATAACTCATTGGTCATTCATAACTCATTGGTCATTCATAGCTCATTGGTCATTCATAGCTCATTGGTCATTCATAACTCATTGGTCATTCATAACTCATTGGTCATTCATAGCTCATTGGTCATTCATAACTCATTGGTCATTCATAACTCATTGGTCATTCATAGCTCATTGGTCATTCATAGCTCATTGGTCATTCATAACTCATTGGTCATTCATAGCTCATTGGTCATTCATAGCTCATTGGTCATTCGTAACTCATTGGTAATTCGTAACTCGTTAGTCATTCGTAACTCGCTGGTCATTCCTTAACTTGCTTGTCATTCGTAACTCATTGGCCAGAAGTAACTTACTGGTCATTCGTAACTCGCTGGTCATTCCTTAAATCACCGGTCATTCCTTTACTCGCTGGTCATTCCTTTGCTCACTGGACATTCCTTTATTCGCTGGTCATTTCTTAATTCGCTGGTCATTTCTTAACTCGCTGCTCATTCCTTAACTCGCTGGTCACGCCTTAACTCATTGGTCATTCGTAACTCGTTGGTCATGCCTCAACTCGTTGGTTATTCCTTAACTCGCTGGTTATTCTTTAACTCGCTGGTCATTCGTAACTCATTGGCCATAAGTAACTTAATGGTTATTCGTAACTCATAGGCCATGAAGTAACTCACTGGTCACGAAGTAACTCGCTGGCCATTCCTAAACTCGCTGGTCATTCCTTAACTCATTGGCCATAAGTAATTTATTGGTCATACGTAAGTCGTCAGTCATTTCTAATCTTTTCCATTCTTTTCCATGAGATCAATTCGTGTCTCATTGGTTGCTCATAACTGGCTGGCCCAAACAGTCTAGACGTATCACTCGACGTCTATTCCAGCAGTCAAAAATACCTGACAATGCAGTGCACGCTCATATATTTTCACTTCTGTGGAGGACACTAGGCAAAACCGGAACATAACAAGAGTACTGATTAATCTAATTTTACTTTATTTTAGGTTTTAGAATCATGCGTGGCCAACTGCTCCTTCTGATTGGTCTCTTTGCCTTCCCATCTGGTAAGTATACAAATAGCGTAATACTTCATGTACATGTATATAATGCTAATTATATGTCAAGGTTAAGGAATTATGCCGTTACGAACCCATTTTTTGTTTCATTTGGATATAGTTCTGTTAAGAGTATGTAATATATGTGAGCAAATGACCATGGCGTAAAACACCAGTGAAATAGAGGGGGGCTCCGTGCCTCAGGTGGTTAGCGCGCTAGCGTAGCGTCATGGCCCAGGAGCCTTTAACCAATGCGGTCGCTGTGCGATCAAATCCAGCTCATGCTGGCTCCCTTTCCAGTTGTAAGGGGCAAGGAATGCCAGCAACCTGCGGATTGGCGTGGGTTTCCCGTTTTCCTCCTACTATAATGCTGGCCGCCGTGGTATAATATTCTTGAGTACGGCGTAAAACATCAGTGAAATAAATAAAATAAACAAATGAAATAGATAAATCAGCTAAGAGTACGTACAATATATAGGCAATTTGGTAAATGAGCAGGGCGTAAAGCCCCAATGAAATAAACACATGAGCTTATAATATGTAAAAAGAGTAAATTACGTTTCATGCTTGATAGGATTATTTGATTTAATGTCTGTTTTCATGTTCAAATTGTACTCATCAGGTGTACATTTTTTCTTTTCAGACACAGTGGGGACAGTGCCATCCACAACAGGTGAGTAGACTTGTTCTAGTAACCCTTCACAATTCTCTCGTATTATAGATACTGACCGGCACGGTATAGTACTATGTACGGTAACTGGAACACAGTGGTGCAGTTATATTAAATACGTTATTAAATACTTCCAGTTGGCAGATGTGTTACGTTGAGATTTTCGTTGGAATTATGACTGTATTTCATATGCCTTCCATCACCTTTGTTGCGGTATGCATGCCACCGTTACCCAGTGTAGGCGTACTGTAATTTTATGAGAATTCCAAGGGTTTCTGCAATAAATAGTTCATTTCGTTGCAACACATAGACGTGCGTAATTTTTGTCACTATCGCGTGGTTTTCTACGAACGGGGGAGTGGAGCCTGTGTTACAAACCTGGAGTATTCAATTGGTGCCAAACTGAGCGAATCAATTTGTTTGGAATTTTCGACAAAAAGTGTTTACAGCCATCAGCTAAGGATCACCGACTGGTTCATCCGCAGATTTGGGGTTAACCTTAGCTTTACCATGGTGTGGAGAGGCGAGCACGAGCGAATTCTTGGTAACGCTGTGTCAGACGATAACTCACAGCTGCTCACAGAAATGTGTTGATGTTCCCGGAAGCTATTACTGCGCATGTTTTGAAGGTTTTCATTTAGACCCAACGGACAACAAAACGTGCACAGGTAAGTGAATACATATTAAATTAAACTTGAGTTGAATCTCCCTTGAATTGCCATTACAATCTTTATAATGTTCAAGTATATGGTGTGCAAATATTTCATGAACACAAGTGGTTATGTAGGGGTATTTGAAGTTAACTCATCATGGAATTATTGCGCTAGGTTAAAAGTATTCCCAACTTAAAACTCCAAGGTTTATTTTTTTGTTTGAAATGTGTTTAAGTTTGATTCTTTTTCTCCACAGAGATTCCAGTTTGTGACCATCACAATGGATTTTGTCAACACACCTGCACTAATAACACAGGGATGGTGGAGTGCAGCTGCCGAGAGGGGTTTCAGCTGAGTGGCGACCTTCATTCATGTAAAGGTTAGGATCAGGTCCACGTTCTCTGTAAGACCACACCCTTTTCTGAATAATGTTTAACACAATTAATGCTAAAACAACTACATATCTGAGAAGTAGGCCTGCTTATGTATTTCCCCACCATAAGACAATAGTATCAATTCATGGTTAGCAAAATATTCACTGATTGCAATACGAATAAATAAAAAAAAGTTGTACACCTAAAATATTATGCATTGATTATTGAATACATGCTTGAACATGCGTCGCTTTATATCGTATCCAGAAAGTTTCTACACCACAGATTTCAAGGGTGTAACCTCCAAAGTAGGCACAAATAATTTTACTTTGCATGCACCACCGGTACATTCTTTTATCAGCTCGCCTGTACCTCATAGCTCAACATTTCCTCTATGCCTAGGCTGCCAAATGCACTTCGCGATTAGCATATCAAAGATCTCTGCGGTAAATTTGTGCACGAACTGTACACAATGTCTTTTAACCACCATTGTGATTTTCAACTCCATAACATACGAACTCATTGCTCTGCCATCCTTACGCATACGATAAGCAGTCAGTTCTGACAGTATAATGATTTTGGTCTTTCTTGTTGAGTTAATGGCAAGAGCGTAGCACCAATTAGAGAATATCATTCTGCTTTATTCTGGCTTAGAGGTCAATATTTGAATCTGCATGTATCACATGAATTCAACATTATGCACTTTTACGAACTGCTCAGTCAGGCGAGCTGCTTGTATTCTCCGAATGCCTTGTTTTGGTTTTAATAGTAGGCATTTGTTTAAAACTTCACCTTAAAATGGGTGATGGTATGTATGAACTGCTAACCACACACTCCTGTTTTCGCTTCAGACGTGGACGAATGTGTGAGCGAGACAGCGTGTGCGGGTGGACTGGTGTGTGTGAACAGCCCGGGGTCGTATGTATGCCTGCCTTCTCCAGAGACCCTGTGTTCACATAGTGCGTCCCGTTATGGTCATCTCCGTCTTTTAAAATTCACAGAAGTAATTCAGAATACTTCATTATTTGTTCGGAATAGTAGGCCTACTACTACTAAGATACTTTTGTAGTGATGAGACAAAAAAAACAAACAAACATTATTTTGGAACCTTTGCAGGCAAAGCCAACAGAAGTTAATGGGCTCTTCAGGAAAAACACAATCTCGTGGTCAGTGAGATCTTCATTATACGCTTTGCATGCATTTATCCACTTACAGGCCTAAGCTTATCGCTATCTTTGTAAGTGCATTAAATACGCTCGCACAGGGCAAAAACAGATATGACATATTTAAAGGAATAATTATGATCCTTTCCTTTTACTTGTAGGTGGTGGATTTGCCACGCAAAATCCGGTAGGTCTTATCAGCGAATCCACGTTTATCGGCTTTATCATCTGGTTAATTCTGCTAACGTTCATCACGTTAGCTTTGCTGGTAGCCATTACAGTCCAGTTTCGCACCAAACAAGGGAGACCACTCTCAAAGCGCGGTTCGGCTGGAGCTTCGATGTGCTATGACGGCCCATACAACCCAAGGGAAGAAGAACGAGAAGACCGGGAACGCAGTGCCAGATCATTGGAACTAAGGAACCCTGCTCTGTTTGGCACCCTACACCTACGGTCGGATACATCGGCACACACAGCTACCTCAGACTTTGTTTAGACTGGTTTTTCCTCTTGGACAAAACAATCAGCATCGGCTGTTCAGAATTTCGTGAATCTGCATTAAATGCACTCATGATTGTGGATAGTTTTGCAGTGGAAACTGTGATTTGTATTGTGATATGTTCATACGATATTACTTTTTTTTATAAACATTTTTTTAATAACCTACTAACTCTTATATATTGACAGTAATTTAAGGTTTTACTTTACAGTAGAAAGTGATTTAACCTCAACGTACATTTACGTATTTTATTTCATAAAGCTTTTTCGTCAAATTCCAAAAAGCATTTACTACACGCAAACCAACAGAAAAGTTATACCAGTGCGTTGAATATTTCCACTGGATGGCTGTCAACTGTATATGTGTAAACTTTATTAACCTATTTATATAATTTATTTATCTATTTATATATTTATTCAAGAAAGGTTTATAGAAAAGGATCGTAATCCAATTCACTAATAGGCCATTTGGTTGCCAGTAGCTGAACTGGACAGCTGTCAACTATATACGTGTAAAGTTGATTGCATTTGTTTATTTATATATTTATTCAACGAAATATTGTACAAAAAGATTGCATTCCATTTCACGTGTTTACTGGTAAACATGTCACTCATCAGATCTCGCTGACCACAGACAATGTTTTATAAAATAACAAGTACATTTATCCGTGGCAACACGCGACCTGGGTGACCTCTCAGGCAATTCTCTGTAAAGTGTATATGTTTTCTGCAGAAATATTTTGCGAATACATGTTAATATGTATTAAATAAATGGCGTGAACAAATTTCATTGCTGTTTTCATTTGTCCTGTTTTCATTAGTGCGGATATACACAAGTGATTACATAACTGAGTTACACATAGAACTGGTATATTTCCAAAATGGGCTTCATGATAAATGGTAAACCATATCTGTATATATCCAACGACTTACTGACGTCACGTGGAACTTAGACAATATTCCGAGGCTCTTATTTGTGCTTGCTTTCTTCGTAGTTGCTTGGGGAATGTCGGGGGAATTTCATTGAAACTGTCGACTAATTATTTCTTCAACTTCACCATCCTTTTTTTTTCCTTAGCTTTACCCGGTACTTGCCTGGGCAAACCCATCCAGGATGGCCTCATCTACAGTTCTGCTGATGCCGCCTCCATATTTCTCACTGATGTAGAATTCACGACTTCCGGTCAATCAGTTCACGCTTTCCGGATGTTCCTTAACACCATGTCTGGGATAATCACAGATTTCAAAGTACAGGTGTACCGACCGGACACTAACAACAATAAAGTCTTCACCCTGTTAGCGGAGGCGGTGGTTCCGGCTCAGAATAACTACCAGGGCGAATATGTGGTAAGAAAACTTACTTTTAAAGTATTTATTAAAGGTATACTATTTTGCTGAAAGAAACAACGTTCTCCGGGAATATTTTTTAATTACACGATTTACAATTCGAAGGTTAATTATGATTTAAGTAAACAAACACCTAGAAATATGTTATTATTTTCATCACTCTGTATAGTTTGTGTGAGCTGCTACTATATCTTGTGATGCAGTTTTGATTACAAACCGATTGCAAATCGTAGTTGCAATTTAATTTCACTCTGTTTCATAGAGGTACACAGATCATAATTTCAGAGAAATAAGATGGGTTGTTTGTTTTACTTGTTTCAACAGATAAACTTACCCCAAGGCAGCCATGTTTCTGTGGCCCCTGGTGATCGACTGGCTATCCTGAACCCAAATGCTTACGTCCCATTGTCCTACACCTTTGGCGGACAAGTGTTTGCGCATGTCTACAGCACACCGCCATCAGTCAACGGCCAGATTACAGTCCAGTCTTTTCCATACCCTTTCTCATTTGCACTGGAAGCATGTCTGGAACAAGGTGAGTTTTTGCGTGGATTTAGGTATATGTATGTAATGTCTGTTATATAGTTAAAACCTCTAGTTTTGGGGTCAAATCATGTATGTTCTCTCAGTATCTGTAGGGCTCTTTCTATGCTTCACAAAAATACCTGGCATGTTGATCTTGGCTAAGTGTATTCTCCTGTAAGATTTATCTACTGGTTTCTTCCTGGACCAACACTATTTTCTGAGCAATAACCCGCGTGGAAGGTCTCAGCAACATGCGGACGGGCGTGAGTTTCCTCGGGGTCTGCCCGGTTTCCTCCCACCATAATTCCGGCCGACGTTGTATAAGTGAAATGTTATTGAGTACTGCGTAAATTAAACACCAATGAAACAAATAAATAAATAACCTGTATACAGAAGCAGTAGCTGCTATGGTCCTTTAAATCATATACAGATCTTCCTAAAACCAGTAGGCCTATACAGGTTAAAGTGTAATTTCATTTTTAAGTTTTCGTTTTATTTTGAAAAAATTCGTAGTTTATATCTGTGACGTTGTATGGCATTCCGATTCACATGTTGGTACATTTATTATCTATTTAGACGCACTAGAAACCTCAACCCAAGAAAACCAATCGACCGCCGGGTTACAAACCACTTCCAAGATCGCTCCTTCCACTACTGTGACCGGTGCAACATCCGCCGGAGCACAAAAAACATCGGCTGCACCGACTACGGCACAAGTCAAAGAAAAACCAACGACGGCTGCATCGACTACAGTAGAAGCATCCACAGGTAAGGAAACGTGATTCATTGCTTTCAAATGGATGTTTTACGGATACATTATATTTATGTATCCCTGCACACATGTTTACACAGACCATTCTTAAAGAGACGCACAAACAGTTGAAAGTAATTATAGTGATGTCTGAGATCGCGATTTCTAGCGTCCTTGTGTATACGGATGACGCTTGTGGCCCATCACTACAGTTGACTTCTGGTGAATACACTGACACGAATGAACCAAACTAAACTGTGAAGACCACCACTACCACTGACTTGTGATGGCAGCAATGGTGCGTCTCGCTTGGCGTATTCATTATCATCGTTTTCGTGTACGCCGGTCAATATCTCCACAACCATGACAACGTTTCTGAAGCAGTGTTGCTTAGAAAAGCCGTTGTAAGCATGCAAACACAATTATGTAGAAAGCAGCACAAAAATAGAATCCCAAAGTAACTGAGATATTTGTCCAAACTCATAGGAAAGGTCATCATATAAGTCGTGAGTACGGTATTAAATACCAATGAAATAAATATGATTAAATAAACCTAAAACATGCCATACATGTTCAATAGTTTTAATAACGTTATACTCCGCTGTCCCAATGCATGACTGCAACTCTATGCTATTAGTAATCATAATTGATAACCTTTTCTGTTAAAACCCTATTTGTGATGTGCACATCATTTCAGCGTACGATTTCTTTTTAGAATATTCCTTCACCAAAGAAGCGTTCTGCATGTCGGTGTCACTGATACATTTAGCCGGCTGGCAATACTATTAATTTAAAAACAGCTGCGCAGAATTATATCCTCCAAAAGCGTTGTATTGGAGTGCGTGTCAAGGAAGGTAAATTAAGTCGTCACTTCTTCGTGCGAAATATTAAAATATGGTAATTGGATGGTACCAAAGTTAACCTGACTAGGAAATCGACTCGTTCATCTACAGATGAAGGAAGGATATCCACGTTGCCATGGTGTCGTGAGCAGCCCACGACCGAATCTGTAGTTTCACTCTGTCAGACGATTGCCCATGGCTGCTCCCAACTCTGTGTTGACGCCTCCGGAACTTATCACTGCGCATGCGCCTATGGTTTTGAATTGGACCCAAGCGACAACAGAACGTGCAAAGGTAAGCTGTAGTATTTTTTCCCGTTGTATTTTATTTTACTTGTTTACTTTTATTTTGTTTTGGAAGGGGTTGGGGTGGCTGACTAGTAATTAATGATTGGTTGTATAGTTGTTTAAATTGTGTAAATGAAAGAAAATAAGTTTTAAATTTGAATAATGTAATCGCATTTTCTGTTCACAGAAATTCCCTTGTGTGAGACCAACAATGGATTTTGTCAACATAGCTGCAGTAACACTTCAGGAGTGTTGGAATGCAGTTGTCAAACAGGATACTCCCTTAGCGACGATGCCCATTCCTGTTTAGGTAAGGCACCAAGTGCTTTTCAGTTTCAGATTATAACCCAACATGTGTCTTAAACATATTGCTTTGAATAATCATTCGTATTAGATATGAACACACACTGTAAACATGTCCCAGCCATTTCGCCATCTAAAATATGTCACATGTGCCATAGTGGTCTAATAATTCTATTACTAGCTTAACTTTGAACTTTTTTTTTGATGGACGGAGGGGTAAATCTGTTTAGTTTTTCTCGCAGTATTTAAGCTATTAGTTTGTAGGTTTATTCATACATGGATATGGTAAGTTACATCTTCACTTTGTTTCACAGACATGGACGAATGCTCCAGTAACACCACCTGTGGCCAGGAAGAGATGTGTGTGAACATGCCGGGATCTCATCTGTGTCTCCCCACCGCGAAATCCTATTGTTCAGGCAGGGAGTTATTACACATACGCTGTCAATACACAAGTTGAATTTCCAACTATCATCCACAATGTTCTTGTGAATATTTCAATATAAGTCACGCAAAATACCGTTAAAATTTCCAAGAAAAATAGCTTGATTTATTTTTCATAGAAATTTTCAAATTTCAACTTTCATGAAATGCCTTTTAGACCTCGGTTTTGACGTCAATCTGTTGGGACCCAGTTAGTATCATTGACACCGCGTCTTCGTCCACCCATAAACATGACCATCGTCATATAACTGAAACACTGTGGAGCATTTATGAAATAAATAGTTAAATGACGTCACATCCCAACTTTTTGCTTAAAATTATTCTTTTCATGGTCCATTTAAGGATTGCATTTACATCTCCATATGAATGAATGATTATGGCTTAACACCACATTGGCAATATTTCAGCCATATCGTGGCGACAGCTCTATATGTGTGTGTCTTTCGATTGCACAAGTCTAACAGCCTTGTGGATTAAATGCCCAAAAAACCCCTGATTTCACGTCACTGGTCATGTTTGACAAAATGCTACCACAGAATCCAATGTTTCAAATACAGTTTACTCGGCGGAAAAAAATACAAAAAAATGGATAAAAATACGAACCCTTTTCTTGGACAGTGTTTAGTGGCATTTTATCACATATTATATATTATTTTATCACATCACATATACTTATCACATATTTACTTATTACACATACTTAGTACATACTAATATTAGTGAACCTACGGATGGTTGTGGGTTTTCCCAGGGCTCTGCCCTGTTTCCTCCTACCATAATGCTGGCCGCCTTCGTAAAAGTGAAATATTCTTGAGTACGGCGTGAAACACAAATCAAATAAATAAATATTAGTGTTTTTTTGGCCTAAAATTGTTGTAATCGATTTATGATACATAATCCAAACCATATTTTTTTGTTTCCAGAAGTTGGATTTTCTACACAGAATTCATTGGGACTTATCAGTGAACCAACGTTCATCTTCTTCATCTCCTGGCTGGCCCTGTTGACTCTGATCACCATCATCCTATTGGTCGCCATTGCGGTTCAGTCTCGCGGAAGCAGGAGTAGCTCGGTTTCTTATACCACTGGCACCACCTTCTGTTACGACGGCCCATATAATCCCCAAGAAGAAGAAAGAGTTGACCGCGAACGAATTACACGGCTTATGGAAATGAAATATCCGGTATTGTACGGAACTTCTCATGTTCGATCAGGCAGTTCTTTATAACGCCCCCGCCCCCCCCCCCCCCACGTACCCAGAATAGATTTGGGTGATTTCTACTACACTGGGTGTTTGTGGATGAATTTGTAAAAGCTACATGCACAAGTTCCTTCTTTTTATCAGCTTTTTACAAGCACATTGCACTCTCGTCTCAACTGTTCCAGTGTCTACAACACTGGCCATATCCACTATTAAGTGATCATGATATTGTGTCTTTGCTTGAAAAACTTCATACAAGAAAAGCTGATTGTTTTAACGCCGGGAGGTTAATCAGCTTTTCGTGACATTTGAGAGAGTTGACAAACCTATATGTACGGTTGTTAGTAAGGGACTTTGTATTACATACTATGCACATCTATTCCTCTCCGGCCGTAAGTCGGAAGATCTTTCAGCAACCTGCGGATGGTCGTGGGTTTCCCGGGGCCCAGCCCGGTTTCCTCACACCACAATGATGCCGTCGTCGTATTAGTGAAATATACTTGAGTATGACGTAAGACAACAATCAAATAAATAAATAATATTCCTACTTAAACCTTATTTGTTTTGAATATGTTATGTATACACGAATTTTTTATTGTGAATTTTTTGTTTTACTTTGTATACTGGGTAGGTCTTGTGGCTTATCTCACATTATTGGGTTCTATATTGTAACTTGGCACGAGGTGTTTGCCATCAACAAAATGGTTAGGCCTATCCACATGTACCTTGATGCTTACGCAATTGATTATCCTTCAGCTTGTATTACCCGTGTATAGGGTAGATGATTTTTATTTTATATATTCATATACATATTTAATGTTGAAATGTATGACAGATTTACGACATCTTATGAAAGCCAGTTTGTGAAAATGAATTGAGTAATCACTGGTGCACTAAATGGCAGCTTGGTACACATATTTTTATTGGTGCTCCACTTTAAAATAGTTATTCCACATTCCTAATATACCACTGCAATATTATATCAATATAAGTAATAATTTCTAACTCCATTCCATTTCCTTACACATGTAATACTTGCATATACATATACAAATCACGCGGGAAAATGTGTTATTGATGTACGCTAACAACTAGGTGTAGACCTTATCACAATATTCCTTTTTTGGCAAAATAAATGTCGATCTACTTCTGTAGTTAAACTTGTTTGTATTGTGTTTTCTGAAATTCTCAATGCTCTTTCTTAAATTTTCGATGTTACTTCTTAAAATGGTGAACGAAACGTTCCGCACGTTGTTACTGGAAATGTACCAGTGCCTCATTAACGGTACACTGTTGGTCCCAGATATGAAAATACTTATTTCGTTTGAATGGAAATTATTAAGTGTTACCATCGTTATACATGTGGGGAAGGTTGTTAAGCCAGGCTTAAATTTTCATGCCATCCTCATCCGAAGTAATGACACTTTAGTCTTTATTAAAGCTAATACCCGGGCTTAAGTCTTAATACGGTTTTGACCAAGTTGGGGACTAAAGTTGACAAAATATGGTATATAATATAAAAATATATCGGAAATTATATTATACTATATATTCGATAGGAAAATACAAGATTCATGGAATGAAATTAGTGAATAAATTCAATAATGTTGAGATCTTTACACTTCTTTGGGCCATGACTAAGGTAACACTACAAGACTCATTATGATTAACGGCTGGTATACGAATGTCTTTTTTTTTCGACGCCTGGATTCACGATGAGTACGAGACTGCCCAGTGCCAGTACGCTGTATATGTGTAGGGTCGTCATCGCTGTCGTCCCCTGGCATGGCGTGTTAGTGAAGTAACAGAAACCATATAGAAGGTCTTGGTTTCTATAATCTACATGATGAATTAAACAGTTCTGTATTATAACTGAAGTAACCTCGACAAAATTCAACGTATCACATTTGTTGCGATGACTTGCAACATTCTGATCGCCATCTTTGGGCTAACTTTACTAATAGTTTTCATTCTACAAGGAAAACACTAACCTGGTAGAAATATTGAAAACGCCATTACATCTGACACAACAAGCGCATGCACTGAATGATTTTCGGGTATTTATTTTTCCCACAAAGCAAACTGTCGGAGTGTTAAGGGACCATTGAAACTTTGAAAGTCACGATATAAAAAACATTATTTTAACGTTCTTAATTTCATCCTCTTTAAAACAGATACGTAAGCTCCTAACCTGCAAAAACGCACATATAATTTCGATATGTAACAATAAAACTGCTTTTTTAAACTTGCGTGCATCGTACTCGCTTTCTTCGTACTTGCTTGGGGAATGTAGGGGGAATTACACTGAAACTGTTGACTAATATTTCTTCAACTTCACGACCTTTTTTTTTCTTAGCATTACCTGGGTACGTGCTTGGGCCACACCATTCAGGATGGCCTCATCTACAATTCTACTGATGCTACCGCCATCTTCCTTACTGATGTGGAGTTCACGACTACCGGTCAATCCGTCCACGCCTTCCGGACGCACCTGAACACCATGCCCGGGGCCATCATAGACTTCAAAGTACAGGTGTACCGACCGGACACAAACAACAATAAAGTCTTCACGCTCTTGGCAGAGACGGTGGTTCCGGCTCAGAAAAACTACCAGGGTGAATATGTGGTAAGATGCGTTTATGAAAGGTTGAATCACATGAGCCAAGTCACCACTTACAGCTAACACGCACTGTACTGCAGGAAGTTTGGAAAACTGTCGCTGCCTTGCAGTACTATGGAATAATATCATCAAGAACACCATTTAGGTTTAAATCGTTTCGAGCTGGAAAATATATTATTTCTTTGAGGACTATATTATTATTTTTCACAACAATATTTCGAAAAAAGAATTTTTTAGTAACGTCATGTCTTTAACTCTGGCTGGTAGTGAATACATCAAAGAACGTCTTTTAAAAAATAAAGCAATCATCTATCTTTTTTTTTTGTCTCATGTTTCAGGTTCGTTTACCTCAAGGCAGCCATGTTTCTGTGGCCCCTGGTGATCGACTGGCTATCCTGAACCCAAATGCTTACGTCCCATTGTCGTACACCTTTGGCGGACAAGTGTTTGCGCATGTCTATAGCACACCGCCATCAGTCAACGACCAGATTACAGTCCAGTCTTTTCCATACCCCTTTTCATTTGCGCTGGAAGCATGTCTTATATCTGGTAAAGCGGTTTATTATTTATTTTAATCAAATGTAGTATAATAGATATTTTAGGTTTTAATGCTAATTCAGCTGTAGGTGTCCATAAGTCCTTTTCTTGTCCATGTCAGGCGAGGCACTGTTTTCTTTGGATAAGTAAGAATATAGCTATGTTCTAAAGGAACCCAAATGAGGATAATTGCTGAAAGTTAAAGTCTTGTAGTTTGTACAGCTCCTCAGTTTATTACTGGGCTGTGAGTTTTCAACGACAGGTGTACTGGGTTTTCTATGCGAATCTTTTGTGGCCAAAAAAGTCTTACCGTGTCATGTGACTAGTCACTTAAGAAATTTTCAACACCTTAGTTGACATAAATTGACTGATCATTGGGGAGACACAAAAGACACATTTTCCGTTCAAGAACTTCAAAAACGTTGGGCTCCTCAGTTTTATCCAGCCTTTGTGTACATTAAATAAATGTTAAAAAAATAACTGCAACACTTTTTTCAGGCGGCAGTCGAACAGTACATGAAATTTAAAATAGTTGTTTAAGATTTCCAACTCGTCAGATGGTATAGGATTCCTTCTTTTGCCTTTAATGATAATAGCTCCAGCTCTAAACTCTGTTAGATGTCCGCTCCTTCCATTGTTAAGCTGAATAAAATTTCCCCCCGGAATTCCAAATTTCTGAAGTTCGAATCTATAACCCACTGTCTCGTCTTTAATGTTTGTTAGGTAGCGGTGCGGTGCCTGGCACTTGGTTGGCTTAAACATTTTTCGTTTCCTGTATTTATGTAATGTTTCTACATTCAGGACGATTATACGTGTATAGTGACACATCTACATCTGTAATGGAAATATAACTGAGTAGATCAATTTTAAAAATCACAGTAACCATAGTTGCAATATTAAATGGTTTTTCAGATGATGCTTAAGGCATTAAACTCACTGGTGATGGGCTTATTGTATTACCACTACTTCGCGGAGATAGCCCCGCCCTCCTCTGCTGCTCTTTTCCCTTGTCCTTTAACGTAACCAGATGTTGAGTGATTTATTTTTAACTAAGAATTAAAATAAAATCTAGAATAAATCATTTAAAAATTCACTGAATATCATTTTGAAAATTGTTTGTGTTTAAGATCCTGAAACAACAACAAACGCTGCTGACCAACAGACCACAACGAATTCTCTTCTGCAACAGACAACAACGAACGTTGCTGCTCAACCACACAACCACAAACACTGCCCGGCAACAGACGACAACAAACGCTGTTGTTCAACAGACAACCACAAAATGCTGCTCCCCAACAGACAACCACAAATGCTGCTGCCCAACAGACGACTACAAATGCTGCTGCCCAACAGACGACTACAAATGCTGCTCCTCAACAGATAACCACAAACGCTGTTGCCCAACAGACAACCACAAATGTTGCCGTCCAACAGACAACCACAAACGCTGCTTCCCAGCAGACGGCTACATATGGTGCTCCTCAACAGACAACCACAAACGCTGCTCCCAAACTGCAACAGACAACCACAAACGCTGGTCTGCAACAGACAACCACAAATGCTGCTCCCCAACAGACAACCACAAATGCTGCTCCCCAACAGACAACCACAAACGTTGCTGTCCAACAGACGACCACAAACACTGCTGTTCAACAGACGACCACAAACGCTGCTGTTCGACAGACAACCACAAACGCTGGTCTGCAACAGACGACCACAAACGCTGCTGTCCAACAGACGACCACAAACGCTGCTGTCCAACAGATAACCACAAACGCTGCTGTTCAACAGACGACCACAAACGCTGCTGTTCAACAGACGACCACAAACGCTGCTGTTCAAAAGACGACGACAAATGCTGTTCAGCAGCAGACGACGACAAATGCTGTTCGGCAACAAACGACGACGACAAATGCTGTTCAGCAGCAGACGACAACAAATGCTGTTCAGCAGCAGACGACGACAAATGCTGTTCAGCAGCAGACGACGACGACGACAAACGCTATACAGCAACAGACCACGGCAGACGCTATACAGAAACAGACCGCGACAGACGCAATACACCAACAGACAACGACTACAAACACTGTTCACCAACACACCACGACAAATGCTGTTCAGCAACAAACGACCTCAACAAACGCTGTTCAACAGCAGCAGACGACGACAAACGCTATACCGCAACAGACCACGACAAACGCTGTACAGCAACAGACAACGACTACAAACGCTGTTCAACACACCACGACAAATGCTGTTCAGCAACAAACGACCACAACAAACGCTGTTCAGCAGCAGCAGACGACGACGACAAACGCTATACCGCAACAGACAACGACTACACACGCTGTTCACCAACAGACGACGACAAATATCTTACACCAACAGACATCCTTGGCGACAAACCAGTCTGTTATATGCAAACAAATGCCAGAAAGGCCGAAGTGCTCCGTGAATAATGGCGGTTGTGAACACATGTGTGAGGACTCGGCCAATGGACCTATTTGCTCGTGTCACAGAGGTTATCAGAGAAATGATACAGATGAGAACAAATGTGAAGGTAAATCGTTTGACACCATCCCCCGTTTGAAAATAGTTTTGAGGATCCTCTGTTCCCAGCAAAATTTTTTTTGAGAAAGATTTAATTTCAAATTAATGTTGTCTCCTTCTTTTTGAAAATAGTTTTGAGGATGCTCTGTTCCCAACAAAAAAATTTTGAGAAAGATTTAATTTCAAATTAATTTCCAACGGCTATACATATTTGCCAAAGCCTTTTTGAACTTTTGAATGCCCACCTTGGAAGTTACGTTTAGGAATGCTACAGCATCGTTGCTGTTCGATTTGACCCATTTGTGAATTAGCAGGGCTTATTCAAACCAAAGTACAAAAATCACAATAAAAATCGACAACAAATGAGAAATTTAAACGAAATCGACTATACTCAGTTCTCAAATACTACAAGACTGGAGGTATCTATTTCGCCTATGCCTACATCGATTTTGGGCTATACCTACTGTCGGGTGTTATTTTCATCACATCGGTTATATTTCGTTATTCCATGTTTCTGGACTGTGGATCATTTTGAACAGAGAACAATCGCAAGAAAGTGCAACTCGTAAATTTTAGAAAAATAACAAATGATAAAAGAAAAGATAATTTTGATAATGGATCGCCTACGGAGCAGTAAATAAGGAACCGTAAAAGGGACATGGCGGTTTTCTTTTTTTTCCCGCCTTGTAAAAAAAAAATAAAAACTGCCACCCAGTCTCTTTTTATGGAGGATTTTTCTTTTTTGGGACGGCCTGTTTAAAAAAAAAAACTGCCAAAGTGGAAAAAATAAAAAATACAGTTAAAAAATGTCCGTTTTCGGCTCCATAATCACCTACGTATTCGGGGTATTTATTTTTATGATGCACATTTCAGTTGTTAAAAGTGTACGCGCTAGCAAGCGTCTGGTTTTTGTTCTAGACATGGATGAATGTCAGATTGAGAACGGTGGGTGTGAGTTCCTGTGCACTAATTCGCCTGGCACACATGTCTGTGAGTGTCCCCGCGGCTTCTATCTGAGGAGTGACAGGCGCTCTTGTGTTGGTAAGTATTTTCTTACATAATGGTTTTTAAGAGTGGGTGAGGGGTTGGGGTTTAACGTCATAC
This sequence comes from Liolophura sinensis, assembly GCF_032854445.1. Taxonomy (NCBI): domain Eukaryota; kingdom Metazoa; phylum Mollusca; class Polyplacophora; order Chitonida; family Chitonidae; genus Liolophura; species Liolophura sinensis. The sequence goes on along the minus strand of NC_088302.1, from coordinate 46,787,307 downwards.
TTAACGATTTGTCTGTCATATGACGACGAAGGAATTCATAGAGTGCATGTAATGTGCCTCCTTGTTGCAGGGCGATTTCCACCGCTCTTTTATCTAGCGCTGCTTCACTGAGACGACTTACCGTGAGCAAGTAAGTTGCCCTAACCGAGCCATTGTAGTGATACGGGTCAACCAGTCGTTGCACTACTTAAACCCTGATCAAATAAGACTAATACTGGCATTCAGATACGAGAAATGTTTCCACGCGATGCCTTCAACACCTGGACGGGATAGCTTTCCATCACATGTGAGCTATATCCATAAAATACCAAGGGAAATTTTAAAATGGCACTTGATGCTGCCTGACTTGACGCTCAGCGCTGGGAAGTTGGAGCGAGGAAACAGGACTGGTTGGCCAGCTTGGCCAGTATAATGTCATTTTGGCTGGAATCTGGTGTCTTCGGTATGACACGTCAGTGATGGCAGCTCATCCCACCACAGGAAGACACAGTGTATATACGTACACCGAATGAATGAATGAATGAATGAATGAATGAATGATTATGGCTTAACGCCACCTCGGCAATAGTCACACGCCTAATGACACCTCGTCGTCATATGACTGAAAAATTGTTCAGTACGACGTAAAATCCCAAGCATAAGAAAATCGGTTTGGCCAAGTTATTCGAAATTTACAACTATTTATATAATTTGAACCTGTAACTCATGTAAATCTTTGCGAAAAAATATAGGGGCAAATAAATGTCATAAAATATTACTTTTAGTGCTGAATCTTACATTTTTCTAGTAGGATATTATATTACCTCCCAAAACCGACCTCAAAACATCTTTCTAGTATCAACAGAATCTGTGCAGACAAAATGAGCAAGTCGGCCATAGCAAAACTTTATTGGCCATTTACTGTACCGGTCTTTAACATGTGTCATTTTTAATTTAATGGTCTAAATCGCTGGATTTATTAGGACAATTTTAATCTGTAGCTACAATGGATAATAAATACCGGGAACCGTTTTCGTTTGTTTTTTTTTATGTGGGGACAAATAACCCAGATATGTGATATACTAGTATAATGTATATGATGATCAGAATTATTATTTAATTCATTACTATGATACTAGAAAGGAATTGTACAATATTACTGTGGTTTTATTTCGTTTTTTTATAATTCGTAATTATATGCATTAATCACGTTTTTTTTAGACCGAAATGAGTGTAAAGCTGTTAATGGCACATGCGCAGACGACGAAGATTGTATCAACATCCCCGGTTCCTATGTCTGCGTTCACAAACAAGGAACTGTCTGCCCCGAAGGTAGGCTAAGAACTAGTTTAAATTACTTTTCTGTGACTTTAGACCTGCCAGTGTTACACCTTCAAATTATACTGTCACGCTGTGGACAAATGATACTACCAGGCTGTGGACAAATTATACTACCATGTTGTAGACAAATTATACTACCACGCTGTAGACAAATTATACTAGCAAGCTGTAGACAAATTATATTCCCAGGTTGTAGACAAATTATACTGCCAGGCTGTAAACAAATTATACTACCAGGCTGTAGACAAATCTCAAGGGCATATACTGTTCATGAAACTGATTCCACCTTGTCAACTAAATTCACAGTAATTATTTTGTACAATACCGAGAAACAATGAGAATTAAAAACGAGGAAATTTGATAAGTTTTCCATGACTCCCTGACTCCCTGACACTCTGGTTTCCTCCAAACATGGAATTTAAAGCCGTCGTATATGCCGTCGTGATGTCAATCCATCCATCCGAACTTGAAAAACCTCCCTCAAACAAATGATCACGCTTTTACATAATTGGTTTTTGTCTAATGTTTGTTGTTTATCTGATTGTTTGAGCTTAGATTTCACGTTTATTTAACGTTACAAGGGTTTTCTGGTCTTCCATCGTGATGGTTTCCTCTCCGACCGTACGTGGGAAGTCTGTCAGCAACCTGCGGATGGACGTGGGTTTTCCTTGGGCTCTGCCCGGTTTTCTCTCAGCATAATGCTGGTCGCTGTCATATGAGTAAAATATTCTTGAGTACGGCATAAAACACCAAACAAATTAATTAAATACATTTTGTCTTCCAAGTCCAAAACTTCAACAGGGTCGAGGGGCCTCCGTGGCTCAGTCGGTTAGCGCGCTAGCGCAGCGTGATGACCCAGGAGCCTCTCACCAATGCGGTCGCTGTGAGTTCAAGTCCAGCTCATGCTGGCTTCCTCTCCGGCCGTAAGTGGGAAGGTCTGTCAGCAACCTGCGGATGGTCGTGGGTTTCCCCCGGGCTGTGCCCGGTTTCCATCCACCATAATGCTGGCCGCCGTCGTATAAGTGAAATATTCTTGAGTACGGCGTAAAACACCAATCAAAAAAAAAAAATCAACAGGGTCGACATGTCTAACAAGTCTGTGAATACGCAGATTAAATAATTTTGTACAAGCATAAGTATGTAGTTTTGCTTAAGCTGCGAGACGTTATACAAGGCACAGGCGTTGTTGCCAGGTATTGTCGTGACTGTTGTATATACGTTGTCCTCTTTCTGTTTACAGCCCGCGATTTCTCGGCCCTGTCTTTAGCGTTGGTTAGCCACAACACTGTCATCGGTTTCATCGTCTGGGCAGTTATCCTTACCCTCATTCTCCTCTATACCTTTTTCTCTGCCTGCGCTCGAAGCCCCTCTAGAGAAAGACCAAACTCTTCTCAGTCGTTCACCAACTCGATGCCGTACTACGTTAACGATGCTTATTACCACCAAGAGGCCATGGATGGATTTGAGAGAAGACCATATCCAACGCCGATGGTGGAGCGTTTATTGTGACAAACGAAGGTGGACTCTGACAATACCAGAACTTTGTCCTAGCGAAGCGTTATACTTCTGAAAATGCGAGGTTATGGATTTGTGCAACCCGATTCCGATGATTTAATTTAAAAAAAGTAATAACTGATGTTGGAATATTTTAATATATACATATTACCTGAAAATAATGGTCATTGTTTTGATCATAAAGATCGAGTGTAGGCGCTTACCCTTGTGTTTGGGTGTGTTTATTTATACACGTCTTTAATAATATTTAGTAGTCTAGCATTCAAGCTGTGAACATAGGCATGGGATAGAACCGTTCCAAAGGGTATAAGTTGCGACGTATATCTGGCGCAAAAATATTGATCTGGCATCATTGCCTTATTATCTTTGACAAATGGTATACACTCTAACATTACTACAAACTTACACACCATTTGTGGGTGATTTTGAGAAATTTTTGTTGAATTCTGGTTGTTATGATTTTTGTTATCTGGGCATTAAAACATGATATGATCGAAGGTTATCCAGGAACATCTTAATGTTATTGTAACTAGATTGTGTATATAGGGAACACTACGCAACATACATCAATTTTAATTGCACGCAAACTGTCAGCGATGGAATCCGTAGTATTATATTTCCTATACTGGCTTTTCAAACATTTCTCTTTTCTGTGCATGTTCCATTAGACAGATCCATAGATATATAGAAAACGGATTGTGCTAAAGCTCTGGTAATTATGAGTGTGAACCGAAGACGCTGGAGAATTATCTACACTAACGTTGTGATTTGTGTATATTGGCCCAGTGTTTCATGTACAGTTGCTAAAATACATATTAGCAGTGTATGACTATCCACAATGCTATAGCTGTGATAATGACGGCTATGTATAGCGTTTGACTGTTTTGTCATGTCCATGTATGTATACAATTGTCTTTGTTACAGAATAATTTTAGAATACATATTTTATGAACTGTATATAAGGAAAACATTTTGATAAATTTTCGGTAAAATTCAATTGTTTTGTTTTATCTAGTTGTATTTACACCATTCAGACATAAGTTGCAGTCAGTATAGTCTTTCAGGCAGGATAGCTCACAGTTACCATATACCTCAGTGTTGTAGTGGATTTCTATCATACATTAAAGGCGTCGTGGGTTTCCACCGGGCTGTGCCCGGTTTCCTCCTCATAATGCTGACCGTCGTCGTATAAGTGAAATATTCTTGAGTACGGCGTAAAACACCAATCAAATAAATAAATAAATAAAATACATTAAAGGAAAAATCCGGTAAAGCGGATAACCTGAGAACGATATGACTAAATAATGCGAATATGACTTTAAAATTCATTTGAAAGGAGACCATGGTTTCTTGAATTGAACAAGGGCGACAAAAAACTTTTGTTACAAGTAGCAATTTAAACTTCAACTTTGGAAACGCGAGGTTGTAACCATTGTTATTTGGACGCGAAGTTCCTGAAAGGTGAAATCACTCTTTAGATGTTGTTAGATAAACTCGTGTTCAAGTGAGAGTCCTATAACTCTGAAGAAAGGTCACGTTAAGAAGCAGGATTTCTCATTACGTGAGTTTCATTTCATTTGGGTCTCCTTTTTGACAGATCATGTGTACTAATAGCTTAACGGTAATTCAAATGACTTAGTCGGTGTTTGTAAATGTTCACTCCGGATATGAGTCAAATTTTACTCACAGACTGATAAATCTTGCTTTATAGTATTTCTAGTGTAGAGGTTGAAGAGCATGAGTTTCCAAAACAATAATTCACCTAGATGATAAGGGCAGGTTATCACACCACTGCGTGCAGCGATTCCCTATATGAGTAAGCACACAGAAAAAGGCCATGCTTCGCTGCACAGCGTGTCAGATTTCTCTTACGCGACGGCGACCAGTATTACGGTTGGAGGGAACCGGACAGAATCTGGGGAAACATATAAATATAACGATGGAATGATTAGGAATTCGGACAAGCCTTCATGTACCACGAGAGGCCTCTGTGGCCAAGGAGGTTAACATGTCAGCGCGGTCCAATAACTCAGGAGCCGTTCACCAAAGCGGTCGATGTGAGTTCTTCCAGCTCATGCTGCCTCCTCTCCGGCCGTACATGGGAAGGTATGCCACAACCTGCTGATGGTTGTGGGTTTGCCACACCATAATGCTGGCCGCCGCCGTAAAGTGAAATATTTTGGAATAAAAAACACAAGTAAATCGTGTAGCACGATTCCGACAATCCTTAATTCGGACAGCAATGTTTCAGACAAGTTTGGGAGTTTAAAATTAACCTTGAAGTCGTACAGTTTCAGATAAATCTTAATTCAAGTTGAACAATTTCGGAAAAACTTTCAAGAAGCACCATTTCAAACAGATCTTGAGGCACACTTTTAGGCTCTTTGGTCAGCAAGATATAAGACAACAATAGGTAGGCGTAGCACGACTTAATGGAGACAAGAATTCATAGAAAGAAGCATTAAGGTTTCAGACAATGCCTTCCTAAACCACAGTCTCAGACAAACCCACGGGTAGCACGAATTCATAAAATACCCCTGGGTGTAACAATTTGAGACAGGGGCATGGACAACGTAGCAACCAAAGCCTTCAGTTATGCCATCACGGTTTTAGACGAGATCGTAAGGTACAGGCTCCAGGATCTTAGACTTGACTCAAAATTTCAATCATTAAATTTGGTATGTTCCTTTCTCAAATTTTAGTTGATATTTGTTTTACAATAACTTTCCCAGAATTTATGTTTTCCAGCAATATTTTGACCTTGATGCAGAAGAAATAACCTGCTGATGGTCGTGGGTTTCCCCCGAGATCTGCCCGGTTTCCTACCATCGTAATGCTGGCCGCCGTCGTATAAGTAAAATATTCTTGAGTATGGCGTACAACAGCAAATAAATAAATAAATAAATAAATAAATAAATAAATAAATAAATTTTTAAAGTGATTTAAAATTTTGAAATCGCATCGAGATCCCAGTGCCAAGTACTACAATACCGTTTGATCAGTTACGTCGTGACCATTTGCATACTTTCCATATGGCGTGACTCTCATATACAGCATCTTACTTATGAACCTATCTATAGGTTCTTTATTCTGTTAAGAATTCAAATTACAAAAATTGTTTCTGTATCATTTCTTCTCGAAAATGAAACAAGCCAAATCGTTAGATCCAGTTTTCCAATGTGAAGAATTTTTATTGTGGTTACGCATGCGTGAGTAAATTGCAAGGGTTGTTTGTTGTCGTGATCAAGAAATCGCGTTTTCAACAACAAAATGTTGTCTATGTGTGCTGAACTTTAAATCAAGTACATTACTGAATATATATATACCAAATGTTAAAGTTAAAAGACCACATTTGGTAAAACTATATCTGAAATGGCAGAGCTGTATACTTTGTTAACAGCTTAACAGCTGCAAAGACTGTGTGATTTCTCAATCTGCGACACTTAAACGTTGAAGCAGTCTAACCTTGATTCACCACCATTGAACCAGCTCTTTTATGTCACCATACTTAACTGTATCAAGTCGATCTTTAACGTTATGAGAGAGAAACAACATCAATGAGGAAAGCCCTTAGAGTCAAGTTCCAGCTCTGACCAAAGAGAAAGTCGTTTCGGTTGACAAGGCTATCAGTTTAAACACAGTCCGGGTCAAGTTGGCGGCTTATATAATGTTAGAAATTAGGGGAGAGAATCAGTCAACAGTTTTCAATGATTACGAAATACGCAAGGTACGTTCTAAGCAAATGAGTAAAATAGGTGTTCAAATCGTGTACCATACTAGTTTGTAAGCTGTCGATAATAACAAAAGTCCAAGTATGAAAACCAGAATTTCTGGCTACTGACTGGGCAATCTTTCAATATGGCGAGATCTTGTAAAAACAAATCTTGCTGGAACATGAGGTTACATTACTTTTATCTAGTACAGAGTTTTAAACGTCTAAAAAAGTCTTTAGTCACAGTTCATACATTTCAGACATAGTTTTACCAAATGTGATCTACTGGATGCGATATTTTTTCGACTCAATCACAAGAGCCTGGTTAGCACGTGTATGTTACGTTTTTATTCCGGTCCTTCATTACTTTGTTTTCTAGAAATACAGCAGATGTACTAGGCTGATTAAATATACCAAATGTAAGCTTTCACCATTGGATGCTGGTTAGCACGTGTATGTTACGTTTTTATTCCGGTCCTTCATTACTTTGTTTTCTAGAAATACAGCAGATGTACTAGGCTGATTAAGTATACCAAATGTAAGCTTTCACCATTGGATGGGCGTTCAACTGTTAAAAATACAGCTGATGGACCAGGTTGATTACATTTTAGATTTTAACCCCTGGCTCGGTTACAGCGATTTACGGATGCTTGAGGTTTTACGTCGAACATAGCAATTGTTCAGTCATAAGAGCGCGAGATGTGTACATAGACTGCGTCTTCTGGAGGCGGAGCGAAGACATCAGACACCAGACACCAGACAATGACACTACACCGAATCATATTACTCTGACACTGGGCCAGCCATTCATGGTTCCTTACTCTAACCTCCCAGAGCTGAGCGCCAAGTGAGGCAGCAACAAGTACAATTTTTAAAGTATTTGGTTCGACCCGGCCAAGGTTTGATGCCGAGTCTCCCGACTTCGTTGTACCAGCATCTTGGACGCACCATGACGTTAGTGTTCCAAATTAAAAATGCAGTTTAAAACACTGGTATAATATTACGTGATATGCGGCACATCATTTTGCTATAACATTTTGGTTTACTCTGATAGGGTAACTGAGCAGTATATCTGGTAGCATTGCACTTCGAGGAAAACATTGTTAAAACTGGGAGGCTAAAATCTACCATACACTCCACAATTAAACTCAACGAAATTGAAGACAACAATGATCAAGAGCAAATGCCCAATAAGAGGTGCGTAAATAAATAAATAAATAAATATATATATATATATATATATATATATATATATATATATATATATATATATATATATATATATATATATATATATATATATATATATATATTTTATATCAATGACGCATATAATACAATAAACATAATAATAACAAATGTCTTTTCAATGATATTTAAGACAAACAAGATGAATAATACAAATCCTTCGGGAAATTATTTCATTTACAATAATATGATACATAATTTCTGTTTGTGTTGAAAAATAATAACATTTACAAAATATGCAACTAAACACTCATGAATATGATGATTATGTGAGGTAAGTTCTAATGCTAATAATGGACGTCATGCAACTCTCCCATTTCACTTCTCTTGCTGATGCTGTCCGTCACGCTAACTTTGGGCCAAAAGTCCGGGAAGAAATATTCTGGATTTTTGGGAGCGTTTTTGTCTTTGGAAGTAACAGATAGCTGATCACTGTTGGAGGATCGGGTGACGATTACGGAAATGGTGGCAATACACAAGACTGTCAAGAGTACGAGCCATATCGTCAGACCAATCATAACGTCCGTATTGAGAAGATAGGAGGCCCGCTGAGCATCTGTAAGAAGAATTTTAATTGGAAAAGTTTATGATGGCTGTGAGTTGTGGATAAAACATTGTTAATGAGATACGAGAAAATTTGTTGTTCGTTCAGGTTTTAATTAATCCCTTATTATTTACTTACTAGCGTGAAGCATAAACCTATTCATGTGAAAGCCAAGGCGTGATGCATACGTGTTTAGCCCTACTCGGGTGTATGTTTGCTTCAGGCACCATCGTTGAGAACGACTTGATCAACCGAATTCGTCTTTTTGTGTCAGCTAAGCATCAATAAGTTCAGTGAGTTTACACACCATAATGAGAATGTTAGAATCACAGTAGCTACAGTCAAGGCTATACTATGATTCATTTTACGCTGTTGAAAATACATGAATACATACATGTAGGCAATTGAAGAATGTGTACACGGCTGTTAACATTTACGAATATGTAATGCGGTGAGGCTGCCCGGAGTGTAAAGTTGGAACGCTTCCGTCTCAAATCGTCTTTTATTGGCATTATTCATATATTTACATAAAAGGTGTTTTGCGCCATACTCAAGAATATTTCACTTAGGCCTGTACCACGGCTGCCAGCATTATGTCAGGATGAAACCTGGCAGAGCCCGGGCGATCGAAACCCACGACCATCCGCAGGCTGCTGACAGACCTTCCCGTGTTTTGTAATACACATTCAGATTAATGCTACACTTGGATAGTTACAAGTTGGAATGAGAAGCTCACCTGGGTTGCTGGCCTTGTCTAGGTAAGGTCCTGCGCAGTAACTCCCGCCCCATGTGTTCACGCAGATCTGCGTCCTGTCACAGTCGCCATTGTTTACAGAACATTCGTCAAAATCTGCAAATTCACAGGAAGATCTTTGTATGGACGATGTCAGAGGCAAGACTCACGATTCATAAAACTAAATATCATTACTTTGAGCTTTCAGAGTGAATAGGCCACTGTACAAAGATAGTTAGTTCTTTTTCATGAAGCCCTTGGCTGAATATTCGATTTCAACTACACGCTAGGGGATGTCAAGTAACTCACTGATGGAGTGGATATGAGTATAATCAGGAAAGATAGTAATAACTGAGGAGGGATTTAATGTCACTACGCTACAATCTATGTGCATGTATCTATTATATTAAAATGATTTACCATCACATCGGTGATTATCACTGGACAGTCTGTATCCAATCTGACACTCGCATCTGTAACTCCCGACCGAGTTCACACAAGACTGCTGACAACGGCCATTTTGAAAACTGCATTCGTCCACATCTGTGAGCAAAAACATAGTGACTAACATCAGTGACTAATAACATTTTCGCTAAAGAATGAAACAGGTATTTTGACTCGTGCGTTTGGAGATTCAATATGAGATATATTTACATTTCAAAGCTGTTACATAGCTATTGCCAAAGTGAAAGACAATCCGAATATAAAGACTAGTCTTATGGGAGAGGAAGCTTAAAAGTCTTGCTTGTCAGTACATAAATCGGTTGTTACGCGCTGGTTAAAGGCATATGCAGTAATCGCAAGGGAGTTATAAAGAAACAGGTGCTGTCACGTGGTAGAGAGACGTCAATACAATGAAGAATCTGCTTTTAACAATAAACATCTCAGAGGGGGGTCGACGACAAACGCATGCGGGAAGCACCCAATCCTTTGCAAGTGCCGACAACCCCGTTTCATTCAGCGTACACAGGTAATAAGCTCCCACCGGGCAATCACCCATTTGTTAACATTCAGTTTTACTTCACGGCTTTCTTCGTATGTTTTACACAGGAAATGAAACCCAGTAATGCATTGTCCGGAAGTTCATATAGAGTCTGTGAGTGAGTGCTTGGGGTTTAAGGTCGTACTTAACAGTTTTTCACTAACAGTCAGTTCACTGGGACGACTTAACGAAGACAAGCAAGGCGCCCCGCCCGAGCTATTATACTGATAAATGTCGTTAAACTATTCCCTTCATGCTGAACGCCAAGCGAGGAAGTTACAACTTCCTCTTTTAAGGTCTTAGGCGTGACTTGACCCAGGATTGACCCTGAATCTACCGCCTCCCGAAGCGGACGCTTCATTCATATAGACGAAAATTCGTTATTCTGACTTTGTACTATTATATATAAAAGACAGACACTTAGCTCACCTTCACAACGATTGGCCAAAAAGGTGTAACCTCTTGGACATGTGCAGTCGTATCCATTCTCGCAAATAGGGGATACAGAACAGGTGACAAGGTGTGCAATCACTAGTGGAAAAGAAAACACGAAATAATCTGCATGTTATGGGTGTTATGCAAAACTGTATTTTGCACACAGGCATTTTGAGTCTCTTTGCTTTGTTTTCTTTCATTTAAACTGTACATGGCAAAAGTACAAAACATGATTTGTTCTACAAAAAAATAAAAAAAACGAAACATTTTGAAAATGCATTTGCTGCGATTTTGTTCATTTTAGTTTATAACCTAGTATATTCTGACTAGTTAATATGTACCAAATTAAAATCGTCCAAAGAGACTATACATGAATAATTCCGCTTGTAAAGTCGATATACGTACATGTAGGCCTAAATAGAGCCGCAGTAAGTATAATTAAATTGTAAGCTTCTTTATGTGGATCGAAAATGAACCTTATTGATCAAGGTGAAAAGATTTACTTAGGAAATATAAATAACAGTGACAAAATTATGTCGCAGTTACAACAGAAAATCCTGGGCTTCATGGTATGGTTGACATAGATCCTATATTATTATTGAGATTCCCGTATGTAGGCATATAAATATACATTATAATATCACGCGCTGTTACTCCATACAAATTGAACTCAAGAGTGCGGACTGGTTTTACTTCACACTGAACCGAGTTCATACTGCGAAGGAGCGTGCTCATATTTAAACCTAAGCAATTAAAAAAAATGCCCAACGATTGCCGAAATGTCACAAATGGTCGGCACATTAAGGTACCTTTAATAAACAGTTGTAGATTGTCAGTTTTAGGTAAAAGGCTTACATATTTATAACGATGTATTGTAAAAGCATCACACGCAAGTACAATATACATGTATAATCAGCAAACTCCAGTATTAGTATGCAGAGGATATCCATTTCAGTATGCAGATCGTAATAGTACAATAGAAAGACAATTTCGCTGACACTAGTATGTACCTTAAAAACTTACCTAACAAACAGAAACACGAACAGAGGCCTTTAGTAGACATTTCCCGGAACTGCGAAGCCATGGGCTATGCAAAACACTTTTGAATTCTCAGGCTGTTCGCACAACTCCGCACAACAGTCGTCAGCTCGTGTGGTTTTCCTAATACTGATAGCTAAGGCCTCAGGCTTTTCCAAATGGGCAAGTTTTGGTTGACAGCACACGCTGTCTGGCACTCAGTTTGGCCGATTCACGCACCCCTTCTGTAGTCTGTAAAGCTGGTATGCTTTGTAAACCTCACTAGTGTAAAGTTTCTACGTACACTATAACACTTTTGCTGTATGTTATATTCACTGTGCTGCTTCTCTCGACGGTCAGTGAGACTGGTCAAACAGGTGCTCTTATAACTCCGTGAGAAACCTGTCAGCCAGCGGTCTTAGTACCCCACCCCCTCTATGCCCCGTGCCCCACCCACTGTAAACCCTGGGGTCATTGGCATTGGGACACTGCATGAGGCTTTTGTCCTCTCTCTTGGAATTGTAAGAGGATTATATCATGCGGGATTTGGCTACCGTACTATTTGATAAATCCTTATAATAACTGCAAGGTTATCGATCCAGTCTGCCATCAAAAAGCTGTTGAAATTACTTGTTAAACACATATATGCATATCTTTCTATGAGCCCTAAACTTTTTTTGGACGCAACCACTGGAACAAAATTAGCGAGAATCGCCAGGTTTCCACCACTGTCTTTCTATATAACTTGCCCAAACCAAACAGTGTTGTGTTAATGTTGTGAAAAAGTTTCTTGGCACTATATATGGGTTAACTGCAAGTCTGCTATCTGCTCCAAAAGGCGTTGTACTGTTAAATCATAAACAAGGAAAGAAGACAGACATGTCTTCCGCACGTTACCTGGTATATATATATATATATATATATATATATATATATATATATATATATATATATATATATATATATATATATATATATATATATATATATATATATATATGCTAACCAGGGACCAGGGATATGTATTCCTAGCATAACGTGATTTTCGTCTTTGAAACAATACACATCTTATTTACTAAACGCTATTGTGTTGTTTCACCAAGAGCTCACATTAATGAATGCAAGGTTTCAAGTCTGTACATATACAGGCTGACATCCTTTAGCCATAAAAAGATAGTCTTTCTATCAAAATGTCACGGGGAGTTGATATAAATTCGGGAAAACGTGAAATTGCATTATTCAAGTATTAGGCTT